>NC_088342.1:8937500-9265000 GCF_036884655.1 Musa acuminata AAA Group | reverse complement strand
CATTGGATACCCTTTTGGCAAGCTCGATGTTATTTCTTAACTCCTTCAATATTTCTTAACATTGGATATTCTTAAAAAGCTCGATGTTATTTCTTTTACTTTCTAGATTATAACTCCTTCAATATTTGCTTGTTCATCCTCCTATAAGGCAATGTTTTCAAAAAGCACTCGGGCGCTTACCTAGACGCTCGGGTGAGGCAAAACCTGAGCGCCTTGCAACACCTCAGGGCAAGGTGTTTCAATGAAGCATCACTCTAGCGCATGGCTGAGCCTAAGCATTGGACGCCTTAGGCGAACGCACAAGCCAAATCGAGTCGACTTCAAGTCTGGGTTTGACTGGTTAAGTGGGTTTCAATCAAACCCACTCCCCACCACACCCCACTCCCCCTCCCGTGCATGTGCCCGACCCAATGAAAGAAACCAGAAGTGAAACCCTAACGCTCATCCACCACCTTCATACACTTCATCCACCACTGTAGCTCCATCCACTTTGCCCACCGCAGTCGGCAACCTCGTCTACCACCTTCATACGCTTTGTCCACCACCTTCAGCAACTTCATCTACCATTGCAACTTCATCCATTCGCCATTGTAGCTTCGTCTGCCGCCCTCTCCAGCTTCATCTGTCGCTAGTTTCCACCTTCCTCCACAACCGTCGATTACTTCTCCATCTTCTCAATCCTCTCTTTCTCATTTTATAGGTAATACTTTTATCGATTAACTTGTTGCACCATATTGAGGTGGCGCATTATTAATCTGTTAGAAGTTAGAACTTAGGAGTTTGTGATCAATTAACTCGCTACCAAAGAGTTGGGACTCTATATTACACATAAAGGTCAATTAGTTTGTTGCACCATCTTTATTTTTGTAATCATATCTAATTATTTATCAATCATAATATAATTTTTAAGTTTTAATATTTGGGAGTGCCTTACTCGAGCGAGCACTTAGCACGTCAAACATTTTGGGACCTTGGTAAAATGCACCTAAAACTTATAAAAACACTACTATAAGATTAAATCCAACAAAGTTGACAATTTCTTAAGTCTAACAACTAAACATATGATTTCTTTTTCTATAACGGTTACAGTTATATAATGATTCTTCCATCACAATGTTTCCTATCATTATACAATATAATCGGGTTTAATCCCAAGATAAAATTAATCATTAAGAAAGATCACCTTCTAATGAAGGATAATCCATTTGTTTCTTAAGTTAAAATAATATTCAAAGGAGAAAATAAAAGGATAATATACCGGTTACTTTTTAATAATAAAAACTATGATATTATCTATCAACAAAAAAATAAAAGGGGGAGGAGAATATATTTAACCTTGATGGTCCTTTAAAATAATCAAACTTGATGACTCTGTTATCCTGCGTTCTATCATGATGAGGTCACCATAAGATTCATGCTTGAAAGCATCCTCCCCGTGATTCTTTATTTGAACAAGAACAGTAGCATAACTGCAAGAAGAAAAGCCATCATGTTTTAGAGCAAGTTCCAATGCCTAGCCCCGCTGATGAAATACCAAATTAACGTGAGCTTCCTGTTTAAGAACCTAATAACTCAACAAAATTGGATACCTTTTCTACACTAAACACCAAAACTGACAAGAGCACCATATAATTCACTATTAGTTGACCTAAGAAAATTGATACTACTCATTTTGTGAACATAGCACAAGCACCTACAAAGAGAGAAACATAAACAGTAAGGATATAACCTTGACTTCATATTTGCTTCTATGGTGATGAAAAAGAGGAAAAAGCACAGATGAATTAGTTAAAAGTTGTTTTATTTTAAAGAACTAATTTATGACGTGCTAAGCTGAAATCCTTCCAACTTTACAAGTGCAACTATATGACCCATCCACACAATCAGAAATTTCATATTAATTTCCTACTCTAAGCCTCACACTCATACATCAATCTCACCAAAGCCTCAGTTTGAGAATTAGACTTAAGATGGTTTCGTGGACTCTATTATATTTTCAGGTTTCACAATCTATCTTGTGGCTTCAGATACCATGGGCAATTCAAAACAGATCTCAATTGATATCAAAGCTCTGAAACTATATTTAAGTGCAAGTTTCCTCAAAAAATTCAAATTGCATGAGCATGAGTGTGCCTGGGAACCAGTTGTGCTTTCTATCTTTATTTCATGCTTCATCACAGTTTGCTTTTTTGGATGTTTGTTTACTTTATTTAAACTCAGTCAGACATCACCGATGTGCAACCTTAGCTTCTCAAAATTGACCATCCAGAATAAAAGGAAGAGTTACGTAAACAAATAAGTTCTCTTCCAAGGAAGAGCTTACTCAATAAACATTTAGATTAAAGACGAATAAGTGGTCCGGAGCATAGGGTGAATGGTGTAGGTGGAAATTGGTTACAGAACAAAACTTTTGCTGTTAAAAGTTGAACACACAAAAAATTGCTTAGAAATGAAGAAGAGTTGCATCCTTGTGTATTACCAAAAGGCACAAAATGCGATAAGAGAACTAGTTAGAACTAAAGTTGGATTATAACATTATAGTTTGCCTACTAGCATCAACAACATAAAAAGTCATTCGTAAATGGATGATAATGTTAACCCACAGTTCTGGTCAATAAACAAGTAGCTACTCAAGAATGAGTCGTATGTTTCCATGTTAATGGAAGTCATTCATTCGAGAAAATAAACAACAATACCTTTTACATCAACTACATAGGATTACTCCAAACTTAAGATGAAAAGAAGCTTCAATAAAAAAAATAACATAAGTCATGGTGAGGCACCATAATGACAGGTACCACATTATCACAAACTTAGTTAGTTTTACCTAAGTTGTGCGACACCCTTGTGTGTCCATCCATAAAGGATCGACCCATCTGAAACCTCTTATGGTCCCATAAGGACCTGCAAAAGAGAAGACGGGTTACAGGAAGTGTTTAACTCGGGATCCCACAAGTAGACATTTCAACAAACACTTGATATGCAACGCAAATTACAAATATAGACTTTGCAAGCTCTGAACGATCGCATGACAAAGGGTTCAAGATGGTTCGTCACGACTAAAAGTCCCCATATGACATTGTTGTGAAACAATACAGTAAACTAGCCCTGACAATACCCCAAAAGCCCATTTAGTCATATGTCATCCGAGTAACTCTAAAGTATTGTACTGGCTGACACTCCGCACCACTCTACAGAGCTAGAAAACCCCCAAAATGACTACTTGGATGGCCTATTTTGGGGTAGATTTTCCTTTGTGCGGTGGCTGCACACAACCTCTGGTTACAAGACTAAAACGGCCACAAAAGCCAACCAAAATGGAGCTGTCAATCCTATTACAAGCCCTCTACATGCCATGAAAAGCATGAACAAAACTGAAAGATACGAACATACACAAACATTATATCGAATACATTGTGTACAGATTTCTCCATGACATTCTCCTCCACTTATTCATTTGAAGTCTTTACAGACATCTCCTCGTCTTTACTGAATCATCAATTTTATGCTTTAGCTACAACACACCTCCCACGACTTCCAGTTGCTCTCCATCGCTAGAGAGCAACTAGTGTACGGTCAAACTTAGATCCGCTAATGTTGCTTCAATTCGCCAATGACTCTGACTCTGGTGTGGGGTCGGTCAAGCTGTGTTGATTTTTGCTAGTTCTTGCAGATCCCTCATATGAAGAAAAAGACATTCTTTATTATGCGTTGATCTCTCAAACGTCTCGCGTTGTTTGAACTAGTTGGATGCCTATTAAAACTTTAACGAGCATCGCTTTGCAGACTTGAAAGTTTATAAGGTCTTTCCTTCGTAAAATTTGTTCATTGATTCCTCTTTTGCTTAATTATTGCCTCCAAGGAAGTTCGCATAACTTCTATTTTTTATGGTATTTGATTGGAAAATAAAACAAACAATCTACTCTCAATAGAACCAATCACCATTAGTGAAGATATAATAGTTGTAGTCTTCCACTAAGTCTTTTTGAAGGATCTTTGAATATGTGTAGAGATCATTTGTTGGATCAATAAGAGAAATAGGATACTTGGTTTTGCTCATTCTCTTAAGAGTTACAAAGTCAAAGGTTATTTGATTTCATCCGCCTCCTCAAGGATTGTGCTTCATGCATCAAGCTGGTTACTATCCTTTGCTTGCTCTTTGCTCACACTTTTAAAGCACCCAAAGTATTTGCACTCCTTGCATTGAGTTGGCTAATGCAATTTTCCTCCTCATTGTCATCGAACTTCTAGAATGCAAAAACTTTTACCTAAAAAGAGAAAAATTTTACACGACTTAGAGCAAGTCTCCGATAGTTTTGGTCACCTCTCCAATTGTACCATCTTCTCCATCATTTTCGTTGCCTGCTCCTCTGAATAGAAAAGGTATAGCACCGCATACTGCCTACTTCGTTCCTTGGTCGAACACTCCTGCATCAACCCGAAGTCCCTCACTTTCGACAATCTTGATGAGAAGTCCATCAACACCGGTTTTATGAAGTTTCCTAACCTCTATCCTTTTGTCTTAGCTCGATACATAGAGTTTGCCTTAGCATTTTCCATCTCCTTGACCCCCTTTCACAACCATACACTCTCCCTCTATAAGAGCAAAGGATCAATAACTCCAGAAAAGTCTTGCTTCTACAGTACCATGGCGCTACTGTGCCCATGGCCCTACTATTCGTCACCTCGTATATACATCTCTTTCTTCATGATCGATAGATTCACCTCTATGACACTGTGGCACTCCTCTAAGTCCACCTTCATTCTAACTGACGCTTGGCTTCGAGTAGTTAAGTCCTTCTGGACTCGTCATCACTTCCTCGCCCCTTTCGACCACTTGTTTCAATGTCTCTGTTTTCTCCAAGCAATCCCCCTTGGTTGATGGAACAACATACTACAACTCTCACGCATGGCCTTCGCCATCATGTTGTAGAGCTCGTGTCGATTTTGTTCTCCTTTGCATCCTTGGAAGGAATGTTCGTTCGTTCGGATTTGTCCTCAGACTTGTCAAGCTCCCTCAAGTGAATATGAGTTTTGGAGCAATCCAACTCTCCATTCGCTTCGATCATACCTATGTATGATCAAGCCCCCCACATGAGACTCGTTGGTACTTGCACTTGGAATCCCCCTCAATGGTACACAACCCTCATAAGCTGACGATCAAAGCTTTTATCTGATGCAAAATTCAATACATGTACGAAAGACTTACCTCAGCGAGTACGATGGTATACACTAATTGAATCCATAACCCTTCTTGTTGTCGTGTTGCTCACTGAAGTGAAGCTCCCAATGGCTCTCGATCATACCTCTGTATAATCGAATCTCTCACATGACTTCTCCCATATGTGCCGCATTGCCTCGAATTGTTCCATCACGATCCGCTACATCATGTCGCCTCCTAGTGACATCTTTATTCCATTCTAATCTTTGTGGGATGAACTTGGACTGCGATCTCTCCGTCTGTAGCCTTCACCTACACATCACAAGACCTCCACCACCTTTGATTGTGCTATCTTCTTTGGTAATCAACCTTCGTCCGCCCACTTTTAGGTTACACATGGACAAAACGCAGCTCAAGGATAGTCTGTTGCCCAACATCTCTTGAAGTCTACCGACTTCACTGAAATTGATGTGTCATTGTCTAGATCATGGGCCCCTACCCCTAGCACAATCTATGTTGTGCACAGCTTCTTTTGTGGCAACTCGAATGGCAACACTACGACATATTATTTAAGAGTACTGTCGCCGCATCCTCTTGCCTCATGCCAAGGCTATCTACATATCTTGTTTTTAGGCAGTTTTGCCTCTGCACGATTACCACACACAATTTGCGTTTACTAAACTAAAACAATCACAAAAACTAACCAAAATGAAACTGTCAAGCTTACTGTAAGCCCTCAACATGCTATGAAAAGCATGAACAAAACCAAAAGGCAGACAAACACAAACATTAAATCAAACACCCTGTATATAAATTTATCCGTGACAACGTGACAAAGCCAACAAATTATATTATGGTTATATCACCTCGTAACCAAGACAATGTTTTTTACATTACACAATAGTTTTTATTCTATAATAATCATTATGTTCCAATTAAATCATCTGCAGCCACAAATATGACATTTTCCAGTATCAGGCTCATTCACACACTATTAGATTTTTTTATGAAGTAAAATACTAAAAGAATTCTTAATCTACAAACCTTCTTTACCACTATCAGTTGTGTCCAAAAACAACCCAGCTAGTCTTCAAACCACTAAGCGCAGTAAGATAATAACATTTCCCTGAGTCAAGTAGCGGGATCCCATAAATGTGTACATTACTAATCAAATGCCATTCGTAACACATACACCGCACTCAAACAGAACCAAACAAGACAATCAACAAACAAATAAACAATATCCAGAAAATGAATTTTGCCAGTGACACAAGAAAAAAAAAAAAAAAAAAGCGGGCTTTTCGTCAATGACGAATTAAAAGGACAGGAAAAAGGAAATCAAATATACCTGCAACCCGTCTTTATGAAATCCTTCAAACTAGACGCCCTCTGCGTGCCCCTCGCTCGGGACCCAAACGCAATACATAAGGCGGTCAGTATCGCACTCTTTCCACCTACAGAACAAAACCCTAGTTCAGCACGAACGAAAAACAAAGATCCAGAAACCAGTGATCGAGGTGGGTGTGATCCGGCATACTCCCGTTCTGGCCGGTGATGAAGTTGACCCAATCACCAAACTCGATCTCGAGGCTGCTGTGGCACATGAAGTTCTCGAGGCGGATTCTGGAGACGACCCCAGCTCCGGATCTCGCGGGGTTCCCTCGCGGCTCCGCGAAGACCCTAGAATCGCCCATGGGGGTTGCTGTCCTAGAAACCCTATCGACGGACCGAGACAGGAAAACGATGCAGGAGAAGGAAGGCAACGAGAGACGAAGCGACGAGGGAAGGATGGAAAGAGGGAAGAGATGGGGAAGAGCGCCAAAGCTGGAGTAAGGCGAAACCATGGGTTTTTTGAAGGCTTTAGAAAAGATGGGGCTCGCGATTTGACCGGTTTGCCCTGGGCCCTCCGTCAGTACCGTTGGGGGGTCGAGCGAACGGCGTCAAGACGATTTCTTTTAATCGCCCAAAAGGAAAATAATAATAATAAAAGGCAAAAATATGCATATATATGTTTCTTCTTATACTTCGAATTGTTTAAACTCTAACTAACATAAACGTATTTTAAAACTATTATCTTGATAAGAATATCAATTATATTTTTTTCTACTTTATATTTTATCATAAATTAGTTAAGATTAATTATAGTTAAAAATAGTTTATTTGAGTTTTTCGGGATGATTGTTATCGAAACTATAGGAAAAATTGTATATAAAAACTGTATATATATATATATATATATACTTGTAAAACACAAAATGTTACATAAATGACATTTATAATGATGTTAATGTATTCAAAAATATTATGTAGATTCTTATATACATTGGTAATTATAATATTGTCCTTTTATGTTTGAAATTTTGATGAAATTATCAAAGGATATTTTGGATTTTCTAACTATAGTTTTTTTTATTGAATGAATGCTAATAAGAGAGAGATATATATATATATATATATATATATATATATATATATATATATATATATGGAATATTTAAATGATATATATGTTGTATTGAGTTTTAAAGTGATAAATATGTTATTTTTAAAATTATATGTGCTTGTACTCCTAATTAAAAAAGAAAAATCATGCACCATACAACGGCTATGAAATATTATCTCAACTGATAAAAACCTTAATAAAATATTAATAACCCATGTAAAAGGAATGTGCTTGGAGAATTTTTTTTATTTACTTATTATTATCTATTATCAGTGATAAAATATTATCTCTATGATTTAGAAATAAATACAATAAACTTAAGAAAATTATATAGGAACTTAATGAATAACATACTTATCTATTTTTCTATCAATGTTGAATCCAATTGGCTGTCATCGTTGTCATAATATTTTGTAGAGTTCTCCAAAATCCCAACACACTAAAACTATAATTAATTGGAGAAATATAGCTTAAAGTTGCCGATGCAACGATTCAATGAAACTTGAAGTAAACACACGCTGCACGCAAGCAACAAAGAAAACGTTCTTGCAAGCTTCCGGTAGAAGCATGCAAGCGTGCCCGGCATGAACGCGGTGGAGAAGGCCAGAATAGCAACTCCACTTCTAATCCAACACGCATCGTTAGTGACCCATCCACAACGCGTTGATCGCCTCATGGTCTTCGCATTGCTATCGATCGGCTTCAGTAAAGTCAGCAGCTAAGTCGGAGGAAGATGAGATTTGACCAAAACTTGCACTCCCGTGGAGTTACCACCGGTAAAAGAATTCTTCACCGTGATATGAGCGTGTGTGTTGCGTGAGAGAGAGAGAGAGGAAGAAGAGCAGGTGGAGGAGTGGACATGGCGGAGAAAAGAAAAGAGGAAGAGGATTCCATTTGCCTCCAAGCTGAAGGACAAGAAGTGTCGAATCCTCCTTTTAACCACAACTACTGGTCAACCTTTAGCTCTACATATACACAAGTTCAGCTGCAACTTTTAGATCTTCCATTCATAGGTTTGTCACTTGCCGTACATGAACCGAGTTGCGACTTCTGATGAGTCAGTATCATGATATAGACGTACTGAAAACTCTCAATCCTTCCAAATCGTTAAGGGATATAAGTGCTTATTTTTCTTTATAATATTGAAGAAAATTAACTCGTAAATACTCCTTCTAAAGGTTGTTGATATTGCTAAAATGTAATTAACATCGACAGAACCAATTTTGTATCCACCCTCAAATATATAGCTTTGTGATCGACAGCTGGTCCTTTTTTCCGGTGTGCATGTTTGACCTTCGCTCTCGGTGACTGTCCCATGCATGAACTTGGATTGACTGTCTTGCGACAAAGAAGAGAACAAGGTAGGCTGCGCTGACTTCTGTGGCTAGAATTCAACCCTCGGAGTCTTCGCTCATAAACCTAATAGTTCGATTCCTACGCTGCCATGCATGCATTCTCCCATTTCTCTTGGTTTTGGAATCGATCACTTTCACGTCGAATTCCTCATTTTTGTGCCTTCTAAACGCACAACAGCACTATCAATTCCACGAGAAACTTTGGTCTGATGATTCACTACAGTAAACAATACTATTACATCAATCATCATTAATTGCTAATAAAAGATTAAAAAACTACAGTATATGTAGAGAACTGTGTCGAGAAACCTTTCTACAATTTAGTATCGACATGATAAGTGTTGGCGCATATCAACATGATTTGATTTACTATTAATTAATTTAACACATCCATGGATGAGAAAAGTGAAAGATTTATGTGAGGCTATTGACATAATGATCTTATAAACACAATCTTAATCGATTTTAATTTTTTATATGTCTCGATCATAATAAAAGATATCCCAAATAGTTTATAATTATTATTTTATTGTTATTTATTTATGATTCATGTGATAGATTTAACAATTATGAAATACTTATGATGTCCAATATATACTAATACAACAATACATAATTCTATTTTCGCCACTTATCATTTATTATATATTTACATATTAATAAAATAGAAAAAAAAAATAATGGACTGAGAAGGAAAAAAAAAGGAGGAAGATGGTGGTTAAAATTAAAATTTAATGATATGTATTATTTGATTGATCGACTCAACCATAAATACACTGATTCGTATATTCCATTGTAATCTTATTTTTTTAACATTAACTATAGCATAATATATATATATATATTTATTTATTTATACTATTTGTATGGAAGTTTGATGGGAGTTAAAAGAAAAAAGAAAATTTTTATTGACGAAAAATAACAACGCGGTTCACATCAGCGCCAAGTCATCCTACCCACTAATCGCGTAATCTTCAAACTCACGAGGCGAGTTCTTTCCGGAACACAAGTGGGGGCCACGCATTCCTTGGGAAACACGTTGGCTGCCAGGGAGGTATAGTCATGGGTGGCGTCCTGTTTCGGTCCAACTTCTGCTCCTTGCATGCCTTCGTTTTTATGGAATCGATAATACAAACCCAGCCAACTAAAAAAAATGAGAATTATACGCATTTGCTATTTTGTTCTCTTCTTCTGGAATTATTATTAGAATTTGGATACGGTAATATAAACCCACCCACTTCAGATACGGTAACTTCGGATTCACATGACGTAGACTTAATGTACCAAAATCAATAATAGCTCAACTAATTAATTAATTAATTGAATATTCAACTAATTTGCATGTGGACAACGTGGTACACATTTCTTAGTTTGGCACAAAGAAAGAAAACAAATAAAATGATGTAGGAAATTCTCTTATTAATTAATATTTCGGAAGAAGAGAAGACATTTCTCAATCTGAAAGCACAAGGCCAATTTCTCAATCTCAAAGCATAAGGAGCACTTCAAAGTGTGTGCCGGTTAGGGTGGTCCTGTCAACAGATTAGCCATGGATTCGTGGGCCGATATAAACGGCACAACCACGATTAATTGTGCAACAGCTCAGGTCAAGGTGGTTGCGTTTCGCACGTACCCCTGACACGTGTGTATATATATATGTATATCGAATCGTATTGTATTATGTTTTTATTGCATGTTTGATTCGGTTAAATCAACCTTATGATACTAAGAATTATTAGGATGACAGGAGGAGATGGACTGGGAATGTTTTCTTAAGAAAATACCTGCTATAGAAGCTAAAAGATTGATTACAGAGATGCATCTCCAGAATGACTTAAATTGGTTTCTCCCATTGACCTCCAAGCCGAAAGATACATGCCATTTATGATTCGAGTTCCCTTTTACCAAACACCCTTCTCGGTTTCCTCTCTCTCTATCTCTCTCTCTCTGCTGCTGTTCTTGTTCTCGTGGTGGGGCGTGACTCCTTTTGGTCGAGCAATGCTTGTCACCTACTCATTTTTAGCTCCCACTTCCCGTCCTTCCTTCTCTTACTTGTTAAGAAGAATGATCGAGTGAGTGCGCAAGAAAACCTTTGCCGTTTAGTAGTTGATTCGATGGACAGGCACACCTGCAATCTCTGCTTCCGCCGCTTCTCCAACGGCCGCGCTCTCGGGGGGCACATGCGCTCGCACTTCATCGCCGCCGCCCCTCTGGCTAGGCCGCCGCGCTCACACGGGTACTCTTCGGACTCCACCTCCTCCGCCCAACGTGCGGCGGAGCGTGCAGTTGAGGAGGAGGAGGTGGTGGTGGTGGAGATGGAGAAGGAGGTGGGACTCTGTTACGGCCTCCGCATGAATCCCCGGAAGAGCTTCCGGCTCGTGGATCCCGAGTTCTCCTCTTCCACCTTCGCGGCTGTGGAGGCAGCCGGCTCCTGCGACGTCGTGCAGGACGGGGAGAGCGAGACCGAGTCCCCCCGCGGCCAGCGCCTCCCGACGAAGCGCCCCTGCAGGGCCACCGCCCCTCCGCTGGATCAGCCGGAGGGGGAGCCGATGAGCTCCGTCTCGGACGCGACCCCTGAGGAGGACATCGCCCTCTGCCTCATGATGCTCTCCCGCGACTCCTGGGCCGCTACGGTGGAGGATCGCCCGTTGGACGGCTCCGATGACGAGGACACCCGCCGGCCCGCCGCCCGATCGCGGCCCCCGCCAAGGAAGGGGCGAAGTCGATACCAGTGCAGCGCGTGTAAGAAGGTGTTCCGGTCGTACCAAGCTCTCGGCGGCCACCGAGCAAGCCACAAGAGGACCAACGGCTGCCGCCCGGTCACCGAGCCCCGGATCAACAGCGAAGCCGACTCCGTCGACGCCAATGCCGATGCCAAGGTCCACGAGTGCCCCTTGTGCTTCAGGGTCTTCAGCTCCGGCCAAGCTCTTGGCAGCCACAAGCGGTCGCACTTGACGTCCTCCGCCACGACCGTCGCCGGCAACTCGCGGTTGGCAGCCCCTCCGCCGCCATGCTCTCCGCCGAGCACGTCCCCTGTCTCCGCCGCCACCAAGCACGGAGGCAACTTCGGTCTTATCGATCTCAACTTGCCAGCGCCAGAGGAAGACGACGCCGAGCTGTCGGCCGTCGAAAGCACGCAATCTGTACCCACACAGCCGGCACGTCGAAAGCATGCAATCTGAGCAGGCCTTCTAACACCGGAGCATGCGATACCCAAGTCCAAACTCCAAAGCAGAGGTAAGACTCTCAGAGACAAAGAAGCACAAAAAAGGTAGCCCCTTTGAAGTAAATTATGCAGCATCAAATCCTTTTCCTTCCGCACTGATATCGGATAAAGCTGGTGTCTTGATGATTTTGTTTGTATGATTCTGCTCCTCTTTGCTTCTGCTGACATAAGTTCACAGGTTTCTTGTGGTGTTCAAGTTGCAGCTGTTGCTTACTGTAACAGCTGATGAACAGTAGGTGACATCAATGGCTTTCAGCAACTGCTTCAATAAAATTAGAATCAATTCTTCTTCTTCTTCTCATCTTCTATACAAAGTGAATTAAATTAGCCAGTGAGAGAAGAGCAGAGCAGCTGGCAGCTGCTATCGTTCTTCTTCATCCGATCTGTTCCCTCTGATACTTGGTCTTTTCTTCAACCTTTGCTTCGCTTCTTCACTGATACTCCTCTGGTACACGGCGCCTCAGCATTTCCACGTTCCACCTTCTCCATCCGCCCTCGCTGTTACTGTTGGATTGGTCCAACCGAGGCCGTGCTGTTGGTGAACCAGGATTGCGTACGCTTGCGGTGGTGGGCGAGTATTAATTGGCCTCGCATTGGAGTCATCTATCCTCCTCCGGCTAATTACTCCTCCGCGGCCGAATCCGAACTCTTCCGCAACGAAACCGCGGCGTCGGAGCGCACGGTCAAGATGCGGAACGGTGGGCCAAAGCGTGGTCTTCACGGAGGCACGTCCGATGCACGTTGGACGGCTGTGATGGACGGTTCTGCGGGTCTCTCGTTCTGTGCTTGGCTCGGAGCGAGTCGCGTGTAGAACATGCGACACCTGTGGAGAGAGACCCTCGCTGTTTCAGTTACGAAGCACCTCCACATCGCGCCCGGTCCGATTTGGTCTACTTATTTTCCAGCCGGTTCAGAAGTAATCTGGAACGGTTCTCGAACTATCCGTATGCGGAAGCGAACCAACTGCTCCGGCTCAAATGGACGGGTTCGAACCGGTTGTTCAACTGTTGCGACGAGCACAAACAGCAGCATTAGCGGCGGAGAAAGATGCGTGAGGGTGGAGGGCCGGTGGGAGGCGGGTCAGAATCCTGTGATGGAATGCAAAGCAGATTCCCATATCTTCCCTCCCTCCCTCTACTTTATAACAAAAGCCTTTTATGCACTTCCCCTTTGACCATCCAACTGTTCTCTCGCCACCTTGCTCATCCTGTTCTTCTTTCTTGCTGCATATTCTCACTTTTGTTTGATGATACAGCGATGGTTGAACTCTCCTGTTTATCCAAATCAAGATGTGAAGATACCAAAGACTTTGATTAATGTTAGTGATTGGTCATATGAGCAGCCCAGTAGATTACTGGAGACTTCAGCTGCAAAGTGAACTAAACTAGATTGTATAGTATACGCTGGGAGAAGTCGTCATCACACGGTGGGTAGGCCTTCTAGTGTTGTCAGTAGTAACTCATGGCATTGTTTTCGATTCTTGCAACATAAGCATCAAAATGCGTTGTCTGCTGCGGATGCTTCTACCACAATTCACTGGGTGAATGGGAAATTGGCAATGTGTTTTGAGGGTGGCAGGGGGGGAGGAATAAAGTAGGGAGCAAAGAATAATAACATATATCACGATAGAGAGAGAGAGAGAGAGAGAGAGAGAGAGAGAGAGGGCGGGGCAGTCTTGTGCTCCATGAGTTGGTGGTTGTCGGCTTAGATAGAAGGGAACAAAACAGAGAGGGAGCATTGGGTGTGAGGTCGGGAGCTTTCCACTCTTCACACACAGGTTTGAAGTGCACATTGGAGTGACCAAAGGAACAACTCAATAGCTACTCACTGTGACTAGTTGCCAAGCTTTCTTTTCCTTCTTGCCATCTCATTTGCACAAGGAATCTCAACTACAGAAGCACAATACGGAAACAAGGCTGGAGTGTGGAAGAAGAGATTGAATGATATGCTTGGATTTGGTGATGGATTGATTTAGAATATATCTTTGCTAAGTAGCAAGCTTAGGGTACCTTTATGCCCCTTGAACCCTCTATTACTTCTCAGAACACAGGATGTGTCCTTAAGCTTCTCCACTAAGTGTTTGACAAAGTGAATGCAAAACAACATAAGTGCCTTAATGTCGAATTCAATAAGGGATCATGGAATCAATCTTCATCAGCAACCAAAGAGAATACCTCCTCAATCATTATCGAGTAGGTCAAGTGTATCGGACCAAAACACATAGATCTTAGTGGTGAAGGTAGAACTTGTTGTGTGGAAGCATCACTGACATGGCATTTCCTTTGGGGAACCACAGGGAAGCTTCATTTTGATCATCGTTTTCAAGACCCAAATGTCGAAGAGGTCAATATCCAAGTACTTTCCCTCTCACAAACACATACACCCACTCATTCTCTCTCATGTTGCAGTTCATAACCCACTACATTTTTGCAAGGAAACCTTTGAAGTTAGCCCCACATCACTTGGAGTTTGGCAATGCCTGTGATACAAAGAAAATTTTGGGAAACATAAATGCTAAATTTTCATGATCTGACAAGAATCAATCAAAGCATTTAGTTGGCTATTCAGAATAGCTTCTTGTGAAATTTATTGGAATTGTCCTGTTTATGGAGTGCCATAATGCATATATGGGAAGGAATCCTATCTGACAAAATAATTTATCTGATGGCAACTGTTCTGTGGATAGTCCAAAAGAATCCATAACACCTTTAGGTGGGGAACCCACAATCTTCATGTTGCTCAAGCTGATGCCTCCTTGACTTGCATTCCATGTGCCCAAGTAGGTCTAAGTAACCACCCAAGGCAAAGACTTTTAGCTATCAAACACTAACATTATTTTCAGAATATTAAATATATATATTACATGTAGCACTAGCTCTAGTTACAGATTTGACATCTAAACAAACAATATATCTCAGATATCTTATATTGCAGTCCTCACAATGACAACCTGAAGTTGATCCCTGGCAATGGAAGGGGCTATAAATCTACATTTTGATGGAATTAGGTTCTTAGCCAACCTGTCAAAAAGATGTTTCAAATATCAAAGAACAATTAGTGTTTGAATAGGAGTATAAAGGCCAGGTATCATCCACTAAGCATCTACAGATTGAACATAGTTGATTAGTTTTCAGTGGAAGCCAGGACAAGTTGCAGTGCTTTAAGTAGCTGCTATCATGATGATGTTTTCTGTGTGCAGAGTGAAGTGAAGGTTTCCTAAAAATTGGAACTCAAAAGAGAAGGCAATCTTTTACATTTGTGGCAGTACTGTCCATCAATGGACTGTGATTGCTGAACTTGCACAAACCACAGCTGCCACAATGATGATACTGTTCTACCCACAAGCATATCTAAAGGTTGTGTTGGAGCTCAATTCAGAGGCACATGCATTGTTTATTGTGTGTCACTACTACCAAGTGAATCATGCATAAAGAAGATGGTATTTCCTTTTTCTTCTGAACCTTTAGGAATTGTGCTATATTGTTTCCATATTACAGATGGTCAAGAAAATTTTCATCTGTGGTGGATTCTTTCGGTTTTTGGAAGATCAATAGGGCATCCACCTCAAAGTATTAGGATTGATGTTTTGACATTTCATGTTCTGTATTCTCTCCTACTCTTGATCGAGTAATGTTTTATGCCCATGACAAACTGGAAGGGCATCAACATGACATTGAAGCCTCATAATATGTGTCATTAGGTTAAAGGTCAATAGTTAGTTGGTGCCATTGAATGTGGAATGTATAAGAGAAGATGTAATATATAGTTTTATACTATATTTCATTCTCATTATTGTATCTTCCCTTCTAATATCTAAATTTGCTTTCTGTTTCCAAAATTTTATCTCCTCCTTTCAATCAAGGAAAAGCCATAGTTTCCGTAAAAATAATAAAAGATAGCAATATATTTCTAAATAAAGAATTTTAACCAAATGCAAAACCTCTTTAGATCACTATTATTCTAGCATATATATATATATATATATATATATATATATATATATATATATATATATATATATATATATATATATATGTCATATCGTGAGATATCGCTTGCTACAGACGATCTGATAGGGGATCGATACACGAACCATCTAGTACTAGATGATATTTACTAAAAAACTTTATATTATCTTATCGAGCTTGTACCACTTGGCAACGGTAAAAATCCTCTCATTACCAACCTATACTAATCGATCTGATTTTGATCATTGTTGACATAGGACTCATATCTTACCCTTTCTAATGGTCGGACCATTTTTAAAATCAAATGTTTGTAAATAACTTCTCAATCATATATAGCAACCTGCTCAATCCAAATATATGACAATGACGTTGACAATATTACCTCAATAGATAGTGATGACGATGCTAGTGAGTTGATGGTTATATTTATATAATTTGAAGGTAGGGCATGGACTCCGAAGTATTTTATGTATACTATCCAAGATTCAAAGAATAAAGCTTGATATGATAATTAGTCATTCTTCTCAAAGTAATAGTACGATGATCATCTTATGATATGAATAAGTAGATTAGTGACAAAAATAAAAGTTTTAATATTTCTCGTACTCTACACCAATATATGTTATAATTGTACTTATCTCAAGATCTACCTCAAACACGCATTGTTCATGACGATCAAACTATAATCATCACCACGTTGATGCACTAATAGTGTACGGTATAGTAATATATTATGTTGTGAGATCAATTTTAGGATTAAGTCTAATAAATATATCAAAATGATATATAAATACATAGGTTCGAGGATCCTGATTCATTGCCCATAAAGTCTCATTATTTTTTTTTTGTGATTAAACTAGGTATATACATTGATCAATTACTTAATTCATTTGAATCTTATCGTTTAAACTATTTAACAAATGATATAATAATTAAAATTTTTTTAGATAATTTGATATCAAGGCCTATCTATAATGTACTATAAAGCTATTCCTCAAATTCCAAAAAAGATGGATCATTATTTTTTTTAATTTAAAATATTTTTACTTAAATTTTATTTTTATTTAAAAATCATAATCTAATTTTTTTTTTAAAAAAATTAAAACTATTTTTATATCTTTCTATACCGCCAATTGATTGGTATATATATATATATATATATATATATATATATATATATATATATATATATATATATATATATATATATATATACTTGATTTGGTGGTGTCTCGCTGTCGAATTTGCGAAGGTGTTGTGGAGATGGAAACATCCGAGGGAAATGTTGAAGCGACCGTTTCCTTTTCTGTTGGGGAGGTGATCAAACTGATGAGGGCTTCGTCGGCACCTTCGTCACTGAAATGCAGCCATTGAGATGTCGGTGTTGCTTTGAGAGACGAGGATAGGGGATTCCGGATTTGCCGCAACAGATGAAAACCATCAATGCTATCGACTGATTCATTTGCTTCCGGGGCTGTAACGAGCAAAAAGAGATGGTGGTATCAGTTTGATTTGGACGGGTTTGGATCGAATATGGACTTCTCGACCAGCAAAGAAGTTGGGTTATACAAGAAGTAGGAGACGTAGATTTCTGCAGAAAACTCGATTGCTGGTGTGTTCATATTTTGGTTCTTTTGAGGAACAAATGCTCACTATCATAGGCCGACTTGTGAGCTGGTTGCGGATGTGAATGACTCGATATAGGGAGAATCCATATGCAGGTAGGAAGGTTGATGCTACCACTGGGCAGTGGTATTAAATCAAATCAATGATTTTGATGCAACAGCAATTGCTGAATCAGAAAAAGATCAATGCATTGGAGGAACAACAATATCATCAAGACGATGTTTTGGCTGGTGGTGGTATTATTGTGGTCCAGAAATTGGAAGAACAACTTGGTAGTGGAAGAACAACAAGACAACGCATTGGAAGAACAACAATGTTTCTTATTTGCAACAATCTGCTAACTTAGTAGTGGCAAATGTGGCTGAGGACAGTACCACATGCATGCTGTGTTTCCAATTGGAATCAGGGTTCCCTGACATGGTTTTAGATGCTCAGTGACTGGGAGGTATTATGGCACTGATGCCCCCAACAGTGGCACACACACACTTGGAGCATACACTCAGATGATTCAGGCAAGAAATGGTGCTACACATGTTCAGCTGAACCTGGAATTGCCATTTTTAAATGGTTTGGTCATGAAGGAAGATTCCATTTGAAACAATGGGGTTGATCGATTCGAGCAATACATTACTGATGGCCACTACAGCCAGGTTACAGGAATTCATTGGGATGCCTGCCTTCAGGAGTAAGTTTATACAAGACAACATGTGAAAACCTGAACCAATGAGTGGGATGATCACTGTTTCTTTGAGAATTACTTCTATGATGCAACAGGTCATGCAGCGAATTGTATGGATAGACAAGTAGGTTTTAGGAACCTGAAATCACTGCCAAACTCTGATTATGGCAGTAGCTATGGTGTTCTGTGACGGCAGAGAAGATGGACCTTATTAGATCAGTCAAAAGTCCAGCAAACTTACCTGGCATGTTTACCCCATGGACATCATGGCAATCAAAAGTCAACCAAGCATTCTCTGCAACCAATGCATTATGGAAATCCATTTTACTCAATTGTTCCTGTGCTCAGCACTAAGTGAATGCAGATCTTCACTGTAAACTCACTGTCATGGAAAATGCAATATCTTGTTGTAAGGTATGATCTTTTGATGCTGGTTTTGAAACCGAACCTCTTATCTCTTTCCTGTCAAAGACAACAAGTCAAATTTGTGTTTGCGGTGCTTAGTTGATGCCTAGATTTCATGTAGATGGCTCTCTGCAGTATACTAACTCATTTCATGTGCATCTTAAGATTACATTACTTCTATTGCTGGTGACTTCAATATTGTTATCTTGAAACAATTATCAAGGAAGTTAGCCTACACTATGTTTATATTCTTTATTGAAGAAATGAAAATACTTTAATATATTAACATATTTCCTCTCCTATTTATACAAATTAGGAGAAATGATTTTCATAGAAGATTTTTCTCAACAAAATAGAAAGATTAGAGAAATATTATCATAATGAAAATAATAGAAGATAAGAATAATTATTGAAAAAGTAAAAAAAAATTATTGAAGAAATGAAAATGTTTCAAAGGATTTTCCTCAACAAAATAAAGAATTTTTCAATAAAAAAATTTTCTCAACAAAATAGAGAAATTTCCTTGATTGAAAAAATCTTATCTTCTAAGTTGTCTCTGTTGTGTAAAATCATTGAACATCAACAGAGTTTGGCATTTAGATCTTCTAGATGACGGCTAAAGTGACTTTGGAATCTTAAATCAAGTAAATGGTATTCGAAATCAGAAAAATACTGAGATGAAAAGTGACTTGCAATTACTATCTATCTAAGAAAAAGTTTGGCCACCCACATGACATGCATGGCTCCATCTTCACCTGAGTATAGCCATGACACACTTTTCCCTGCTATTCCTTTCGCAGCTCACATCAACCGAGGTTTCTGATAAGAAAGCACAGAACTTTCATTCCAGAGTCTTGACTTCAGATGAAAAGTAGATACAATCACTACTTTTCTAAAGCAGAGAATTCCTTTTCATGTTCTTGGTTTGATTCCATAGGAAATGGTCCTGAGCAACTGATCACTTCAAGAGATAATAGCTGGTGTTGCATGATTCAATTCTTCAAGTAGCAGTAACAGGGAATAGGGACAGATGAAATGATTCATCTAATCGGGTCCGTTGTTGGCCGCAGGAAAACCCACATATCATGGATCGGACGGTGCAGATCCGAGAAGAAAGGAACAGTGTGCTTACACCCGTCCCATCAAAGGGTCCTTGGAATAAACGGTCCTGATCATCGGATTCGCTACTCTTTCTGTGCCAGCGGTCCTCAACACGAAAAGAAAGAAACGGAAAAAGGTGAGGCTGACGTGGGAATCCCACGCCCCCCGAGGCGATGAGTTGGGATCTTTACCCGCACGCCGTCCCTTCTACGCAAAATGCTCACGCGCAATCACAAGCGTGGTCTCGCGTCCCTGGACCATGGTGTACTCCGTCCATGTGATCTTATTTAGGCTTCCTCAAGACGCCTAAATAAAGCGCTTCTTATAAAGAGCTAAATAATCGGTGATTAAGATAAAATATTTTTATATTCAAATTTTTAGATTGGAGGGTAGACTAGAGAGTAATGATCGATATAAAGCATAGGTTGAGGTTAGATCGATCACAATGAGCATGGTAGGATGAGCCTAATTATTAGGGTTACGAGAAAAAAATAAAATAAAATTAAAATCAGTATGATCGTAAATAATAAAAATAAATTTTATATTAAATTTTTAATGGGGTTGTGAATGGTAAAAGATCGGACTCCTGTTTTTATTGTTATTATTATTCATCGGTGACTTGCTAACGTCTTTTGCTCCGTTCACGGCGTCCTCGGCCATGGTGTTCTCCGCCGTCGCCGAAGCCCAGCAGCAGGAGCAACAGCCGCAATGCCACGAACAATTGGTGTACCAAGATTACCACCACCTTCAACAACTACCCCAGTCCACCTACGACCCGCAGTCCCACGCGCACGAAGCTTACTACACTTACCACTACGACTACGACCCCTCCTCCGCCGCCGCCGCCGCAGCCTACCACCACCACCACTACTACTCCCATTATTACCCCCACGACTACTCCTCTGCCACCGCCTACCTCCCGCCTTCCCTGCCGGCGCTGGCCCATCCCGACCTTGCCTCCACCGTCGCAGCGGCAGCAGCACCGTCCCATGACCCCTCCCAGCAAAACCACGACCAGGCTGCCCATGCGAACCCGCCGCTGCACGAACAGCCGGCGGGGCCGTCGTCCTCGGGGTACCACGTGGCCCCGGAGCCCAACCCCTCGGCGGCCGCGGCCGTGACCGCATTTTCGCAGCTCACGCAGTTCGCCGGGACCATGGAGGCTGCGGAGCGAGCGATGGCCGGGAAGCAGGATCGGCGGTGGCACCCCAAGGGCGGGCCACAGCCGTCGATGGCGCAACACCGTCGCCAACGTCGGCCTCGACACCACCAGCCGAGCGGCTACCATAGGGAAGTATGGGTGCGTCCAGGGGTATGCACTATTTCATCTTATTTTATCTTCTTTGTTCTTGTCCAATTTCACGCTTTGATCGAGAGTAGAAACTCTTTGTCTCTGCCTCTTCACTAATAAGGTCCTTCGTTGCACACCAAATTCCCAATTGAGTTGATAGATCTTCCATCTTCTAGCTATTACTTTTGTCTACATTTGTGTCTGTCGGAAAAATGAGTTCTTCCCTGTGTTGCTATGTTGTCAATAAAATCTGTCGGCCTTACTTTCCTTCCATGTGTTTATTACAATTATAGTGATGATTAGGCCCTTAGGATATTGTTGCCATGCAACTCCTTACTTGTCTCCTATCTCCTTCCATTAACTTTTTGCTTGTGTTCTTCTTAGATTTGGTTTTGTGTGTAGGAAAGTTAATCTTGCAGAATAAGTCATACTTTCTTAGATTTGCAATACTCCAAATTATTTTGGAGCTCTTTTGCAGGTCGCTGATGGCGGTACATCTTCATACAAAGGTGGAAGTAGAAGAGGTTGCGAGCCTTTTATTGGTGGTGCTGTCAGAGGCAATTCCAGTTATCACCCTTCCAAGTATGACAACAGTGTCCGTTCCTTCCGCGGTAGAGGTCGAGGTCGAGTAGGTAATGGTGGTGGTAGGCGATACTATCGGTCTGTTCCTGAAAGACAACTGCTTGATTCTGCACCTGCACCAATTATGGAGTCATCATCAGTTGCAGAGCCAGGGATGGCATCAGGGCAGACACCATTAAAGGTAACAGCAATGGCCACAGAGACAACACAAATGTTACCATGGCAACCTCTCCTCCTGCTTGCTTGGTGCGATGTTTGTAGGGTGGACTGCAATAGTTTTCAAAACTTAGAACAGCACAAGAATGGAAAGCGACATAAGAAGACAGTGCAAAGAATTCAAGAGATCGAAGCTCAGAGGAAAGTCATGGCAGAATTAGAGGCAAAGGTTGCTTCGAAGCCAGAAATAGACCTTCAAAAGATGGAAGAGAACAAGTATGCCCTTTTGGGTGAAGCAAAAAATGTCTTTCATCAAGCAATCGAAGTAGCGAATGCCGGATCAGATAATGTGCCATCTGCGATGTTGCCTTATCAAATCCATGAAGCTACCAAAGTGATTGATGCGAAAGCGGCAACCACAATCTTCTCTTCTCAGGATAGAAAAGTAAACAACAGCTCTGATACACCAGAAATTGTCATTCCTGCTCAAGTTAAAGAAGCAAACCAAGTCTCTACCGCATCAGAAAATTTGCGGGCAAAGACCATGCTAACAAATCACAACATGGAATCTGAAATCCAAGTCCTTGTTTTATCAGGGAAATCTGAGTCTTCAAAGGAGGAGGAAGCCAGAGGTGAGGCACTGATGTTTGATGAACAAGAAATCATGGCATCATCTATCGAGGGACGAACAAGGAGACCAAGAACGGATGCTTTTGACAGGTATGACAAGAGGTATGGCGAAAAGTGGAAGACGATGAGGTTTGGACATGATGGAAGGCGGTTGAGAAGACCTGAACCAGTCCGAAGCCGGCCTCTGATGCACCCCAAGGAACAGCCCAGGGTCTGCACAATCTGCAACGTAATGTGTGATACGCTAGCGGTGTTCAAGTGTCATCTGTCTGGTAAGAAACATATTTCTCGGATCAAGAGGTTCCAAGGTCAACACTCTGTCTATGGGCAAATTAGCCTCTACATTCCTCCCAACCAGCCATCAGCTTATCCACCTCAAGCTCCACAGCCATTGTTTTATGGCCTCAAGTGTCATGAGTTGCTGCAGCATGCGGTGTATGAGCTAGGTGCTGTTCAAATGGAAGGTTATGGACTTCAGCAAGGTGATCAAGCCGAACAAGGTAAAACAGCCGATAATACAGCTCTGGAGTCTCAAACTGAGCAGGCCTCGGAACAACCTGAATATAAATGTTCCTCGTCTAGGTTTGAGGAGGCCACCAGCATGGCCACTGCAGGTACAGAACATAATTCTGCTTTTGCCGATTCTGAAGACTTAATTGCTGTTTCCGAATCCGGAGTATCTCTTGATGATAAACCTCTTCTGCCAAAAATTGATGTCAAAGTTGAGTCCAGCGCTGAGAATGAATACCTTGCAGCTTGATCAATGTGGCATTCAAAAGTCTTCTCAATTATCCTTCAATTATGGACTATTATTGTCTGTTTGACACATCAAAATTGTACCTTGGCTTCTCCTCCTCCTCCTCCTCCTCGCCATATGTAGAGACCTGAAGGTTCAACAAAAGCAGGATCATGGTTCTTTGATCATGGCTGTCATCTCTTCCTCCAATATGTTATGGTGAAATCTCTTATTTCAGTTCACTTGTGCATTTAGCCCGCTCTGTTCTTTTTGCTGATTTCATCTAAGCAAATTATTGTCGACTGCCTTGTTTCATGAGATTTGTATAGGAAAAAGTTCCATTTCAAGTTTTACTGGGAGATTAGACAACTGATAGAGGTATATAAAAGAATGAGATCATAAAATGAATAAGATAATCCACTCAAATCTTTACAGTATCGAGTCTCTCTCTGCTGCAGCTTAATACTTAATACAGCTTATTGGACTCGGACAGCGGCATGGATTCTCCCAATCTAAGGAAGACGGCCTCCCGTTCCAGAAGACTCTGCAACGAGATCACAGTTCTCGTCAGTGATGCCCACAGAAATGGAGCACAGCAGAAGGCATAGCCGAACAAAGCCAGAGCTCTGGTGATGCCATCTGAATACCAAGGAAATGCCATCACAAACAGGGAGCCAACTATGCCCAGCAGCAGTGTGAGGACCGGAAGAGGCGGAAGCAGGAAGACGCTGATCACAATGGAACAAAGCGCGGCTGCTCCGAGCAGGTAGAGCGGCCAGCCAAGAAGCGGGTGCGCCGTCCGGGGAACGAGGAAGAAGGGGACGACGTGCGCTACGACGATGGAACACACCGCCGTCGCCTTCACCATGGCGTGCAGGAAGGGGAAGGGGATGAAGCTCTTCTCCGATCGCCGGTTGTGACACAGCTTCAGCAAGTTGGGACGCGCCATTCGTGTGACCGCTATGATTCCGAGGTACATCACGGCCTGTATCAGCATTGCCGGCGTCTCCGCATCGTACCCGAGACTGGTTCGTCGTTGCTCGTGCCATTGGAGACCCAGTGGCAGAACAGGCCAAGACCACCAGTACCAAGGTTTCAACCATGGCATACTGGGGAAGGTGATGACGCTGTTGGGTCCGCATGGCACACTCCACCGAAGCTTCAAATCTATGATAAGAACAGGCAGATCCGATCGTTCAAGAAGAGAACGATTTCATATAGAAGGGTGACCGATCGAACTCACAGTAGTAGGAGGCATCCATCTGGTATCCCAGCGGGAGTCGATAGGTTCCGTGGAGCTTCGTGTGGTTGGCGGGCGGGTGGAACATCGGCCGATCGAGCAAGTCCGAGAAGTAGCTGACCAAGAACCCCTGGTCTGCGCCATCTTGGTTCTCACGTCCGATCTGTAGCTCGTGAAGCATGTCCTTGAAGACTGCCATGGAAGGCTGCAATCCATGCAAGAATGAATGAGATACTGAGAGAGCTGAGCTTGGAAGATCTGCAAGAGTTAGTAGCTGGATCAGTGCAAGGATCGTGCCTGGAGGACGAAGAGGCCGGTGTGGAAGATGCAGGGGTTGATGAAGGCGGCACAGAAGTTGCCGCACTGGAAGAGCTCGTCGGTGGATTGGAGGAAGAGGTTGTCGGCGTCGAGCATGACGACCCGGTCGTACGACACCAAGCTCCATGCGTAGAGCTTGTTCAGCGTCAGCTTGAATCTGGTGTTGAAGTTGCCTTGCTTCTCGTACGGGTTCTTCAGGTTCTCCACGGTCACCACCTTCACCGCGTCCTCCTCCTCACTGTTGTTTATTCACGCCGACCATGCACAAATCTATGGAGTCAGATGAATGACCCAAGCAAGTTAATGCAAGATTGGATACGTTGACTTCTTTTAATGTGCTTCTAATGGTGAAGAATAAGATGAGATGATGGCATGACGATTTCCACGGTCTGGTAATTTCGTTAATTTCGAGAAGATGTAGGGGTAATATAAAGAATTAGAAACAACGACGCGTTCTTCCACAAGGTCAACGAAACCGAAAGTCAAACGCCTTCGTGCTAACCAAGTAAAAGCCAGCCCGAAAACGAAGCTCGAAAATTTCCGATCGATACTTCTTATGCTCGCCGTTCGATAATCATTTATTTCAACCTCCACCGTTTGATCCACGATTGAGAGAGAGAGAGAGAGAGAGAGAGAGGAGGAGGCAAAGACTTACAGGGTTCGAACCCAACGAACGGGGACGTCGGCGGAAGCAATGACGACGAGGTCGGCGTCGACGCGGAGCCGCGCTAGCGACCGCATCATCACTCGCGTCGCCACGTAGAACTCATAGTCCCTCGGCGTCCCCATGTACATCATCGCCGCGTAGGCGTGGCGCCGCCCCCCACCGCGGCCCTCCTCCTCCGCTCTCGCCGCCGCAGTCGCCAGCAGCACGAAGACCGCCACCACCACCACCCGCAGCAGCGCCTCCCGCCTCTTCCCCATCTCTCCCCACATCCAACGTCCCTACTCCAAACAGAACCAGCACCACCTCCCCGCAGAAGAAAGGAAGGAGGGTGTGGGCAAGAAAGCGCCATTAAGCATGCTTATAAATAAGCAGAAGGGGACATATTGAGGTATCTCATCCTCCCCTTTGACAAGTTCTGCTGGATGTAAACACTTCTCTTTGACGAGTTCTTTCGGATGTAAACACTGATAAAATTAATTCAAATAATTCGATTAGACACAATAAAAAAAAATATGGATAAGGATTTAGATTAAAATAAATGAGTAATTAAATTTTTTTTATTATAAATAAGGATCATTGATTTATTTTTATTTTAAAATTTATAATTTATCTTTCTAAGTAATATAAATATGTACTCTTCGATAAATCTAAGGAATTAGATATTGGATTTGCTGGTTTGAAGAAGATCAATAATAGTATGTTAATTAAAAATTATAATCCAAAAAATGATAGACATTAGAGTACGCATTTTTAATTAAATTATTATTATCTTTAAATGTGAAAATTATTCATTTTGAACTGTGAAGATGAGAACTCTATTTATTTCATAAGATTATAAAATCTGATAAGAAATAATTTTGTTGAGTATAATATATAGGATTCTAATATTATTAAAAATTAAAAATATCAAATAAATGAGAATATGTAAAAAGATATAAAAACTCTCTAAAATACTACAACAAGCAATAGATAAGTTCATATTTTTCTAAATTGTGTCGATATAAATATCAAAAAAAAGTTTAAAAATATATTAAAACTATGTTTAGAGGTTAATTTGAAACTCTTACGATGAAAGAACCTCAAAGCTTCGAATTCTTAGACGTTAATTTGAAACTCTTATGATAAAAGATTCTAAATCTATCATTATGTTTTTCTTAAAAGTCTTTTCTATTATGAATCAGGTTCTATGATGAAAACATAAAAGATCAAAAAAATTATAAAAAATATTATAGAGTTTATTATTAAAATTTGATATGATTTTTATTGTTATAGAAAAAGTTAAAGATAAAAGTATATTGTTTATTAATGAAGTAATGTATTCACTTTTAGTTCATAAACAAAAAATAAATAGATCTTCTAATGAAATTTTAGAACATTCTCTTCAAATGAAGATAGATCAAAAGAAAGATTAAAAAAAAAAAGGTTAGAATGGTAGAAGCCATGGACTATTTGATATTCAAGATAGGGGATGAGGTCGATTAATTGAGAATTAGAAGAACTCTAATGAAGGCAATAATAAAATTTGTTAATATTTTTTTTAAAAAATAGACATATTAAAAAAAGATTATTCATATAAAAATAAAAATCTAAATATTTCTCTTTACTCTCATTATAAAAAATATGGTCATCTTGAAAAAGATTGTTGAACAAAAATCAAATAAATTATCATAAAGAAAATAAGAGTAACATTTTAGATCTATTTTATGACATAAATAATATTTTAGATCTATTTAGTTTTTGCATAGTGGATGCACTAATATGATATAACAAGGAACAAAAATTTATTTTAAAGGCCTAATGATTCAATCAGATCTATAGTACAAATATAAGATATCAATAAGATTTAGGTGGAAAGGAAACGAACGATTATTGTGAATACTAAATCTGATAAAAAAATATTGATAATATGATATTTATTTCTAGTTTAAAATAAAATCGTTTTAGTACAAGACAATTGATAAGAAAATGATATTACACTATTTTTTATGATGAAAATATTTAATTTATGATAAGAAAACTAAAGTTTGATAGTAAGGATGACAAAAAAAATATATTTCCTTTATTATTTTTTTAATTTATTGCATTTACTATTACTGTTATTACTGAATTAACATTATAGCATAAAAAATATGATCATCTGAATTAAGATGGACTAGAACTATTAAATCAAAAGAATATGATAGTTGATTTATCTAAACTTAAGAATAAAGATACTATATATGAATCTTATATTTTTTTTATAAAAATATAAAAATTCCTTTTATTATTGGAGAGCAAAAAAATAATTGAAACTTACATATATATATATATATATATATATATATATATATATATATATATTTACGGGCTTATAGAAGTTGTCGCACAAAGTGAAAGTAAATATTTTTGTTATTTACAGATAATTGGGTATATTTTTTGAAAGATAAAACTGAAGCCTTATGTGTTTTCAAAATTTTCATAGCATATATTGAAAAGTAAAATAGTTATTTTATTAAAACTCTATGTAGTGATAGAGGGGGTGAATTCACTTCCAAAGAATTTTTTATAAGAATATAGATATTCACATAAAACTATAAGCTATACTCCTCAGTAAAATACAGTAGTAAAGTATTACTTGAGAACTAAAGTATCTCAACAAATTTATGATAAAAGAAGATGAACCAATTAAAATTTATTGTGACAATAAGTTTAATGACTAATAATCGTTTCTTTGTAATGACTAAAAACGTAAAATAGAATAGTAAAGTATCTCAATAAATTTATGATAAAAGAAGATGAACCAACTAAAATTTATTCTAACAACAAGTCTATCATTGTAGTGACTAAGAATCATATCTTCTACGAGTGTACGAAACACATCAAAGTTTGATATTACTTCATTCGTAAACTTGTCGATGAAGGAAAAACAACATTGAATATTAGCTTACCAATATTTTTACAAAAGCTTTAGAGAAATAATTTTTTTATTTTTTTTCAAAGATAATTTTAAATTATAACTATTTTTATTAAAGAGATATCATAAAATTAATTCAAATAGTTAGAGTTAGATAATGATTTAGATTAAAATAAATAGATGAGTAATTGATTTTTTTGATGAATAGATAAGGATGAGGTGATTTGTTGGGCTCTGATTTTTTTTATTTAAAATTTGTATATTTTATCCTTTTGATTAAGATGAATTCAAAGTACTGTAAATTGAAAATGCTTCTCATTTTTTTCCACTATATATATATATATATATATATATATATATATATATATATATATATATATATATATATATATATATATATATATAGTTTTCTCATTTGAAAGCCAACAAACACTTTCCTTCCTCTCCTCTCGTTCCTTCTTCGTACTTGCCATGTCCACTAGGGTGCGTCTTGACATGGTCTTCGCCAGGCAGTCGCGGCCATGAGAGCCAGCAAGCTTGAAGGCGTCAAACGTCGCCAGAGAACTAATCACGTCTTGACGTAAAGCAATCGAAACCCTGTGCGAAGTCTAACGAGGTTGGTAGTTGTGTGCACGCTGCAGTGTTGCCACGGTGGTCAAACGTGAACGCGTGATGCACAAAATACTTCCAGTGCAAACAGGTTGGAATGGACACATCCAACTATGCCTTTTATATTGGTACAAAGTACATGCCATGGTTGACTTCATCCTAACGTAAGACTCTCTCTTTTGGCGTTCGATGTCATATGACCTACCAAGTTTCATGAATCCCTTCTGACTCGGTTGTAACGCATGTTCTTGAGGTGCTCGATCTAATTTGGTCAGTGGTCACGTTTCTTTGACGTAAGGGTTGATAGGTGACTTCTCGAACCGTTCATAGTTGCATTCCTCCCACTCGATGCTTGTGTGGATAGATTCGAGAATGAGCCGTGGTGGTCTTTGCAGGACTTGGGTGTGGCTTTTGGGCTCACCGGACCGTCAATGGCATCCATCACCTTGGAAGTGGAAGGTTGTTTGATGATTGAGTTCATGAGTCGGGTATGATCGAGCTAAATATCATATTTATCTTTGATCATTATTTTTTTTTCTTTTTGTATAAATGAATTGGAGTATTATATAGACGATACAAAGGAAAGTCTTCAGAGGAAACAAAGTCGGTGAGCTTTTCTGCGATCGCAATTGCCCCGATCACATTAGTGATATTCCTTCGATGCAGTTCTTGTTGAGCCCATGGCTTCAAACCATCGAGGAAACCGAATAGTTTATCCTTCTCGAACATGTCTTATATGTCCAGTATTAATATAGAAAATTGATTCACGTAGTCTCGAATGGAAATGTTTTGACAGAGTTGTCTCAGTTTCCTCCTTACGACAAATTCTATGTTCTGATAAATTTGTAAATCCTAACTATTTTAGTATCGGCTACATAGATCCTTTATCAGAGATCTTCTTTATATACAATGCAAATATAGAACTGATAATATTCCTTCTCGAATATTAGAAAAAGAGGAGAAAAAGCAAAATCCGAACTCATGGTTTTTTTTATCATCATTAGATTGATGATCAGTAATGCTAAATACGTAGAAAGAACCCACCCACCATTCCTTTGTTGTTGAATGCTTTTTATGTATGCTCTTCCTAGAGAGAGAGAGAGAGAGAGAGAGAGAGAGAGAGAGAGAGAGAGAAAACAATGTGTGCATCATCCAAAGAAAAAGACAATTCAGTAGTTTGATCTGCCAATTCCTCCTAGAGTGAATGCTTTTTACAACTTGTGATTTCAACAAGATTTAATCTGATCTGATTCAAACACTGTAGTCACTGTCTCCTCAAATGCAGTGGAGAGATCGTGTGCTAAAAATCAATATAATCTCACATGCAGCATGAACTTAGGACCGACGAGGATTCAACACATGGGGATGATGATGTTTCAGGACATATAGTAATCATCGAAGCGACACACAGAGGTGAGGCAGCAGAGGGAACAACGGAGTAAAAGAGTGCAAGTGTTTCAGATCTAGTTTGACCGATCCCCATTTGAATCCATAGATTTATTCCTCGGCACACTAAAACAAGCTCTTAAACCCGCAAGCATCTGCAGGAACTACATAACCAGATGGATGGAAGATCCAAAGCCGGTCACGGGTCTTCGTTCTCAAGGCCGGAAATGGCGCTGCGATTGATTCCGACGACGTGATCGGCTCGAGAAAGAGATCTGAAAGACTGCCGAGGAGTACTGTCATCGTTTGAAGGCAGAAAGGTCACATGGCATCCTCTAACTCGAGTTTCAAAACCCATCGTCAGATCCGACAACATCTGCCGGACAACACCTCTCCACCGCGCATGCTCCCCTCTCTCTCTCTCTCTCTCCTGTCATAACAGTTCACGACCTATTCATGCCCAGCTGCCGTGTGAGTATCTTTGCTGAGGTTTAATTCAGCTGAGCCACATTGGAGTACACATTATTCAGTAGAAGGTCTACTACTCTAACATTATCATATTTCAACTCCACTAATGGTGCAATCCTTTTTCTTTTTGAGCTCCTCCTCCTCCACATGCTGTGGGATAAATAATATGGAGTACAGTAGGAGATAGAGAGATGATACCTACCTCTGCACTCACCATAAAGATAGATCCTGCTTTGGAGTGGTTGTATTATAATACTATAGAAGATCTAAGTAAAAGCAGATCTATACTTATTTTACTATTTAATTTTATATAAATTTATAAATTATTTTTATAATTAGTTATATTTAAAATCTACATTCATATGCATTTAAAAGTCGTGAAATATTTATTCTCGTTTCTACTCGTCGATTCTATAACATCACATGATTTATCATTGGTAGTATGCTAAGACTTTATTTTATTTTAATTTATCATTAACTATGTATAGTATTTTTAATCCGACGATATAAGAAGAAACGAGATTAAATCTTTCACTTTGATAAATATAAAGTTCTCAATATAATTTTTAAAAATATATGAACCAAAGTATTAAAGATAACAACTAATTATAAGAGTTAATAGGTAATTAACTCTCTTAACCAAAACAGTATCTTTATATACAGGGTATGAAGCATGATCAAGGTGCTTGTGATTGACAGATAGAAATGTTAGATTAAATTACAATCACTATCAGTAAAGGTTTAGGAGTGAGAATAAATAAAAATAATCTCATGCTACCCAGATGTCTTCCATTCTTTTATATATATAAATATATATAATATAATATAATATAATATAATATGTTTGGGAAACTATTAATACTTTTGATCGATAATAATTTCAGAGAATATCCTGCCTTTTTAGATCTGGATTTAAGTAAACAACAAAAATGATGACAAATCTTATCGATGAATTCTGTTTTCATATGGATCGGAACAACTTCTCTCTCTCAAACTCATGATCTTCTAATAACACCCTATTAATATATGTATTTTCAGCATTTAATGCTCTTGCCCAAATCACAGGCAAAAATATATACTCCACTTAAAATGAATAACTTATATATATATATATATATATATATATATATATATATATATATATATGGTGAATCTCAATCCACTAATATAAAATGTTTAAATTCAAGTAAACAATAGTAGATTTATCTAGTATTTATAAATCTATTCAAGTCATCTTTGCAAGAGTAATTTTTTTTATTCGAGTCTCTCGTCAAGATCAATATTAAATTAATATTGATATTAATAATTTAAATACTTAGACTTAAGTTAATTATAATTTTTAAAAATATTTATTATTTAATAGAACAAAAAAAAAACATAGCCCAAAGTGTCATTAAGGAGGGAATAACCCCTTATCAAAAAAAAAATTCAACTTATAAAAAAACATTATTTTATTCTCTAAAAATATGAATAATAATAATAAAAAATAAAATGTCTCAACAGACATGGAATATTCTAACCATAGGATCATATTGATCAGACTAATTATAGATTTCCCTTATAATTAGTTATATTTAGTATATCAGTTTATATACTTTTAAAACTATATTAAAATATTTATATTTATAAAAATAAAATATTTAATTTTATTTATCCTTACATCGTCGATTTTACCGATAGAAATATTGTAAGATTTATTATTGGGTATATTTTATCTTACTTCGGTTTACCATTAGATATTTTACTCGTTACAACTGAGATTAAATATTTATAAAAAAATAAAAAAATTAATATAATTTTTAAATAATATAAAAATCGAAAGACATATCATTGAGGATATCATCCGCTATTTGAAATTTGATCGTTAAAAAGCCTGCAGAGCGCAACGTATGAGCTTCTTTTCTCGTTATATTAACCTCATCTCCAAAAGCGTCGGCCGGCCCCATCCCTACTTCCACAGAGGCCTCGGCGGCCGTACCTCGCTCCCTTCTCGTCCGTCGTCCATCAGGTCCCCCTGCTCCTCCTCTTGAAGAAACCTTGCGAAAAAGCTTGCCTTTTTGTTTGCTTCTTTGTGTGTGTGTGGATCTTTCTGTTACTACTTTCCTGTGGCGTAATTGTCGCTGGCAAGAGTAGAATCTTGGTTTCGTGCTTCGTAGTGTCTCACGCTATGATCAAAATTTCAATTTTGTTTCATCTGTCAAAGTTTATCGATTTACTTAATTAGTTTCTTCTTCCGTGCAAAAGAAAAAAGTTCTGCCCTTTTCTGTTTTTCTTTTTTGTTTGAGTAACTGAATCCGGCATCATTTATTTCTTTGAACGTCCTTGATTTGGCAAGCATTTCTTTTTCCATAGATACTTGTTGTTTACCCCCTTCTGTGCATAGTTCAGTAAATATAGTTGCTAGTCTACCAATTCATGCTAATGTTGTAGTAGTTTGTTTATTTTTTCCTCCAAAAAAAGGTGAAAATTTGGGTAGCTCATCATCATTATTATTATTTTGCAAAGGGGAAGTGATGATTGTGAGATTCGAGTAAGTACTTTGCGATAAACTGTCAAGGTCTTACCAACTAAGTAAGGTAGCTGACGGAGGGATTTAAGTGGTTTTGTCAAGATCTTAGTTTCCCTTGCGAGATCAGTGGTCATCCCTCAGATCTATAGATCAAAAACACTGTTTTTTAACTTCTAGTACAACGTTCAATTGCTAGAGACATCAAGTGTGGCAGCTATTCAAGTGGTTTTGTTTTTTTCCTCTTTATTTTCTAGGTGGCACTTGTTGGAAATCTTTGTCCGCTGCGTGATGTTGCTGGGTCTTGTTCACTTTGATCCAGTTCATGTCTTTTAACCTGTGAGTAGGAAAAAGTCCATCTAGATGTGGTTGTTAAAGACTTGTGTTACTTTTGATCGACCACAACACTTGCAAAAACTCTAGCACACACTAGCAAAATGTGATGATGATTAGATGTTCTCTTATTTTGTATGTTTCCCCAGGGTCTTCTATGTTCATTCTGATATGAACCTTCACCGTTCATGAACAATTGGTTCTTGCTCCCTTTTTTTCTTTTGGAGCAATTTGTAGATTAAACGGGCAGGCATCTAAGAACCTCTTGCATGGTCAGTGGCAAGCTTATCACTCGTAGTTACCATTATGCCCATCTATCAATGAGAAAGCAGAACGTTTGATGCCAGCTTTTTAAGTGGATATTTTCCAAGTAATCACTGTGGGTTTTATTTCCTTTGGTTGAATGAGATTGCTTATTTGAGTTATCCAGTACACCTGGTGGCTTCTTCGAACCGATGCATGATTTCACATTGTTGTGCTCATATTTCCTGATCTATATTCTCAACAGTCACACCCTACAAAGATATGGATTAGGTTAATGAGTCTTCTTTACCGTATACATGTATCATCCTTTTACTTGTGTGTATATCAATTACAATTGTGGAAAGTTCGGTTAATGTTTACTGGTGTATGAAAAGTTGGGTGGTCTGGTGTTTTTAACTCCAACCATTATGGGCCGTAGAAAGGGTCTGAAGTTTGCAGGTTTAGTCTCCTTAAATTCCGAAGCTTCTACATTATTTTGAGTTATGATACATGAAGCAGTAAAGGACTTTCCATGACCCACTATCTAAAACTTATTAATGTATAGATAATCAAATAGTTTTCTTGCTCATGATACAGTTTTGGGATTTTTATTGAAAGGGCACTTTCAGACTCTTGTGTTATGTTGGTTGTTAGGACTTTCCTTGCTTTGAGTTTACTAGACAATGTTTATCCTAAAGGAAATATCAAGAAGACAAACTTTGTGATAAGGAGAAGAGCCAAGTTGGACTTTTCAGCTGCATGACAGTCCCTTTCTTTCCTTTCACTGGTTATTCTGAATGCAATTTTTTTAGTTTACTTTATGAATTCTTGCTTGTCTGTAATTTGCAGTTCAATCTCAAATGTGACAGAATATCAAACGGTTTGCTCACCATTTTGTCTTGTCAAAATTCAGGTTCGAAGCATGTCTGATCTACAAGCACCTTTGCGACCCAAAAGGAAGAAAGTTTTGGTGGACTATCTGGTCCAGTTCCGATGGATTGTTGTCATTTTTGTTGTGCTTCCAGTTTCTTGCTTTATCTACTTCAAATTATTTCTAGGTGATGTGAAATCTGCTATGAAATCAGAAAAGCGTCGCCAGAAGGAACACGAGGAGAATGTTAAGAAAGTTGTGAATCGCCTCAAGCAGAGAGATCCCAAGAAAGATGGTCTTGTGTGCACGGCCAGGAAACCGTATATTGCTGTTGGCATGCGCAATGTTGATTATAAACGTGTACGACATTTTGAAGTTGATCTCTCGGCATTTAGAAACATTATTGAGGTTGATAAAGAGCGAATGGTTGCTAAGGTGGAGCCTCTTGTTAATATGGGTCAGATAACTAGATATACAGTTCCTATGAACCTTGCACTTGCGGTAGTTGCCGAACTTGATGATCTCACTGTAGGTGGACTTATTAATGGTTATGGAATCGAGGGGAGCTCACACATTTATGGGCTCTTTTCTGACACAGTTGTTGCCATGGAAGTTGTTCTTGCTGATGGCCGAGTTGTGAGGTGTACAAAGGACAACGAGTACTCTGACCTTTTCTATGGGATTCCTTGGTCTCAAGGAACTCTTGGTCTCCTAGTTTCTGCAGAGATAAAACTAATTCCCATTAAGGAATATATGAGGCTTACCTATAGCCCGCACAGGGGAACCCTGAAGGAACTTGCACAGGCTTACGCTGATTCTTTTGCACCCAGAGATGGGGATCCATCAAAAGTTCCAGATTTTGTCGAGGGAATGATCTACACTCCAACCGAGGCTGTGCACATGACTGGTAGGTATGCCTCCAAGGAAGAAGCAAAGAAGAAGGGGAATGTCATCAACAATGTAGGGTGGTGGTTTAAACCTTGGTTTTATCAGCATGCACAGACGGCACTCAAGAGGGGCGAGTTTGTGGAGTACATTCCCACCCGAGAGTATTACCATAGGCACACAAGATGCTTGTATTGGGAAGGCAAGTTGATTCTGCCATTCGGAGATCAATGGTGGTTCAGATGGCTTTTGGGCTGGATGATGCCACCAAAGGTTTCTTTGCTTAAGGCCACACAGGGTGAATCAATCAGAAACTATTATCATGAGATGCATGTGATCCAGGATCTCTTGGTTCCTCTCTACAAAGTTGGGGAGGCTCTCGAGTATTGTCATCATGAAATGGAGGTACCTATTGGTGACTCAGCAACCATTGATATGATTTTGCTTAGTCTCAGAACTAATGCCAATGATTGATAAATAGTATAAATTTTTAGTCTTGCTAATAGATTGAACCCAAACACATATTAAATGTTACTCCTAGATCAGGTGTTCAAGGAATTCCACATCATGCTATTCAATCTTTAATCCTAAGAAACTGGTTTATGTATAGAAAACAAAAAAATTCAAGCTTCTTTTTGTTGATGCATGCTACATAGTACATACAGACAACTTAAATTGGCTTTCTTTTGATGTTATGCAGGTTTATCCAATATGGCTATGTCCCCATCGATTGTTTAAGCTTCCCGTGAAAACGATGGTGTACCCAGAGCCAGGCTTCGAGCATCATCACCGCCAGGGGGACACGAGCTATGCCCAAATGTTCACAGACATCGGTGTGTACTATGCCCCGGGTCCTGTGTTTAGGGGTGAGGAGTTCAATGGTGCCGAAGCAGTCCGCAATCTTGAAGAGTGGCTGATCCAGAACCATAGTTTCCAGCCCCAGTATGCTGTATCTGAGCTCACCGAGAAGAACTTTTGGCGGATGTTCGATGGGTCACACTATGAGCACTGCCGTCAGAAGTATGGCGCAGTCGGTACTTTTATGAGTGTGTACTACAAGTCCAAGAAAGGAAAGAAGACAGAGAAGGAGGTGCAGGATGCCGAGTCCGAGATCCTTGAACCGGCATATGCTGAAGAAGCTTAGCCTGACTCTAACTTGGAGGTGTTAAGAGTTACTACGACCCGATGTGTCTCTCTGAACTTTCCATGTGTGTGTGACCACTGAAGTGCTTGGTTGTTTGCTGCTCTACTGTTTCTTCGAGTTGAACTTGTGGTGAACTCTTAGGTTATGGCCATGTTCGTCTGTACTGTCTTCAGAGTCTCTCTTCTTCCAATGATTTTGCTTGCTGTTTATAATGTGCTTTCTACATGACTTTGCGTGGTTGAGAGGTCACCTGTGATGAAGACATGGTGATAAAATCTAATTGCTTTTCTACTCTATTCTCACTAACCAGTTTCTCTTGTTTCTTAATTCACTTGATTAGAGAAATCATACCAAAAGTTTTAGAGAAATTATTATTTTTTAATTTGAAGTAGATTTTTCTTGAGGAAAAGAACATTTCAAATATTAAAAATAATTTTTCTAAATATAAAGATAAGACTGGATATATTAATTTTTTTCATTAAGATATCGATTTTTCGACTCATATCTCAGATTGTGAAAATAAAAAAAATAAGGTAGACAAAGATGTTATTATTATTTATAAATGAGTAAGCATATCGATTAATTGAACTCTATCCAAATTCACATTCGATTTGATTATCTATTTTTTCTACTTCAATTTGTCTTGAATTATCGTAAAAGTATTACTTTAAGGAAGTCGAATAAATTTGGATATGAAAAAAATAATACACTATTATGTGTACTCCCCTTCCATTAAATACCGGCGATGTCGCACTTGCTGTGCCAAGGGACCCGCTAAAATAACTAGACCCGTTAAGCTGGCAAATGTCCGGTACCCGACCCGAAATTACAGATCCGGATCCACGTCGAGAAAACTCCGTGGTCTTTTATCGGTTCGTGTTACGTGCGCAACGGATCCGGTAAAGCCCTACCTGCGGCACCCGAGTATGAATACCGTCGCGAGACACCCATGGTTTGCAAGCCTCTGCGATCGAAACGAAATCCCAGTCGTTAGCAAGGAGAGAAGCTCGCGAGGGAGAAATGGCCGGGAGACTGAGCGGCGTCGCGTCTCGCATCATGGGCGGCAACGGCGTGGCGGCCCGATCCGCCGCCTCCGCCCTCCGGTCGCGCTCCGGCATGGGCTTCCCCCTCGGCAAGCACATCGTCCCCGACAAGCCTGTAAAATTTCGCCCCCGATTCTTTTTGTTTCCCTTTCTCTTCTCTCTTTTCTCTCTTGTTCCCCATCAAATTCTCAATCTTGGCTTGATAGCTGCCGGCTGACCACGATCTGCTTTGGGACAACGGTACCCCTTTCCCGGAACCCTGTATAGATCGGATCGCCCCCACCGTAGGAAAGGTGCGCTCATCCTCCTAACAATTAGGGTTTTTGTTTCTTGTTGTTGTTTTGATTATTTATTTATTGCGAAATGGATATGTATGTCATTCTGTGACACTTTAATTAGTACGAAGCGTTGGCATGGCTGTGCGGAGGGCTCAGCTTCTTCGCATCGCTCGGTTTGCTTGCTGTCTGGAACGACAAAGCGTCCAAGATACCCTATGTGAGTCCTTTGGCTTTCCTTGGATTCCAGTGTGCATCTACATCCAGTTTCGAGTATTGATTATTTACATCAATTAGATTTTCTCGAGCATCGGAGTCAAATTTTAACCCTATCGATGCCATTATACTAGTCTTATTGATGTTCATTGGGAAACTTGGGGATCCCTTTGTGTCTTCCGGAGTTTCAGGACGACGCCTACTTATATTAGGAAGACTCGGAACTAAAAGCAAACATTATTATTGTGTGGAACCTTATAAAAGCATCAGAAGACTACTAGTATCTGTTGAATTGAAAGAATATACAATTGTTGCTACCCTCATGCATCTCAAGATTCCATGAGCAGCATAGCGTTCCTGTCCACAGTTATCCTTCTCCGTGTCATATAATCTTGAAGAAGGTTTGGAGAACTAAGATGTCCAAAGGGATAAAAAATAAATAAAGAACCACGTATCTAGAACTTTTCATGTACAAATGTATTTGAGTTTTTACAGTAATGTGAAAGTACATCTTGAAGTTTGGTTGGTTTGATTTGGTTCCGGACATGCATCTGTGGCGTACAACTTGAATCTTCAGACAGGAAAAAAAGTACCATACAGACCATGCCACATAGAAACAACATTAGGGCTAAACTGGGGTTTTGTTGTTGTCCTTGTAATTCCTTTTCGTGTATCAGTCTTATCAAGGAGTTGGAGTGTTTTTTGTACGAGACAGCTGCTTGGGTGGTGCTTTACTACATAGGTGGAATCTGTACCCTTAAATGCCTAGATTATAGATGGCTGATGAGTTGATCATTATATTTTCTGTAGTTGGTTTATAGAGTAGTTTATAGATGATTATATTTTCATTATATCATGTCTTGCTCTAGACTGCTTATTGAATGTAGGGCTGCAATCTGGGAAAGGTGGGACAGGTTAGATGTAAACAGAGGACTATCCTGACAACTCTAACCATGGTTGAATCCGTGAGTTGACCTTATTGTTGTCCAAGTTCCATTGACCTAAGTTCAGATCAGGCTGTTCTGTGAGTTGCAGCAAAAGATGATCAAATGCTTTTGAGGCCATAGAAGAAAAAGAACATTTGGGGATTGGAGTTCTTCGACATCGAAAGCTAAAGTATGGTCATGTTCTTCCCAATATAGCTGGGTTAGATTGGAAAAGGCTGGTTGAGTTGCTTAGGCTTTAACCTGAGTATGACCAAAGATCTAGTCAGGTTAATATTTTCCTGGTTTAGGGCCCGCCCAAGTTTTGTACCCAAGCTTGCTTATAATTGGGTTGAAAACCTTATGCGTATATTCACTTAAGTTTCATATGTTCTTGTCCCCTTAATACATATTGTACACGTATGTACTGATAATGCATACACTTAAATAAATTGCAAATATGGTCTCCACAAGTGATAGTGGATAGAAACATCCTTTCCTTTTTTACTTAGTGCCACCATTATTACAGTATTATTGTTAATGTAATGGTATATGGTGTGTCCTGATATAAGTGACTCAACTCCTTGTTTACAGAGCTGGACAGTATCGGAGCTATATAGTGTTACAATCAATTATTAGTAATGGTAATTCCATCTTGCTTGTGATAGTGACATGGCTGAATAGGAGTGAGAAAGGACAGTCCAGTGTACTAGGCTACCGTCAGCGAGGGTTTGGGATCAGTTAATGTGTGTGACTTACCCTGGTCACCAACGCACAAAGGTCCAACCATACCATGGTACTAAGGATTGCCTTGACTTAAGTAACTCATCAAGCCCTGGTCACCAACGCACAAAGGTCCAACCATACCATGGTACCAAGGATTGCCTTGACTTAAATAACTCACTCGATGAATTGATCATGCATGTATGATGAGGGTTCGATTATTTTAGTGACTAGCAACTCTCTTCATTCCCTTTGAAGATAACAAGAAGAGGCTCTGACATTTGTATCACTGGTTATTAATGAATTAATATTACAATAACCAAACAAGTACACCAGAAGAACCATATGTCTGTGTACCCAAATCTCCCAAATGATGCAATTGATAATGTCGTTTTTCATTAAGATTGGATCAGCAGTGCTCAATAGGAGCAGTAGACAATTCCAAGTACATCTTTTACGGCATAGTCAAAGCTAACTTTCATTTCCTATACAGGATCTGTAGCATGGATAACTTGCAAATTGGGCACCATGTTGTGTGACTGCAACTTTAGCAGGTGTCAAAATTAATGATTTTATGCCCAGACGATATATATGTTATTTTTCATTGATAATCAGATTTTCTTGGAGCAAGGTTCTGGGTGGGGTTGTGCAGGAGTTGATGAAACCAAGAAAATCAACCAAACTGTCATGCTATGCTTGTGTTTGGTTTTCTTGTATTGACAGCTTTGATTGCAATATTGAAATTATGAGTTGGATAGTTTATAGTTTGTTTGAGTTTGAGGTTTCTAGTTTGTTTGAACCAAACTGAATTTATGATTAGGGTGTTATAAATCTCATATAGAAGTATCTTGGGTACCACATAATCATATATTTAATAATAACATTATTAAAAGATATATTTTATCCTCACAAGTGTTCATATGTATTCTAGTAAACAGTAATCATTTGTAAAACAAGAAACCAAACTGAGCAGACTAATTTCCTGTTGGTTTTGGTTCAGCCTTTTCCTTAGTTCCGCTTGGTTTAGTTTAAAATTCTGAAAACTAAACACCTTTAATTTGGTTTGGAAATACTTTTGGGTACATTGCACTGGATTCAAATGTATTAAGTGAAGATTTGTATTTTGTCCTGGCTATCCTTTTAGGAAATTATTACATCTTAAAAGCATCTGGTGTTACAGCATTGTTCCTCATAAGCACTTTGTTTATGTTTCATTTTTTTTCTTGACATTTTAGTTTATTGCACTGGATTCTAATGTATTAAGTGAAGATTTGTATTTTGTCCTGACTAACCTTTTAGAAGATTATTACGTCTGATAAGCATCTGGTGTTACAGCCTTGTTCCTCATAAGCACATTGTTTATATTTCATTTTCTTTCTTGACATTTTAGTTTAGTGCAAATCGTGCATTTATGACTTGAGGTCGACATTCATTTGGCTACAAGAGTAAGCTGATTTGTAAATGAGGAGCTTATTAACAATAGCCAAAGTGGATTCTTTATTTAACTTGTGGCGTCTTCCTAATGTTATTTTGCTGCTATTCATAGGCACCCAAAGTTTATCCATATGACAATCTGCGGGTGGAGCTTGGTGGGGAACCATAAGACATTGTTCGAGGTCTTGTGACAACCTCAAGAGCAACGGGGCAATCTGCTGATGCTTCTTTACATCGGTTCCTTGACTTTATTTGGTGATCCTGCAACTGGAATAATATATACGCATTCTGAATGCTTCTTTTTTATGCTCTCTTCTCGACATGGATGCATATGCGCTCTATTTTCTTAATTATGTTGAAGAACAGTAGTTACCTTTTTCTTTGTGGCCGTAGAATTTGTCTTATGGGAATCGGCACCATGATTGCACTTGCAGTGGAATTGCTCTTTTGGAAACACTGCTTTTTATGCTATATGTCCTTTCCCGTTGATGAACTCTCTTTAGCATCCAGTGGGGGAGAGTTGGGATTGTGTTTGATCCATAAAATGTTGTATTAGTTAGTTATACACTGACAATAAAAAGTATTTGAGACCAATTTTCCTTTAGAAAAATCAAGGATGCTGTTTTTAAGTGTTGAGATGGTCAGCTGAGCAGGTGATTTCGACTCTGGAGAAGGCAGGCAAATATGGCCGCTGCGCGCTGGAGATGGATTTGACCAGGAAACCTGTTCGGTACGCCGGTCATCCCATTCACAATTGAATATTACAACAAATATGATCACGACCATGATGGTAACGATAACAACAGTGATTGATAGACCAGTGTGGCTAAGAAAGAATTTTCTAACTATTTACAAGAGCATTGTCCATTCCATCCACAGCTTCTTCAACTGCGCACGTACTACGAAGCCATTTCACCACATGGTCTCATCTCCAGGGTTGACAATTCATCAAACACCCCACAAGCAGTGCAGTCAACCATATCGGCATTGACGTACTTAATTGTCACCACGCATGACGATGCAGGGCATTGCCTGAGGAAGGACAACTTGGTTTCGTGCTTGAGAAGCTGCGGTGGTCTCACATGGCTCACATAACCCATCTTAATAACTGGAGTTTCGTTCTTGGCAGGGAATTGCTTCGTCTGAACAACAGTTATTTTCTTCTGCTCTTCACACCCAGTGGGCTCCTTGTTCTTCAATAATTCTGGATCTCCATGGTAAGTTTACAGGAGACACAGTAGCCTTTATTTCATAGCAACAGTACATAAGAGACCACAATCAAAAGATGAGAACAAGTTATAGCGATGAGATTGCCAGGAAATAAACAGATGAGAACAAGTTATCGCGATGCGTGCTGCATCACGCAGAGCAGGAAGGAAACAAGCCGCATGTGATTCCAGCTAAAGCTCTTTGCCCACCGGATTCATCCCGTGGAGTAGGTACGACACAAGCCGACATGTGATGCCAGCTAAAACTCTTTGCCCACCGGACTCATCGTTCACGTGGCTTCCCTCGTCATCTTTCTCTGCAACAACTGTGCGACGAACCCCACATGCAGCTCCCAGGTACCGAGGGCTATGTAGAGACTAGAGGGGATGGGGCAGGAGTCCTACAGGTAAGTTTGTGTTACTGTCTAACTTTTGATGGCTCATTCATTATTATTGACCACCCTTCCGGTACTGGATTCTCCGTTCAGGACTCGGCGAACACACCCCTTTGGCTCGGTGGTGGCCCGTGCGAGGCAGAAAGCCGTCTGATGGCTGAGGTGTTGGCATTGTGGGAAGGACTCGAGGCTGCTGAACTCCTCCAATGAACACATTTACGGATCAAGACAGACGCTTTGTCCTTTTTTTTTGCGATATTTTCCACCTTTTTGACAGACTTACAGCGGTGGAAGTCGCTCACCTCTGTAGATCTGCTAATGTGATGAGCCACTCTCTAGCTGGTTTAGGTAGAGCTCGCAACCCTGTTTAGAGGAAGTTTCCGACATGATCCCTCCGATGGTAAAATTATTAGTGGAGTGAGAATAATAAAAGTTTTTTTTTGGTCACATCCCTCTTTTCGGGTTTTAGGGGACTACTTTTGTACCTGAGCGATCGATAATGGGAGGCTCATTTATGTCGATGGTTGATTGGTACACTTCTCTGTGGTGCATTGTCAGCGAAAGATGACTACAACGACATCGTTTGTTATGGCTGGTGCCTATGCGGGTTAAGCGCACAACAGTTACATACACTAGGTAATCGAAAAAGGAGGAGATGGGCTTCGTCATCGGGGGTTACTGCTCGTCGTGGTCAGACGACCGAAAAAAGAGGAAGATGGACTTCGTTGCCTGCGATTAATGCTCTCTATAACCAGGGATTGGAAGGGAGGTGCATGAGTTGTTGGGTGAGTGAATAGGTTAATAATTATGTCATTATTCTCCCTATCAAAAAGCACTTCTGCGGTACTCCCGTAAGGTGTTCGACGAGTTGCCGCCGTCAGCAAAAGCAGGAGGAGAAGGAAGAAGCTAGCCATGGCATCCAAAGCCTAAGCATCACTTGGCCTCTTGCTTGCCCACAACCTCCTCTTCTTCTCCCTCACCAGTGCCTGCGGCACCTGCCCCACCCCGAAGCCTTCCTACGGCAAGTGCCCCATCAACACCCTCAAACTGGTCGCCTGCGCCAACGTGCTCAACGGCCTCATCACCGTCGGCGTCGGCAAGTTCCAGCCGTGCGAGTGCTGCACTCTCATCGACGGCCTCGTCGACCTCGAGGCGGCGGTGTGCCTCTGCACCACACTCAAGGCCAAGGTCCTCGGCATCAACCTCAACGTCCTCGTCGACCTCAGCCTGCTCCTCAACTACTGTGGCAAGATAGTCCCCAAGGAGTTCCAGTGCCCTTGAACCACTCGGTCATCGTCTCCGCCACCCATGTATCCTTTGTGATCTTCTTGAGGTTCTGAAAAAGCTACTGCGTTTGAAGTGTCTTCTCCGTTCTACTGCGGAATTCGGGTTGCTTTCGATGCCGCAAGATATGAGAGTGAGTAAAGCGGTCATATTTCTCAAACTGTAAAATTAAGATTCACTTATAAAAAATTGATAAGTATATTATTATCAATTTCAATCAAAATATTTTGATCAAACGAAATTACTGAATTAATTTAGATTAAAGGTTGTGACACAAAGGATGCCACTTATTTATCATAATCTTAAAATTATGACCATAAAGTTACATTGAGTTGCAATTTTTTGTGAGCTGAATAATAATACATCACATTTACTGGAGAAAATAGCTGTAAGGGGTACATATTCTAAATTACGCTCTAAAAACTTGGCTATGTATGCCTAACTCCTCTTCGTCTCTGTGACAGCTGATGCCTTCTTTTGTGAGAGAAGTCCGAGTAGATCGGCGGTGAAGTGATCCAAGTTCTTTTGCGACGAACCATGCGGAGCCACCGCACCCTGCACGGCCTTCTTCACCTCTTTCATCTTCCTCCTCAGTTCTGCACCGCCTTCCCCTCCCATCAGGTCGTCGATTCTGCTCGACACTTTGCCTCTGCTAACCTCACCGATTTCCCCGAGATCCATCCCTATTCCCAGATTCTCAACCACCAGCTTCCGGTTGGGCGGCTGGTCCGAGAACAGCGGGAAGCACAGCATCGGCACGCCGCACCACATGCTCTCCGCCACCGAGTTCCACCCGCAGTGCGTCAAGAAGGCGCCGACCGCAGGGTGCTGCAGAACCTCTCGCTGGCGGCACCACGGCACCACCATCCCCCGCTCGCGGCTCGCCTCCAAGAACCCTTGAGGAAGTGGGTTGGCGGCGCCGGAGCTCGAGCTCCCCGGTCGAAGCACCCATACGAAGTTGGCCTTACTGTTCAAGACCCCGTAGGCGATCTCCTCAAAATCTTTCTTGCTGACAGAGGCGATGCTTCCGAACGAGACGTAGAGCACGGAGCTCGGCGGCATGGAGTCGAGCCACGACGAACAATCCGACTCGGGCCAGAGGGAGGTCATGACGGTGCCCCCGGTGAAGCCGTCGGGAAAGACCGGCCCGACGGCGTAGAACGGCTGCTCCTGCTGCAGCACGGCGATGGTCTCCTCTTCGAGCTCCTGCACGGTGTTGGCCAGCACGAAGTCGCACCTCTTGACCTCCTCGAATGACCTGGCGATCATCTGCTGTAAGGGCGTGGTGGTGTCCGTCTCCCGAAGGTACGACGCGAGGTCGGTCGTCTCGATCGCCGGAATGCCCGGTATGTAGGTGATGGTATCCTTGCGATTCTCTAAACGCACACCACGAACAACGTAACGGTCAATAACGAGACAAACAAACGCCATGGCGATCGTTCCTTACCGGGAGAAGCGAAGTGGCCGTTGGCGATGAGGAGGTCCATGTGGTAGTAGAGGGTGAAGACGAGCGCCGGCTTGGTCCAGAAGGAGACGCACGGCAGGCCATGGTTCTTGGCCAGGGTGGACGCCCACGAGAAGAAGGTGTCGGTGAGGATGAAGTCGACGGGGGCCTCAGAGAGGAGGAGCTTCCGGATCAGCTCGTCGACGTGGGAGGGGAGGAGGTGGAGGAGGGCGGAGTAGAACTGCTCGGGGTGCGAATGGCGGTCGAAGGACACCGGCAGGCCGTCGCTGACGAGCTCGTAGCGGATGTCGAGGCCCCTGGAGCGTGCGCCGGCGAAGACGTCGCGGTGGTCCGCGGAGGAGGCACCGGAGGCGGTGCGCTGGTGTTGGAAGGCCTCTGTGCAGGCGAACGTGACGACGAAGCCCCTGGCGGCCAGGTTGATGGCGAGGTCGACGGCCGGGGCGAAGTGACCTTGGTAGGGAGCGGTCACGAAGAGGGCGTGGGGCCCGGTGGCGCTGCCGGAGCTAGTCATTTTCGTTATCTTTTGCAATGGGGAGACAGACAAAGCGGGGGATGAGCACAGAGGAAAGAAGAGACGATGAGGCAACTCCTCCTCATTCGACGCAAATTTGTAAGACCAGCTATTCCCGTCCACGTGGAAGAAGTCCTCCACAATAGATGGTTCGAGAGGTCGCCATTCAAACACGGCGGTAGTCATAATCCGAATCGAGTTCGATCGAATATATACTTAAACAAGAATCAAATTATAGCAATATTAATGGGAGAATCGTTTCCTTGTTTAAAGGAAAAACAATTATATATATATATATATATATATATATATATATATATATATATATATAAAAGGAGGAGAAATGCTTCACGATTCAAACGAAAAGAAGTCAAAGTCAAAACGAGCGACCATGTTCTTTCCATTCTCCTGATGATGTTCTCACGCACGGTCCAACAATCACAGCGATTGACTTTTGGATCACAAGCCATAGATGGCGGGCGAAGATCGCCACACAAGGAAAGGGTGTCAGTGTTGGAAATGGACGTTTGAAATTCATCGGATTTTGCTACGTAAGATTTCCGAAAAATCTTGTTGAGGGAAATCCTTTCTCCTAATTTGTATAAATAGAAGAGGGAATAATGTCATTTTTATCTTTTATTATTTTTATCATGGTATCAAAGTAATGAGAAAAGTGAAAAGCGAAGCTTCGCTCGTCTTCGGCCAGCGCGACCAACGACGCTGCAGCCACATTCCTAAGAGGCTCCACGGCCAATCATCGTGGTAGCCTTTGCTGTCTTCGCTGATCTGCCAACGGTCGGTGGACTTAAGGAGAACGAAGGGCGGACTTAAGGAGAACGAAGGGAACGCTTGTGCCCTCATAGCAACAGCAATCGCAACAGTAGCAGCGATCTGCTCTTGCCTTACTCACGAAGTCTTTCGCTTGTAAACCATTCTTTACATTGATCCAAGATTGGTATGAGCACCATCTTAAGAGGGAACATGTTAATATATCAAAGTATTTTCATTTCTTCAATAAAACTTCTTAAATAATTGTTCCTATCTCCTACTATTTTTATCGGTTCTTAGGAACTTTGATTGCATCCAGTTTTCTGAATTTTCCAATTATATTTTGCTCCAATAGAATACACATTTCGGAATTTTGTTTATCGAGCTGGTAAATTCTAGATGAAGATATTGTTTTATATTTTATATTTTGTGCTTTTCATTTAATGTCATAAACAGCATCTATAATGTGTTAAATCACCTAATAGTTTTTTTTAACTATAACATTGCATTATATATTATGCATAAAAATTTTATGATTACTATGAAAATATTCACGAGTAAAAGAGAATGATCAAACATTGGTCTATATCGGATTTGACTCCTAATCTAACAAGCTTAAGTTTAGATAATAATCTGAACAACGAGTTCAAATAGAAAAAAAAATGTTTCAAATAGAATTTTGGTTGAATAAAAAATACATATTTACGCCTAAAATAAGTATAGATTACATTAAAAAAAGATTAGTCTGGTAATAATATAAATATTCACTTTTTTAGATTGAGGATCCAAATCCCTCTCCTACGAGATTAAAAAGCATAAACTTGTTTAGATTATAAAGATTTGGATCCTTAATCGTAAGGTCTTATATTATTAATTATATTTCAATCAGGCAAAAGATATAATCTATGTAAAATATTATTGCGGGAAAGGAGATGACAAAATAATTGGTATCATTGAATTTAATTGGTTTTATAATTTGCGCTATTATACAAAAAAAATTAAAATAAACAATCTTGAATAGAAAAAAATAAATATTTACACATGAGTAATTGGTTTCTTGATGATCCAAACCTGCAAATTTAGAAGGCGTTAGCTTAGACTTTAAAAGCCTAAATTGCTAATAGCAAGATTTTGATAACATATCACTAATTAGTAACGTGTACCAACCAAGCAAATTTTTTTTTTTGTACAAATTTTTTTGTGGGACGAATTCAATTTATTTTTATAAATTTCATAATATATTTAGATCAAACTTAATTTAATTTATTTTTGTGGGATGAATTCAACCCGTCCTTTCTGTTGAGCGACATCTAGATCATAGTCGATGCAGATGGAAGTAATAACATGGGGACCAACAGGAGCTTCGACGATTATAGCTTTAGGTTGAGGTTGGTATTCGCCCAACAAGTCAATGATGAGATTGTCATCATTTTCATCGAAGACGTCGTGATGATCATCACTATCTATGTTAATGTGAACATAATTGTTACTTGACAACTGTATCAATGTCAATATAAATGCAGAGTGACGTAGTATCACGGACTTAATTGGTTTTGCCTATGTCGTGCGGCACCCTTGCGTGTCCATCCGTAAATGTCAGTCTCCCCGAAACCTCCCATGGTCCCTTAGGACCTACAGAAGAGAAAACGGGTTAGAGAAAGCGCCTCACTCAGGATCCATAAGTAAATATTCTAGGAAACACTTCATAGACAATGCGAATTATAAACAGACTGTTAGGACTCTAGCTTGGAGAGTCCTAATTGAGAGGGATATTCATGTAAAACTGTTAGGACTCTAGCTAGGAGAGTCCTAATTGAGAGGGACATTTTGTTAGGACTCTAGCTAGGAGAGTCCTAATTGAGAGGGGCATTCATGTAGGAGGTGTTTTCTTAGAGAAGAATTAGGAGTTGTAAGGGAATAGGAGTCTTGACTAGGAGTCCTATTAGGAGTTGGTTAGAAGTAAGAGTCTTAAGTAGGAGTCATATTAGGAGTTAGGGTTTAGAAGCCCTATAAATAGCCATGTATTCCTTCTCTTTTGATAAGCAATAGATGAATCTTTTCTGCAGCCTTTGAGCAGCAACTTGGAGGGAGGAACCCCTATAGAGTTCCAAGGAGGCCGATCCCCTAAAGAGATCAACCCCAAGTTTAGAATCTACAAGGGTTCTAACACCTGGTATCAGAGCAGCGTTCTTGGCGTCTCGCTGCCCTTCCACAGCCATCCATCAACCCTCTACAACCATCCAAAGCAATTCCCACAATTGCTTAAAAGATCATCACCGAATTCCGCCATCATCTCCACCACCGCGGATCATCCTTTGATCTCCCCGTGAATTGCAACAGGTTCTGGTTTCCTACCTTACTGCTGCTGCAATTTAGTTATCCTTATTCGAAAATCCAAAAAAAAAAAAAATTGTTCCTATATTGCTGCATAAACTTTTCATCACAAAGTTTTCATCTCTACGACGAAAGATACATTGCAGAATTCCAACCGCATAGCACCATCTGTTTGATCTTGCTACTGTGCTTTTCTATCCAAATTTCTACGAAATTTTTATGGCATCTTTGACACTTCCTAACAGTGGATTTCCCTTTGGTTTCATAAAAAAATTCTCAATATAAACTACTGATCTTTTATGTCCAATCTGTTGCACTTGAATTGCAGAATTCAAGCCGCATAGCACCATCTGTTTGATCTTGCTACTGTGCTTTATCTATCCAAATTTCTACAAAATTTTTATGACATCTTTGACACTTCCTAACAGTATATTTCCCTTTGGTTTCATCAAAAAATTCTCAATATAAACTACTGATCTTTTATGTCCAATCTGCTGCACTTGAATTGCATAATTCAAGCCGCATAGCACCATCTGTTTGATCTTACTACTGTGCTTTTTCTATCCAAATTTCTACGAAATTTTTATGACATCTATGACACTTCCTAATAGTGGATTTCCCTTTGGTTTCATCAAAAAATTCTCAATAGAAACTATTGATCTTTTATGTCCAATCTGCTGCACTTGAAAATCTATGCTGCAGAATATTTCAGCTGCATATCGTTGCCTTAACCCATCTATTTGTAATCTTTTTTAAATGAAATTTCTTATACACTTCATAGATCATCTTGGCTTCCATCTAAGATTGATCTATTAAGAAATTCATCTCTAAAAACGATTTTATGTTGCTGCAAATTTTCATCGTAACCCGCTGAAATTTTTCGACGATAATTCTACTATCGCAACTTGCACCAATTTTCTTCCTATTATACTGCTGAAATTCTCTTGATTAAATTAGACATCTTGATATCATATAATCTGTGATTTTGCTATCAATTCCCTCCTCAATTCTCTTAAGTTTTTGGTAGAAATTATATCGAGAAACCATTGTTTCTACGACGACAATTCTACTCTTACAAGACGGCACATACTTGCTGCAACTTCCACTGATTTCTATCAAATCTTTACTGCCATCTACCACAGATCCAAAACTTTCATCCACAGCCCTAAAATTTCACTAAACCACACCCTCAAACTGCACCCAAAACTGCCACAAAACAAGCCTAAATCGTAGCCTACATCCACCGATCCACCAACCCTTTCGACCATCACTTCTCTCAACCTATACATGCCTTTAACCTAACAACAAAAGAGAGATCTTAACATCATAGATTTGGAGACTTATACTATGGCATCTAAGGAGGCAATCAATGCTAAATTCGAAGCCTTGGAGGCGCGAATGGAGGATAAGATTCGGACGCTCTTTACCGAACTCAGATTGGGCCGACCACTAAGCCCGAAGAAATCACATCAAGGAGAGAGCTTTGCCCAATCACACCAAGCCCAAAGATATGACTTCCAAGAGAGGGGAAGCTCTATGACCAACCCCAACTATCCATGCATGAGAGTGGACTTCCCTAGATGGGAAGAAGGAGACCCGATTGGTTGGATCTCGCGCGCGGAGCGATATTTTCGGTACCACAAAACCGCGGATGTATCTATGGTGAAAATTGCAGCTATACATCTTAAAGGGGATGCTATACAGTGGTTTGACTGGTTTGAACATACTTATGGAGTCCTTTCATGGTGACAATTCAAAGAAGGACTGCTGATTCGCTTCAGACCAATCGATTACGAGAATATTGACGGACAACTAGCAAAGATCCGACAAACCTCTACCATTCAGGAGTACCAAACCAGGTTTGAAAGGTTATCTAATCAAACTCATGATTGGTCTCAAAAATAGCTATTGAGGACCTTCATTGAGGGCTTGAAGCCGGAGATCCGAGGAGAAGTTAAAGCGCGACAACCGTATACGCTTATGGCAGCCATCTCTTTCGCACGACATCAAGAGGAGCAATTGAACCATGAAGCTCGGAGGACTAGGGTCGCTCCTCAACCAATAATATTGAAGCCCTTAGCCCCTCCTACTGTCGACCAAGTCCCTACACCAAAGAGGTTAACAAGAGAAGAGCTTCGGGAGCGATATGCGAAGGGGTTATGTTGGCATTGTGACGAGCCGTGGAGTCGTGAGCATCACTGTAGTAAAGGGGGACTTCTTATGATTGAACCAATAGAAGAAGAGGTCATTGAACATCCAAAAGAGAGCCTTGAACATGAAGAAGAAGATGCAGAAGAAGAGCCACAACCAACCGAAGTTACGGTAAATACACTAGCTAGCTACTCAAACCCGCAAACGATGAAAGTTGGAGGCCTTCTCAAACAACAACTGATCACTGTTCTCATCGACACGGGCAGCACTAATAACTTCCTAAACAGTAAGGTTGCTGTCCATATGAACTTACCTATTGAGAATTACAGCACGTTTGTCGTTAAGGTCGCCAACGGACGGATTTTGAAGTGTGATCATAGGTGCCCGCAAGTGAAACTATTGCTGCAGGACCAAGGGATAATTGCAGATTTCTTCCTCCTCCCTCTTGATGATCATGAGGCCATACTCAGAATTAAATGGTTGATGACATTAGGTGATATTTCTTTGAATTTTATGCAACTAATTATAAAATTTTACAGTAAGGAGAAACAGGTGATACTGCACGGGAAACGTGAGGGCGACGTAACGACGATTTGCACACAACAAATGGAGAAGGTTTTGTATAAAGCATGTAGCGGCTTTTTGGTACAACTTGAGCAGCAAACTAAGGGAGAGCCAACAAAATTTGAAAATCCAAATCTACTTCCTTTGCTTGCTGAATTTTCAGATATATTTGACGAACCGCGCAACCTACCTCTTACCCGTCGGCATGATCATTATATAATGATTCTTCCAGGCAAATCTTCAGCAAATACTTGGTCATATTAGTATCTACATCTCCAGAAGGATGAAATAGAAGGGATTGTAAAAGAGATGCTCGAAACAGGAGTTATTCGACCGAGTTGCAACCTCTACTCTTCACCGGTGCTACTTGTACACAAGAAGGACGGAACATGGCAAATATGCGTTGATTACCGAGCTCTCAATGGCATAACCATCAAGGATAAATATCCTATTCCAATAGTAGATGAATTGCTAGATGAAGGGGAGCACAAATCTTTACAAAGATGGACCTTCGATCCGGGTATTATCAAATACGAGTGTACGAAGAAGTCATACCGAAAACCGCCTTTCGAACACACAGCGGCCACTACGAATTTTTACTTTCTTCAACAAAAGGTGGGATATCTTGGGCATATCATATCAGAGGAAGGTGTGACAGTGGACCCCTTCAAAATTAAATTAATACAAAACTGGCCGACCCCGAGAAACATAAAATTGCTACATGGCTTTCTGGGTTTAACAAGCTACTACTGCAAGTTCGTAAAAAACTATGGAGAGACTAGTGCACCAGTTACTTCCTTACTGAAAAAAGATGTCTTCCGATGGTCGGACAGAGCCTTCACTGCATTCAAGAAACTTAAGGCAGCCATGATGACGACGCCGGTGCTAACACTACCAGATTTCAACCGACCCTTCATTATTGAGGCCGACACATTTGGAGTTAGAATTTGAGCCATTCTCATGCAAGATGGTCAACCACTCACATACACTAGCAAGGCATTATCTCCCTCCCATCAAAATAAGTCAACATATGATAGGAGATGCTTGCCATTGTGCGCGTAGCAACGAGGTGGAGACCCTACTTGATTGGTCGACGATTTCAAATTAAAATCGACCATAAAAGCCTCAAGCACTTTTTAGAGCGAAAGAAATCATCCCCTGAGCAGCAAAAATGGATGCGCTTTCGCAGCTACCCGAGCAAGCTGAAGTTCCGGCCATTTCACTTCCGACCAGCAACTTTCTTAAGGATATTAAGATGGAATGGCAGGAAGATTCAGAGACTAGTAAGATTATAAAAAAATTGGAGGAAGCACCAAGCTCCGTGGCTCATTACAATTGGGACTCAAAAGAATTACACTATAAGGGTACTAAATTGAAAAGGAGTATGGCATATCACCCACAAATCGACGGCGAGACAATTGTAAATAGGTGCTTGGAGACAGCCCAAAGCCACCCACCAAATATGACTACCCAAAGAGAACTCCAGACCCAGCGAAGTGCCATTATTGATCGATGGATCGTGACTCGACGACGACGACCCACTAATGAAGTTCTAATACAATGGCCGAACCTACCAATAGAAGATGCCACTTGGAAGAACTATGATGACTTGAAGATCAAATTCCCATAATTCATGAATCATCAACCTCGAGGACAAGGCTGATTTGAAGAGGGCGGGTCTGTTAGGACTCTAGCTTGGAGAGTCCTAATTGAGAGGGATATTCATGTAAAACTATTAGGACTCTAGCTAGGAGAGTCCTAATTGAGAGGGACATTTTGTTAGGACTCTAGCTAGGAGAGTCCTAATTGAGAGGGGTATTCATGTAGGAGGTGTTTTCTTAGAGAAGAATTAGGAGTTGTAAGGGAATAGGAGTCTTGACTAGGAGTCCTATTAGGAGTTGGTTAGAAGTAAGAGTCTTAAGTAGGAGTCCTATTATGAGTTAGGGTTTAGAAGCCCTATAAATAGCCATGTATTCCTTCTCTTTTGATAAGCAATAGATGAATCTTTTCTGCAGCCTTTGAGCAGCAACTTGGAGGGAGGAACCCCTATAGAGTTCCAAGGAGGCCGATCCCCTAAAGAGATCAACCCCAAGTTTAGAATCTACAAGGGTTCTAACACAGACTTTATAAGCTCTGAACGCTTGCATAACAAAGGGTCAAAATGGTTTACTATAGATCGAATATCTCACAAGTGTCTACATGACACGACATTTATTTACAAGCCTAAGAAGGCCACCAAACCCAACTAAAATGAGGCTATTAAGCTTTCGACAGTTCCTCTACATGCTGTGCAAAGGATGAACAAACAGAAAGACACGGATATACATAAGTACTATATCAAACATCCTGTTTAGAACTTTGTCCGTGACATTCTCCTCCACTTATTCCTTCGATATCCTCATCGAAGCCTTTGCCGATATTGCAACACCTCGCCTTTGCTGAGTCTTCAATCTTCTGCTCTAACTGCAATGTGCCTCTTGGCTCCGAGCTACTCTCTACTGTTGTTTTTAAGTAGTCGAACCTTTGATCCATCATGCTGCTTCAACTCGCCAATGACTCTGACTCTAGTGTGGGGTTGGCTAAGTTGTGTTGATTCCTATTAGTTCCTACGGATCCTCCAGATGAAGGAAAAGACCATCCTTACTATGCGCTAGTCTCTCAAATGCCTTATGCTACTTGAACTGGGTGGATGCTTGTTAGAGCTTTAACGAGCATCGCCTCGTAAACTTCTGAAGTTTTGGGTTCTTCCTCCATAAAATTTGCCTATTGAATCTTCTTTCACTTAGTTGTCACTTTCAAGTAGATTCACTTCCGCTTTCGATTGACATTCTATTGGGAAATGAAGCGAATAATCTACTCTCAGTAGCACTGATCACCATTGGTGAGGATTTGACAACTATTATCTTCTAGTATCTTCGAAAGGTCTTTGAACCTGTGTAGAGCTCCTTTATTGGATAGATAAGAGCATTGAGATACTCGGTTTCGCCCATTCTCTTAAGAGTTGAGAAGGCAATGGCTACTTAACTTCGCCCATCTCCTCAAGGGTTGTACTCCATGCATCGAGCTGGTTACTGACATTTGCCTGCTCTTTGCTCACACTTCTGAAGCATTCGAAGTGTTTGTACTCCTTGCATTGAGTTAGCTACTGTGATTCACCTTCTCAATGTCATCGAACTTCTGGAATATAGAAAGTTTTCACCTCAACTTGGAGTAATTCTCTAATAGATTTTGGTCGCCTCTGGGATTGTACCAACTTCTCCATCAACCCAGCCACCTACTCCACTGAGTAGCAAAGGTACAACACCGCGTACTGCCTGATGGGGATATAAACATGAATAACCTTTGTATATGAACAAATACTAGAAGATCATAATATGCAACGGAATTAAATGGAACCACAATCAAATAGAACACCAAGATATACGTGGAAAACCCCTTCAATGTGAAGGGTAAAAACCACGGGGCAAACTAGAGATAATCCACTATGAGAATAATGAAGATATAAATCTCAATCTCTTGCTCTAAACCCTAGCAACAATCACAAGAGAATAACTGGGATACAAGGATCACGTCACTGCCTACAATATCTAAAACCTCCCCAAGTAATCACATCAATAGTCTACCATAGATTTGATCTAATCTGAGATGAGAACACTGCTAGATGATTGAGAACAGCCTCTCTGCGTTGTCCATGTCTTCTTCCTTTTCTTTTTCTTCCTTTTCTTTGGAATCCCGTGGCTGTTTTCTTCTTTTTCTTTGGAATCCCGTGGCTATTTTCTTCTCCCATGTTGCTGCCTTATTTATGTCTTTTTCTGCCTCCAAAATGCAGCCACCACACCCACCTAATGTTAATTAGGGTTAGGTTAAGAGGGGTGAGCTGTGGGCTGCCCAAGTCCACTATGGGCTGAATTTATGGGCTGCCAGCCCAACAACCTCCCCCTTCAGCTCATAAGGGAGGCTGTCACATGACTCCTCAATGTGAAGCCATGCCGACCAACTGTCGGTATATCTCCTGTCTTTCTTTTGGTAAAGTTTTTGTTAATATGTCTGCTCCGTTGTCATCTGTGTGAATTTTCTGAAGCTGCAACTACTTCTCTTTAAATACATTTCAAATCCAGTGGTATCTGACATCTATATGCTTTGACTTGGAATGAAACATTCGGTTCTTACACAAATGGATGACACTCTGGCTGTCACAATGCACCACATAATTTTTCTGTTTCAGCCCCAATTCTTGAAATAATTCTTTCATCCATAACATTTCTTTGCATATCTCTATAGCAGCAATATATTCTGCTTCTGTGGTGGAGAGAGCAATACACCTTTATAACCTGGATTGCCATGACACAACTCCCCCTACAAAAGTAAGTACATAACTTGAAGTAGACTTTCTTGTATCTAAATCTCTTGCCATATCTGCATCTGTGTAACCTGTCAATACATGTGGTCCACCTCCAAAGCTTAAACAAACCTTAGAGCTCCCTCTGAGATATCTAAAAATCCACTTCACTACTGCCCAGTGCTCTTTGCCTGGATTTACAAGAAATCTGCTAGTAACACCAGCTGCATATACGATGTTTGGCCTCGTACATACCATTGCATACATTAAACTTCCAACTGCTGAAGCATAAGGAACTTTTTGCATTTTCTCCTTCTCTTCATCACTTGACGGACTCTGTTCTGAGCACAACTTGAAGTGACCTGCAAGAGGAGAACCAACTGGTTTTGCATTGCTCATACTGAATCTTTCCAATATCTTCTCGATGTATTTCTCCTGTGACAATCAAATCTTCTTATTTTTCTTGTCACGGGAAATCTACATACCTAGTATTTGCTTTGCTGGCGCTATGTCCTTCATTGCAAAAGACTCACTTAGCTCATTCAATCTGTCAATTTTAGACATATCTTTTCTAAGAATAAGCATGTCATCAACATAAAGTAAGAGAATAATAAAATCCTCACCAAACCATTTGATGTACACGTAATAATCTAAAGCCGTTCTTTTGTATCCATTTTCTATCATAAATGAATCAAACTTTCTGTACCACTATCTTAGAGCTTGCTTTAGCCCATACAAGCTCTTCTTCAATTTGCAGACAAAGTTCTCTTTACCTTTAACTTTGAAGCCTTCTGGTTACTCCATATAAATTTCCTCCTCCAAATCCTCATGAAGGAAATGCTAGTTATAGGTGCCCAGCAAGCCAATCACGTGAGTGATGGCACGTGTGACTTGATACAGAATCTTTTTGCTTATTATATTTTGGCGTATATCACTTTATAACTATTGCATAAATGCATATATATATTGTGATGTCCTTGGATTTGTGCAATGGGAATCGGATCGTGATGAGATCACGATAATGAGATCGATTCACCTTTAAACACATATCCTAAATAATCCCGGTCATAGGTTACTCGAGAGGGACATCGTGATAACCGGATAGACTGGTGTGCTGTATACCCGTCCATATGATGGATGCAGCTGGTCTCATAGCTGCTCGTGTAGGGACACTAGGGATACAGTACAGGTGCTCATTGGAGAATGAGTTCACTGATTGATCCGCTTACGGAATGCTGGATGGTTGATGATGCCTTATTGTCAGACAGCGATTCCGTAGTCCTAGTGGTGTATCTGGTCCTTAGACTTGAGACACCAAGGATGTCCTGTATGAGTGCTCCACTCTTTGATATCAGACTTATAGGTTTGGCTGTCCCCAGATCTAGTACAGCTGGTCATTGGGAGTGGTAGTCGACCTTACGAGGGCTATTGAGTGTCAATAGAGGATCATCCACTCTCGGCATCATGAGAGGAATATCCTATGTGTTCTTGCTCAGACAAATCCCTGGCCAGGGTCATTCGGGTTGAGAGAGAAAGAGTTCTCCGGGAGAATCCGATTAGAGCGAGACTCGAGTAGAAACCGTATGGGTCTGACAACACCATGCTCGTTATACGGTCTCTGGGATATTAGATGGATGAGGGACTATAGGTACATGGTAACTGAGGACAGATAGGTCCAATGGATTGGATTCTCCTGTATCGTCTGGGGACTACGGCATAGTGGCCTAGTACGTCCGTAGTCGATGAGTCGAGTGAATTATTACAGAGATAATAATTCACTGAGTTAGAAGGAGTTCTGACAGGTATGACTCACGGCCAGCTCGATATTAGGCCTAGAGGGTCACACACATATGGTAGGCATTGCGATGAGTAGAGGTTCGGATATGAGATATCCGACGGAGCCCTTGTCTTATTGGATGCAGATCTAATACCCACTAGGGAAGGACCCATTAGGGTTTGACACGGGATCTCTATAAATAGGAGGGATTCACAGCCTCATAGGCTAGAGTTTTTGCTTGCCTTTCCTATTCTCCTCTCCCTCTCCACCTCAGAGTAGGCCTGGAGTTTTGAGGAGCGTCGTCGCAACCCTGCTGTGTGGATCACCGCTAAAGAGGAGGATGCTTGACCTCCTTCACCCTCTCCTAAGGATCTGCAAGGAAATAGGGATATACGATCTCCCTAGGTAACATAATCTCTATACGCAATTTTGTGTTTTGCGGATTTTTGCGCACCAATCTTCGCACGACGACGAACATCTTTTTGGGAATCGGGGATTTTGTTTTTCTTATTCTTCCGCTGCGCATATGATGTCGCCCCCATGATTTCCCAACAGGAAAGCTATCGTCACATCTAACTGCTCAACCTCCAAATCCCAAGAGCAACACGAATAGAAGACATTTTAACAACAGGAGAAAAAATCTCTTCAAAGTCAATACCTTTCTTTTGACCAAAGTCTTTCACAACCAATCTAGCTTTATACTTTGGTTGAGAACAATATTCTTGAGTCTTCAACCTGAAAACCCACTTGTTCTTCAAGGCCTTCATTCAATTTGGTAGTAGTACCAAATCATAAGTGTGATTCTTCTGAAGAGCATCCATCATTTCCTGCATAGCAATTAACCACTTCTCTTTTTGCTCACTTTCAATTGCTTCCTGGTAACTCTCTGGTTCACTTGCATCAGTAAGCATCACATACTCATATGTATAGTATCTTTTGGAAGGTTGACGTTGTCTAAAAGATCTTCTCAACTAAAGTTCTGCGGGAAGTTGCTCTCCAACTTCTTCTTGCTCAACATGTCCTGCAGGTAGATCAACATCAGGCTCTACACCATCTTCCTGCACATCTCCCCCATCACCCTGATATACTGGAGGAATAACTAGGTCACAATCTGCTACTCCTTCTATAGAAATATTGGCTGGTGCCTTCTTCTTCAAATCTTCAAAAGTTTGATCCTTAAAGAAGACTACATCTCTGCTTCTAAACACCTTCTGCTTTTCTGGATCCCAAAGCTTGTAACCAAAATGATCATGTGAGTAACCAAGAAAAATACATTATTTAGTCTTACTATCCCGCTTGGACCTCTCATTATCTGGAACATATGCAAATGCACGACAACCAAACACTCTCAAATTCTTGTAGGAAACATCTTTCCCTAACCATACATGCTCTGCAACATCACCATCTAGGGCTGTACATGGTGATAAGTTGATCACATCAACTGCAGTCCTCAAAGCCTCATCCCAAAACCTTTTGGGTAGCTTGGCCTGTGAAAGCATACATATGATCTTTTCCATGATGGTGCGGTTCATCCTCTCTGCAATTGCATTATGCTGAGGTTTACTAGGAACTGTCATCTCATGTTGGATCCCATGTGACCTGCAATAGTCATTAAACAATCCTGTATACTCACCACCATTATATGATCTTATGCATTTTAATTTCCTTTTTGTCTCCCTTTCAACCCTGGCATGAAACTCTTTGAAGACATTAATCACCTGATCTTTAGTCTTCAAAGCATAGGCCCAAACTTTTCTGGAAAAATCATATATAAAAGTGACAAAATAAAGTGCACCACTTATACCAAGAACATCAATAGATCCACCATGAGTTTTTGTCCTCAAAGGACCACATACATCTGTATAAACACGGTCTAAGACATGCATTTTTCTAGACAAAGCAGGACTAGCAAATGAAACTCTATGTTGTTTACTTGCCAAATAATCAATACAAGGGTTCAGATGTCTACCTCTGAGGTCTGGTAATACCTCTCTCTTGAAAAGAGCTTATAGCCCCTTCTCGCTCATGTGTCCCAGTCGCCTATGCCATAACTCCATGCTGAAGTCTTTTTCTGTAGCATTTAACTACTCACTATAAGCTTTAGCCTGTAATCTGTACAAAGTATGACATTTCTTTCCATTAGCTATAACAAGAGAACCTTTACCGAGCTTCTATTGCCCTTTGTGAAATTTGCTATCATAGTCTTCATCATCTAGCCTTCCAACTGAAATTAAATTCAGCCTTAAGTCAACCACATGCTTCACATCCTTAAGCACCAACTTGCAGCCAATGTTGGTCTTTAAATGGATATCACCTATGCCTATGATGTCTGCTGTGCCATAGTTGCCCATCTTGACAACACCAAAATTTTCAGACCTATATGTGCTAGTCATAGGTGCCTAGCAAGTCAATCACGTGAGTGATGGCACGTGTGACTTGATACAGAATCTTTTTGCTTATTATATTTTTATGTATATCATTTTATAACTATTGCATATATGTATATATATTTTGTGATGTCCTTGGATTTGTGCAATGGGAATCAGATCATGATGAGATCACGATAATGAGATTGATTCACCTTTAAACACATATCCTAAATAATCCCGATCATAGGTTACTTGAGAGGAACATCGTGATAACCGGACAGACTGGTGTGCTGTATACCCGTCCATATGATGGATGCAGTTGGTCTCATAGCTGCTCGTGTAGGGACATTAGAGATACAGTACGTGTGCTCATTGGAGAATGAGTTCACTGATTTATTTAATTACGAAATGTTGGATGGTTGATGATGCCTTATTGTCAGACAACGATTTCGTAGTCCTAGTGGTGTATCCGGTCCTTAGACTTAAGACACCAAGGATGTCCTGTATGAGTGCTCCACTCTTTGATACCAGACTTATAGGTTTGGCTGTCCTAGATCTAATACAGTTGGTCATTGGGAGTGGTAGTCGACCTTACGAGGGCTATTGAGTGTCGATAGAGGATCATCCACTCTCGGCGTCATGAGAGGAATATCCCTTGTGTTCTTGCTCAAACAAATCCCTAGCCATGGTCATTCGGGTTGAGAGAAAAAGAGTTCTCCGGGAGAATCCGATTAGAGCGAGACTCGAGTAGAAACCGTATGGGTCTGATAGTACCATGCTTGATATACGGTCTCTGGGATATTAGATGGATGAGGAACTATAGGTACACCGTAACTGAGGACAGACAAGTCCAATGGATTGGATTCCCCTGTATCGTCTGAGGACTACGACGTAGTGGCCTAGTACGTCCGTAGTCGATGAGTCGAGTGAATTATTACAGAGATAATAATTCACTGAGTTAGAAAGAGTTCTGACAGGTATGACTCACGGCTAACTCGATATTAGGCCTAGAGGTCACACACATATGGTAGGCATTGCGATGAGTAGATGTTCGGATATGAGATATTCGATGGAGCCCTTGTCTTATTGGATATCCAATAAGCCCCTGAATTATTGGATTCCATGGACGAGATCCAATAAGAGCCCATGAGAGATTATTGGATAGAGATCCACTAATCTAAAAGACTTGGGTTATTGGTTGCAGATCCAATACCCACTAGGGGATGATCCATTAGGGTTTGACAGGGGACCTCTATAAATAGGAGGGATTCAGAACCTTTGCTTGCCTCTCCTATTCTCCTTCCCCTCTCCACCTCATAGTAGGCCTGGAGTTTTGGGGAGCATCGTTGTAGCCCCGTTGTATGGATCACCGTTAGAGAGGAGGACGCTTGACCTCCTTCACCCTCTCCTAAAGATCTGCAAGGAAACAAGGATATACGATCTCCCTAGGTAACACAATCTACTCTATACGTAGTTTTTCAGTTTCGTGGATTTTGTGCAACAATCTTCGCAAGACGACGAACATCTCTTTGGGAATCGGGGATTTTTGTTTTCTTGTTCTTCCGCTGCGCATGTGATGTCGCCCCCAATATTTCACAACAGTATATTACAAAAAACTCCCTCCGTGGTGTAGCATGATAAGAAGCACCTGTGTCAATCACCCACTCAAGATCTTGATACACACAAGAAAAAATATCATCAGAATAAGACAATCAAATAATCACCATCCTGCATTGTAGCTGTGATATTATCTTTTGACTCTATAGATTCCACTTCTTTTCCCTTTTTCTTGCTCTTCTTAGGCTGTTTACATTGGTTCTTGTAATGTCTTTTCTCACCATAATTATAGCAAACAATATCTTTTCTTGATCTTGACTTGCTTCTACCTATGCGTGAACTGCTTCTAGACTTTGACCTTCCTCTGTTCTCTGAGATAAGTGCCTGTGAATCATTCTGGGATGTTGCCGAACTCTTTCTTCTCAACTTCTCATTCAACAAACTGCTTGTTACTTGACTCATAGTGACAACACCATCTGGCGCAGAATTACTGAGGGAAACCACCGGTGTCTCCCAACTTTCTGGTAATGAACTGAGAAGTAACAATGCCTGCAACTCATCATCAAGAGACATTTTCATAGAGGATAATTGGAGAGTAATACTTTGTATTTCATTTAAATATTCAGCAATAGAAGCACCTTATCTATATTTTAGGTTCACAAGTTTTCTGATCAAAAAAGCTTTGTTGCTAGTTGTTTTTCTTTCATAGAGACTTTCCAACTTTTTCCAAAGAGAATATGCAGAAATTTCAGTAGAAACATGGTGAAAGATACTATCATCAAGCCACTATCGAATAAATCCAATTGTTTTTCAATCTAATCTATTCCACTCATCATCTGTCATAGTTATGGGTTTTGCACTATCCCCCTACAAAGGTTCATACAAATCTTTACAATACAAGAGATCTTCCATTCTTGGTTTCCATATCATCCAATTGTTTCCATTTAAACTAATCATGCGGGAAACATTACTGGCCTCCATGTTCAAATACAAAATTTAAATCACCAAAACCCTTACTCTGATACCAGTTGATGGGGATATAAATAGGAATAACCTTTGTATATGAACAAATACTAGAAGACCATAATATGCAGCAGAATTAAATGGAACCACAATCAAATAGAACACCAAGATATACGTGGAAAACTCCTTCAATGTGAAGGGTAAAAACCATGGGGCAAACTAGAGATAATCCACTATGAAAATAATGAATATACAAATCTCAATCTCTTGCTCTAAACCCTAGCAACAATCACAAGAGAATAACTGGGATACAAGGATCACGTCACTGCCTACAATATCTAAAACCTCCTCAAGTAATCACAGCAAGAGTCTACTGTAGATTTGATCTAACCTGAGATGAGAACACTGCTAGATGATTGAGAACAGCCTCTCTACATTGTCCTTGTCTTCTTCCTTTTCTTTCTCTTCCTTTTCTGCCTTGTTTTCTTCCTTTTCTTTGGAATCCCATGGCTGTTTTCTTCTTTTTCTTTGGAATCCCGTGGCTGTTTTCTTCTCCCACGTTGCTGCCCTATTTATGCCTTTTTCTGCCTCCAAAACGCAGCCACCACACCCCCCCTAATGTTAATTAGGGTTAGGTTAAGAGGGGGTGATTTTATGCCTTATTTATGCCTTCTTCTCCCACGTTGCTCCCCTATTTTAGGTTAGGTTAATTAGGGTTAGGTTAAGAGGGGGTGATTTTAGGTCAAGAGGGTTAACGCAGCCACCACGTTGCTGCCCTATTTATGCCTTCTTCTCCCACGTTGCTGCCCTATTTATGCCTTTTTCTGCCTCCAAAACGCAACCACCACACCCCTCCAAAACGCAGCCACCACACCATGCCCATGGCCCTACTATCTGTCGCCTCGCATCTGCATCCCTTTTCTTCACGATCAGTAGATATGTCTCTGTGACACTCCTCCGAGTCCACCTCCATTCTAACTGATGCTTGATTTTGGGTAGCTAAGTCCCTCTGGACTCATCGTCGCTTCCTCGCCCCTTTCGACCCCCTACTTCAACACCTCTGTGTTCTCTAAGCAACTCCTATTGGTCGATGGAAAGACAGACTGCAACTCTCATGTATGGCCTCTGTTATCACGTTGTAGGATTTGCACTGATTCTATTCTCCTTAGCTTCCTTGGTAGCAACGTTACTCAACCTTGTCCTCTGACTTGTCGGGCTCCCTTAAGCGAATATGAGCTCTTGAGTAGTCCAACTTTCCAACTGCTTCGATCATACCTCTGCATGATCAAGTCCCTCCCATGGGATTCATTGGTACTTGCATTCAAACTTTTCCCTTCGTGGAACAAAGCCCCCATATGCTGATGGCCAAAGCTTTCATCCGATGCAAAATTCTATGCACGCACAGAAGACCCGCCTTTGCGATACCACGACGTTCACTCCTTGAATCCATAGCCCTTCTTGCCATCGTGTTGTTCACCAAAGTGGAGCTTCCATTAGCTCCCGATCATATCTCCGTATGATACAGTCCCTCACGGGACTTGTTATGTGCTAGTCATAGGTGCCCAGCAAGCCAATCATGTGAGTGATGGCACGTGTGACTTGATACAGAATCTTTTTGCTTATTATATTTTGGCGTATATCACTTTATAACTATTGCATATGTGCATATGTATATTGTGATGTTCTTGGATTTGTGCAATGAGAATCGGATCGTGATGAGATCACGATAATGAGATCGATTCACCTTAAACACATATCATAAATAATCCCGGTCATAGGTTACTCGAGAGGGACATCGTGATAACCGGATAGACTGGTGTGCTATATACCCGTCCATATGATGGATGCAGCTGGTCTCATAGCTGCTCGTGTAGGGACACTAGGGATACAGTACAGATGCTCATTGGAGAATGAGTTCACTGATTGATCCGCTTACGGAATGCTAGATGGTTGATGATGCCTTATTGTCAGACATCGATTCCGTAGTCCTAGTGGTGTATCTGGTCCTTAGACTTGAGACACCAAGGATGTCCTGTATGAGTGATCCACTCTTTGATACCAGACTTATAGGTTTGACTGTCCCAGATCTAGTACAGTTGGTCATTGGGAGTGGTAGTCGACCTTACGAGGGCTATTGAGTATCGATAGAGGATCATCCACTCTCGGCGTTATGAGAAGAATATCCCATGTGTTCTTGCTCAGACAAATCCCTAGCCAGGGTCATTCGGGTTGAGAGAGAAAGAGTTCTCCGGGAGAATCCGATTAGAGCGAGACTCGAGTAGAAACCGTATGGGTCTGACAACACCATGCTCGATATATGGTCTCTGGGATATTAGATAGATGAGAGATTATAGGTACACGGTAACTGAGGATAGACAGGTCCAATGGATTGGATTCCCCTGTATCGTCTGGGGACTACAGCGTAGTGGCCTAGTACGTCCGTAGTCGATGAGTCAAGTGAATTATTACAGAGATAATAATTCACTGAGTTAGAAGGAGTTCTGACGGGTATGACTCACGGCTAGCTCGATATTGGGTCTAGAGGGTCACACACATATGGTAGGCATTGCGATAAGTAGAGGTTCGGATATGAGATATCCGACGGAGCCCTTATCTTATTGGATGCAGACCCAATACCCACTAGGGGAGGACCCATTAGGGTTTGATAGGGGACCTCTATAAATAGGAGGGATTCAGAGCATCATAGGCTAGAGCTTTTGCTTGCCTTTCCTATTCTCCTCTTCCTCTCCACCTCAGAGCAGGCCTGGAGTTTTGAGGAGCGTCGTCGCAACCCTGCTGTGTGGATCACCGCTAGAGAGGAGGACGCTTGACCTCCTTCACCCTCTCCTAAGGATCTGCAAGGAAACAGGGATATACGATCTCCTTAGGTAACACAACCTACTCTATACGCAGTTTTAAGTTTAGCGAATTTTGCGCACCAATCTTCGCACGACGACGAACATCTTTTTGGGAATCGGGGATTTTGTTTTCTTGTTCTTTCGCTGCGCATGTGATGTCGCCCCCATGATTTCCCAACATTATGTGTATCGCATTGCCATGATTCGCTCCACCATATCGCCTCCTGGTGATATCTCCATTGTATTCTGATCTTAGTGGGATGAACTCGAATTGTGATCCCTCCATGTGTGGTCTCTGCCAATACATCGCAGGGTCTTTTTCATCTTCGATTTTATTCGCTCCTTTGGCAATCGACCTTCATCCACCCACTCTTGGGTCACACCTAGATAAAGCACCGCTCCATGACAGTCCGTCACCTAGTAGCTCCCAAAGTCCACTGACTTTGTTGAAAATGGTGCACCATTATCTGGATCCTAGGCCTCTGCCCCTACTAGCATAATCTTCACTACGCATCGCTTCCTTTATGGCAACTTGAATGATAACACCGTTGCATATTATTCAAGAGTACCTACCTCCGCATCCTCTTGCCCCGTGCCAAGGCCTTATGAACCCAACTTCGCCTCCGTAAGTTGAGTTGCCTTAGTTCCTCCATCAAATACTTCTCCGAGATAAGGTGCATGTGCCCAGGAGCTCTCTTCGTCTTTGGCACAATGCAAGATGAGTCCGCTCCGTTAGAATGAAGGACCCATGGAACAACATGATCCTGCTCTTGCCTCCGCAAGAGTTCATGTCCTTGACCTCTGTCCAATGAAAGCACTATGCCTCCACTCCATGTTCCATCTTCTATGCTGGCTCCCTTCATGCGACTTGGATACTTCGCCAAGTTACACCCAAGCTGCTCCGCTCATCATTTGTTTGCATTGAGTTGATGGTGGCCTTTGCACCCACCATTCCACGGGTCAACCCTCCCTTGAGTCTGATCTCCATATCAACTTCAAGTGTGCCTTCATTTGTATTGCTTTGGGTTGCTCCCCACTTGTTCTCGCAATGCATTCTCTCAAGTGAGATCATGCGACAACTCCTTGCCGCTCGCTCGGTCCATTGAGCTTCGTGAAGTTATTGTTTTTGAGGTACTCCTCCTCAATATGTACAGTCTATTGCACATGATTCTCCCTCTGGAGAGTCAGGACTTATCCCTCCTACATATCTATCCTATTGGAGCAATATCTCTCTTCGTTTCGGAGACCACCATCCCCTTGGACTACGCTGATTTGCTGAACAAACTGCGTATTGTTCTGCCTCCTGCAAATGCACTTGCTAGATTGCGACTCCACGTCAATACAACCCCCACTGTACCACTTAAGTCCTAGCAATATGCTTAACTCACTGCACACTTCAGCCTCGTACGGACGTATCCTTCACATGCCGAAGAGAAAGTTTCAATACTTCATGACACTAAGTTTCGGTTGCCTTGGGATAGCCGCAAACATTCCATCGTTCGCATACAAGCCCATGCATGAGTACTGAATTCTTCGAGTTAGCAATTTCCCTCACCTCTGTGAGCTTTGCACAACTCTTTCGGTCACTGAGCAACTCATTCCACCTTTCATGGTCTTATTCTTTACCAAGCGCCTCGCTTGCCTTGAGCACCATCAAGTATAGTTGTCAACGTCGAGCCGTAGCTCGGACTCAGCCATCCCAACCTTTGTGCACTTCATATTCTTCCAAGCTTGCTTGTTCTCATGGTGCTTCTTGCACGAAGGGTTGACCATTCCTCTGAATACTAATCTCAGATGCCCACTTCTCCGAGCGAATTCTTTTCCCTACATCTCCATGCCTGTTTTCTCTCAAACGGTCACGCGTGTGCTAACTGCCATCAATGTAGCCTCGCTAGGTCCCCCACATTTACATGCCAAGTGTTTCTATGAGTGCTTATCCCGCTCTGATAGCATTTGTCATGGACTTAGCTGGTTTTGCCTAAGTTGTGCGGTACCCTTGCGTGTCCATTCGTAAAGGTCAGCCTCCCCGAAACCCCCCATGGTCCCTTAGGACCTACAAAAGAGAAAACGGGTTAAAGACAACACCTCACTCGGGATCCACAAGCAAACATTCCAGGAAATACTTCATAGACAATATAAATTATAAACAGACTTTACAAGCTCTGAACGGTTGCACAACAAAGGGTCAAAATGGTCCACTACAAACCGAATATCTCTCACGAATGTCTACATGACACGACCTTTATTTACAAGCCTAAGAAGACCACCAAACCCAACTAAAATGAGGCTGTTAATCCTTTGACTATTCCTCTATATGCTTGCAAAGCATGAACAAACAGAAAGACACAGGCATACATAAGTACTACATCAAACATCCTGTTTAGAACTTTGTCTGTGACAACAGGGTGAGTAACGATGAGATTAATGATGCACTTTTCATGGAGATAGGTGGTGTCACGATGAGAGCAGATCTTATCATCGTTAGAAGCGATCAAGCAACTGTATTGATGATGTCGATACTATCGAACATTAAAATTATATATTTTTTATTTTATATTTTCATCGATAAAACTGATATCGTTAGTGTAAATGAACATAGATATCAATATATATTTTAAAATACTAAAATACTAACATAGATGTAAATGATATCGTCCGTATAAAAACTAAATACTAAAGATAATTAACTAGACAATATATAATTAGCTTCTAGAAAGCATTGATCAATGTCAATGTCAAATACATTGATCAAATCAACGACAAAGGCATTGACCAAAGTCAATGTCTGTGCCATGTTTATAAGGGAAAAGGAAACCAATCACAAATTAACAGCGCACGGAAATAATCTCTTTAATTTGGATTCATTGAATGCATCCAAAGTTTACGCGACCGATGGTTGAGTTGGTTTCCCACTATCGCATCTTTGTGTGCGAGCATCTCTCTCTCTCTCTCTCTCTCTCTCTCTCTCTCTCTCTATGTTCCTCAGCCATTGAGGTGTATTTCTCTATATATAGCTCCAAACTGTATACACTTGAGCATGGCGATTTCTCTAGCTTCCTTGGCCATAACCTTACATGTTTGCGCCGACAGCTGCTTTCGCTACTCGCTCACCGAGCCTCCATGCACCGCCAGTGGCTACCTCCGTGGCAAGTCCCACAGCTGCAACACCGAGAACTACTCAGAATGCTGCAAAGATGGCGAGATGTACCCCCAGTACCAGTGCTCGCCGCCGGTGACCAGCTCTACGCCGGCGCAGATGATGATCGTCAGTTTCGCAATCAACGGCGACGGCGGAGGCCCAGGGGCGTGCGACGGTCAGTACCATAACGACACCGAGATGGCCGTTGCCTTGTCCACCGGATGGTTCGACGGCGGCAGCCGGTGCAACAGGAACATTCGAATCAGCGCCAACGGGCGGTCCTTGCTGGCGAAGGTCGTCGACGAGTGCAGCTCCGTCGAAGGCTGCGAAGCCGAGCAGAACTACACACCACCGTGTCCCAACAACGTTGTCAATGCATCTCCGGCGGTGTGGGACGCGTTGGGCATACCGGAGCTGCAGAGAGGGGATTACAATATTACTTGGTCAGATGCATGAAGAGAAGAGCATGCAACTACGAAATGCTCGACGAATACACGGAAGAAACTTGTGTGCAATTCCATTTTTATCTTTTATTTGACTTGCTTTCTAACTTAAGGATCGTAAATTTTCATATCATATTTATGTTATATCGACTCTATCAAATCGAGTTTGATCAACTTTGATCACAAATCAAGATCGAAGCCAAAATATCATTTCCTTCCTTACCCAGTGGAAAACTAGTCTCAATATTTTTATAAATGGTTTATTATTATGTTTTAATCATAATTAATGGATTATTATTATCATCATCATCATCAAAGACCCATCTCCCGGTCTAGAAGTTTCCAGTCCGCGCTTCGCTCTCCGACCCGACTCGGGGCCCTTTTGCACCCGATCTGCTCTTCTGCTTGAAGATGCGCGAAACCTCGCCCATGTCCGCGTCCGACGGCTAAGGATGCATGGTTGAACGGCGGATCTCAACCGCTTGAGAAAGCAGATCATTCTTCACTGAGCGGTTCGTCACTCTTCCGCTTCCGCGTCTATAAAAGTGGCCTCCCTTCTCCCGCCTCGGCATCTTGCCTTCTTTCCCATTTGTCATCTCGTTCGTTCTTGGACCTCGATCTTAATGGCGAACCCGGGCAGGTCTTCTGCTTCCGATGCGTAAGTTCATTGTTTCTTTTTGTTTCCCGCGTGTATTTCTTGGCGTTGTCGATTGGATTTCTCGAGGGTGTTTTGCATGAATGAGAGGCTGTCATCCGTTTCTCGAGGGTTTCGATTGGATTTCTTAGGGTGGAAATTGATGCAGCAAGGGTAAGAATTACACGGCGATCCTGGAGAAGAAGAAGTCGCCCATTCGTTTGATCGTAGACGAGGCGATCAATGGTGATAATTCGGTGGTATCGATGAATCTTGAGAGGATGCAGAAGTTGCAGCTATTTCGTGGTGATATTTCGTATCGTAGTCTTACTGTCCTACTCAATAGATATAGGATTTGTGTGGTTGCTAAGATAGAGTTACTGTGAAGGGATATGATTGTAACTGAACCCGGCTGACGGCCTTGAAAAAGATTAGGGTTCGAATAGGCAATGTTTGATTATGGTTGCATCTGGTTTTTGCAATTAGTTTTGTTAGTTATAATTTCCAGCTCTTAATTATATGAGCTTCAATTGCAATCACTAAAATTCATTCGTGGATTCATTTTCGTTTTTTCATTTGTTATTCATTTATTTTCTTGAGGGAAATGGGGATTTCCAGAATTCTTTGGAGATCTTAGACTTAGGTTGTGTTCAATTGAAAATTTAGGCTTTTAATCTAAGACAGTCTTTTCAATGTTTTTCTATAGGGAAAAAAGAGGAGGGATACAATTTGTATTGCTCTAGCTGATGATACATGTGATGAACCAAAGATCAAGATGAATAAGGTTGTTAGACCGAATCTCAGAGTGAGTCTGGGTAATATTGTCTCAGTCCATCGGTGCCAATATGTAAGTGTGTGAAGTGTGTTCGTATTCTTCCTATTGATGACACAATCTAAGGAGTTACAGGAAACCTCTTTGATGCATATTTGAAGTGTGAGTTTTTTTTCCTTCTATTATTTGATAAATTACACATCACAGCCACATTATGTTGTAGTTAAACATTAAATTTTTTACAATATTTTCACTGCAAATTTGTAGGTTGTTTTAGAATTGCAATTCATTGGAACCACCTGAGTGTCTTTGGCAACTTAAAGAAGTTTCTTGGAGTGAAGTTTGTCCGATCCCTATTAATGGGTTATAATCTGTTTTCATGATTTGTGGTTGCTTTAGCTAACTTATTGACTTGTTTATTTGCAGCATATTTTCTGGAGGCATACGCCCTGTTAGAAAAGGGGATCTTTTCCTTGTCCGAGGAGGTATGAGGAGTATTGAATTTAAAGTTAAGGAAACCGATCCTGCAGAGTATTGTATTGTTGCTGCTGACACAGATTTTCTGTGAGGGGGAACCTGTAAAAAGGGAGTACGAGGACAAACTTGATGAGGTGGGTTATGATGATGTTGGAGGAGTTAGGAAACTAATGGCTCAAATAAGAGAGCTAGTAGAGCTACCTCTTAGACACCCTCAATTGTTCAAGTCAATTGGTGTCAAGCCACCAAAAGGTATTTTGTTTTATGGACCGCCTGGTTCTGGGAAGATGCTGATAGCTAGGGTGGTTGCAAATGAGATGGGAGCCTTTTTCTTCTGCATTAATGGTCCAGAGATCATGTCAAAGCTAGCTGGTGAACATGAGAACAATTTGAGAAGGCTTTTGAAGAAGCAGAGAAAAATGCACCATCAATTATTTCTATCGATGAGATCGATTCCATTGCTCCTAAGAGAGGATAAGTTGAGAGACGTATAGTGTCTCAATTGCTGACGCTGATGGATGGGCTAAAACAGTATTGATCCAGCTCTTAGAATATTTGGTAGGTTTGTTTGAGAAATTGACATTGGAGTTCCAGATGAAGTAGGTCGCTTGGAGGTTCTTTGAATCCATACTAAGAACATGAAGTTAGCTGAAGATGTAATTGACCATTTCTTATGACCATTATTCTTTTAAATAATAAAACATTTTATCTTAATTTTTCATTGATGACAGTATTTCATGTAATGCAGGTTGATTTAGAAGGGATAGCTAAGGACACTCGTGGGTATGTTGGAGCTGACCTTGCCACTTTATGCACTGAGGCAGCTCTCCAGTGTAGACATGAGAAGATGGGCATAATATATTTAGAGGATGAATCGATTGATGCTGAGATTCTCAACTCAATGGCTGTTACAAACGAACATTTTAAGACTGCTCTTGGATCAAGTAATCCATCTGCGCTCCGTGAAACTGTAAGGCCACTTTTTAGTTGTTTTAAGTCTTAAAGACTATATTTTTTCTTGTTCTTTGAGTATGTTAATTCTAGGGTTGATATCTTTTAAGCTGCTGGTTGTTTGAAGGGTTGAACATGAGAAACCTTGACACTTAGAAATTCTTATTGTAGTTGAAATTTTCAATCAACTTCTATGCATTCAAACATTCAAATTGGTACATAAAGATGTGTGATTTGGCCTGGTATCCAAAGCCCAAAAAGAGCCCTACATGCTCTATGTCATGACAGGCTTATGCAATTAGGGCTGGAATATCTGTTTGTCCTTGAGATATTTTAACTTGAAATGTGATGGTTTCTTTATCAGGTTGTTGAAGTGCCAAATGTTACCTGGGATGATATTGGTGGGTTGGACAATGTTAAGAGGGAGCTGCAAGAGGTAGTTTGGTGAATAAGTTATGGTTTTTGCCTTTGCAAAATGCTTGATGGTGTTGCTTGTCTAACTCTTCTCCTTTTTCTTACAGACTGTGCAATATCTGGTTGAGCATCCTGAGAAGTTTGAAAAGTTTGGGATGTCCCCCTTCGAGGGAGTATTGTTTTATGGACCGCCTGGTTGTGGAAAGACCTTGTTAGCTACGGCCATTGCTAATGAATGCCAAGTGAATTTCATCAGTGTCAAAGGTCCTGAATTATTGACTATGAGGTTTGGTGAGAGTGAAGCAAATGTGTGTGAAATCTTTGACAAGGCTTCGTCAATCTGTGCCCTGTGTTCTCTTTTCTGATGAGCTTGACTCCACTGCAACCCAGGTTATCTATCCATTGTTTCTGTCTAACTTGTGTCATTCACTTGTATTTTCTATTCTTGATCATAATTTTTTCACTGCCACTGCAGAGAGGCAGCAGTGTTGGCGATGCAGGAGGTGCTGCCGATAGGGTTCTTAATCAGCTACTGACACAGATGGATGGCATGAATGGCAAGAAAACAGTCTTCATTATTGGGGCAACTAAAATGCCTGACATTATAGATCCTGTTTTGCTTAAGCCAGGCTGGCCGTCTTGACCAATTGATTTATATACCTTTACCAGATAAGGCCTCTTGATACCAAATATTTAAAGCTTGTTTGAGGAAGTCTTCTGTGTCTAAAGATGTTAACTTGAGGGCTCTTGCCAAGTACACTCAAGGATTTAGTGGTGCAGATATTACAGATATTTGCCAACATGCATGCAATTTTGCCATTAGAGAAAACATTGAAAAGGTAGGCTTTTTTTTTTTTTTGTATTTGTCATTTCCTTTCTGTTTTGACCATGGAATATAATTATTTGTGTGTGATAGATATTTCTGATATTGTATATTAAAAATGACAGCTGCAGCAGTAGCTTTCTTCTGTTATGTGCACCTTAATCTGATATGTTGCACATCAACTTGATAGTGTACATTCACTTGGCAAAACATGTGAGAAACAGCATCATTTTAATCTTAGTTCTTTTTTGGTTAAGCAATATATATACATTTTTAATTGTGTGTTTTATGCTTGGTCAAAATATGAGTTGTGTATATTATGTTACATAAGGAGATCACAACTTATTTTAAATCTGTTATGCCTAATTTCCATCAGCATTAGTCTGCGGATTGAAACATGATAATTAGTTGGTGGATTGTTGTGCTGTTTTATATACTTAACCCTTGCTCAAAAACTGGAGATAGAACATGAAAGCCTGCTTCCAGACCTTTTGACAAGGTCAAGAGCTTCTGCCTCCCAAGTGTATTTTGGTTATAGTAGCATTAATTGCTGATGGTACAAAATTTCCATTTCTACTAGGATATAGAAAGAGAAAGACGGAAAAGTGAGAATCCTGACGCAATGGAGGAAGATGAGGCTGATGAAGTACCAGAGATCAAAGCTGCTCATTTTGAAGAATCAATGAAGTTTGCTCGTCGGAGTGTCAGTGTTGCAGACATCCGGAAGTACCAGGCTATTGCACAGACCTTGCAGCAGACATCACACTGTGGCACTATGGAGATCTTTCATGTTTACTAGATCTCATTCGGGACTCAAGAAACGAATTTGATGGTGAAGGTTCTGAAGAATTCAATGGTATGGTTGCTCGCCAGTGATTTGTGTCCAAGGTAAACCTTTTCAGCTCTGTTCCAAATTATTGCTTTCATATATCAAGCTAAACCTTTTTGACTGGATATTAAAGTCCAGTCACACGTAAATTAAATATTAGAAAACGACAGGTTTCCTGCATTCTTCAATGCAAGATGTACTTCTGTGTCTCAAGGTTGTTGCTATTGTTTCGGGTGTTTGCTAAGATAACTGGTTAGGAATGTCACTTACAGGTATGTATCTGAAAACCCAGGTTGCTTCAATGGAGGCCAATCGGTTGATTTCGCACAGCTGTGCTTGCAGGTGGGTCGCCACAGATGCATGTCATTTACAAATGATGATAAATTTGAATTTTTGTACAGATACCTGTCCTGTTTGCTTGAATCATAGTAAATTGATCAAATCTAGGAGTATTAGCAAGCATAACTACTACAACTGGATCGGATTGGCCAGAAGAAAATTATGAATCGGTTCCGAGATAGGTCTGATATTTTATGAAGTGTAAGAATTTATGGGGTTAAACAATGGGTAAAATTTTCGAGATATTAAAAAGACTGATTAACATACCTTTGAAATCATGTTTAATCGGAAAAGAATATGCTTGACGAATATTAAAAATTAAAAATATCCTTTCAATCTTTTGCTTTCTCAATCACATAGTTCGATGTGAGGGAAGATGGCATCGATGTCAAACGAAAACCCCAAAGAATCGACAATAGATATAAACAGGTTAGAAGAGAAACATGGAAGAGCAGAAGTAAAACAAAAGGGATAAAAAGAAGAAAAATAAGAGAGAAGATAGCAGGTTGGGAAAAAGAGAGAACATGATATAATAAAGAGATAAGGAAAAATAAAAAATATATATATTAGAATATATTATCTTATAAGATCGCTTATTATGTGTTTTATATAATTTGTTCGATTGATTGATTCATCAAACCAACTAATGCCTCGATGTATCAAAACTTAGTCGAATGGATTATAGTTTAGTTATGATAATCAGGCAAATAAACATTAAAAAAAATTAGCAAATATTTCCCCCCTTAAGAAAAACCGCCGCCTCACGCCCCCTGTCGCACGTGACATCGAACCGGCGACCGTCGTCGCCAGCGTATCACTACCGTCTACCCCACGTGGGCCCCCCGGAAAGGGATTGCCGTCCACGTGCCACCATGCTTCCTTGTGCCTCTCGGACCCCAGTCCCATAATTCCAATCCGCCTTTCCCCCAGCCCCCTCGAGTCCGTTGCCGAAGCTAAGCAAAGCAAAGCAAACGCAGCGCAGAGCAGAGCAAAGGCGAACGCCGAGCGTGCTCCTTCAGCGTCTTCGTCCTCTCCCTCTCGCCTCCGTTGCTTCGCTCGGTTCCCTTGTCGGTCCTCCGCTTCCATCGCAAGTACCTCGAGGTGAGCCGGCCTTGGTTCCTCTTTCGTCCATTTTTGTCCTGCTCATGTTTTGTTCTTTTCTAGGAGAATGTTGTGGGGTTGGATGTCATGCTTTTGTAATGCCCGTTCTTTTTCGTGGTCGAATGTGTTTGATCATTGCTTTGGAGGAAATAGTGGTTCAGATATTCTACATGAAAGAATGAAATATGTCGTGATGATTCTTTAATGCTTACCTCTTTTCTGTTCCTGAAACGGGGATGTTCTTCAGCAGATATGTTATTGGAATATAAGTGGAACTAATACTGATTAGGCTCTTAGAGGGTGGAAGCTTAGAAGGTGGAATATGTTGAATTCTGGTGCATATGGTCGTCTCATGTAGGTGTGTCCACTAGTCCTCTGTTGTGACTGGGTATTGGAGTAGTCTATCTTTGATTAATTTACTCAGTTCGCGTATTTAGTGTGATAAGCTACTGCTCTGTCAAGCTCAACAGGAAGCTATCATGGAATGTCTTTACTAGTTACAAATTTATTCTTGGTTATCGTAATTCTTCTAATTCATCCATCCATATAACTGATGCATTAATATGACAAAATTTCTCTTAGTTATTTTAATTTTTTAATTTATCTAGATAACTGATGCATTAATATGACAAGTATGAACCAGTGGCTCAGAAAATATTTAGTACATCTATCCAACCTTTGAAGACCGATTCAACTTTTCTCTTGCTTCTAATGTGAAACTGAACTTTGTGTATTACAGTCCATGATGTGTCTTTAGTTGGTCCTTTCCTACTTAAACTATGATGTGCCTTTAGTCGGTCCTTTCCTACTTAAACTCATCGCGATACCCACCATATCTAATATTAGGCTTTCCTTATACCAATTGCCATGATTTGATTGAATGAGATAATTGACACATTGTCTTGGTCTTATAACTATGTGATCCAAAATGCTTAATCTGTCTGTGTTAATGATGGTACACTCATGCGGTACTTATATACCAACTCACGTTTCTCCCACTTTCGACGTGAAACTAAACTAGGGGTGTTTATATTTCATTCAGTTGCAATTAAGACATAGATGAGAATATCAAAATTGAGTCATGATAGACTAAACGGGGATGTTCTCCTCATTATACCCATTAAGACATTTGATCTATCCAGGCTTTTAAGCTTATTGCTGTGATTTTAGCTCTCAAACTGATTTAGTCTGTTTACTTGACCAAATCTAGACCCATTGCCGCCACTAGCTCCCGAGGTTTACATGTGGACATGTTTGCTTATGGGATATGTGTCCTAAAAACATTACAATGATTCTGAGTGTTGTATAAACAAAATTACCTATTTCTACATGTGGTAGTTATGATGAAAAGTTTAGCTGTTAGAGTGATTTCTCTTTTTAATTTTGCAGTTTATTAGGATTGGTGGAACTACTAATTGCACTTCCATATTTATGGAAATTGTGGAAGTTGTGCATGATGATTGCAAGGATGGCATGGTGAAATGTGCCATAGAAGATGGGTGGGTGAAGCCAAGCATGTACCAAAATAACTTCACTTGTAAGCCTGTTCAGGTTTGTAAGTGTCCTTGAAACCAATGAGGAATGTTTCATTTCTTCTATCTACTTATTGTCTCCCTCTTGTCTTATTGTTTCTGTGATTTTAAATCTTAATCTTAGGTCTCATCTGACATTCTTCTCGTATATTTTGTCAAGATTTTTGAATGCATAGATGGAGATCTATTATCCTTTTTGTTAAAGGTCTGTATACTTAAATCCAATGTATGCAATTTCGAATAATACTGCCCGGTACGGGCGGTACGTATCGGTCCGTCAGCTTACCAGTACACGGATCGCCCGTTACCGAGCGGAATGAAAAAAAAAAAAATATATATATATATATATATATATTTTTAATATATAAATATTTTATAAAAGGCGACGCGACGTTGCCTTATATATATATATATATATATATATATATATATATATATATATATATATATACACCGCTCGGTAGTCAGTTTCGTACCATATCGAGCGAACGTCGAAACTCCGGTACAGTACGAAATTACATACCTTGCTTAAATATCTTTGGGACACTTGGTTGGATTGAGAGATGACTATGATTGTGTATGAATCACCAATGAACTAAGCTGTAAAGTGGGAACCTTTGGCATTGACTATAATTCCAAAATTCATCTAGTCTTAGACTGAAACGGCGAATGCAAAATTGTGAATTGTATGCATAATATTTTTGTTGTGTAACAATTAGCAAAAACCAAGGAGTCAATGTGAACAAATAATATCTTGCATTTTCCTAAGAGGTAAATGGTGTATTGCTATTCTGCATGACTAGTTGCCCTAAGCTAGGTGCTTTACTTAGTTTGAACTTGTGGAGGGCTGTTGCAGGCCAGGTTGAGTGAAAAACTGATTGGTTGTCCTAAGGTAGGTGCTTTAGTTCTTAGTTTGAGCTTGCTATTTTTAATCATTACAGAGGGCTGGTGCAGGCCAGGTTGAGTGAAAAACTGACTGGTTGTCCTAAGGAAGGTGCTTTAGTTCTTAGTTTGAGCTTGCTTTTTTAAAAATCATTTCAGAGGGCTGGTGCAAGCCAGGTTGAGTGAAAAACCGCCCCAGCCTCACCACTTGTAAATCCCATCCCATCTTTGTGGATTCCAACCTGGGTTAATGAACATGATGTCATCTCCGATCCATACAAAAATTGATAGTATTAATTTTTTGCCTGCCCAAATGTGAATAAATAATGGAAATATATTTAGTATATATATATTGTTTATAATAGTAATATAAAAGGAAAAGTAGTTTATATAATTCTACTAGGATGGCTTTTTTATGTGAGATAGGGAGGGCAAGGATCAGGCACGTTGGGTTTGGGGAGTTTAATGATTTTGTTCCAGTCTCGAGTAGACTCACCTTGTGAAAATTATGTTCTGATTTCACTGTCATCCCTCTCAAAGTTAAACAAATAAGACCTGATGCATTTCAGATCTGGGCTGAAATTGCAACTTCTAATTTACCCAATTGAGTTAGTATACTTGAGACCAACTTGAAAATTGACATCTCCAATACACACCTAATTGAACTCCCGAGAAAAATTATTATGTCAATAAGTTTCCACTTGTTTGATTTATTCTGTTTTCTTGTTTCAAAGTTCTCTTGCTTTCAGAAATAGCAGACATCTTGGTTGGGAGTCAACTAGGAATATTTTGATTACTGCACTATATATTATTGTGAGAATTTCTAAATAATAAAATTATAGTTGTTAACCCTTTCGTAGCTGGACTGGTTTATTCAAGTTGCCTTGCCCCCCTTAGAACTTGATTTGAATCTCATTTCCTATATTGGGATCATAGGAACTTGTATCGGTGATTTCTAGTTGGCTTGCCCACTGTAGAACTCGGGGTGACACTCATTGCTAAATTGGAATCCTGGGAGTTTGTGTGTATGATTCTTTCTATGACCACTTCCTTGCACCTGGTCTGACACTTGCCTTTACTGCTATATGTTTTGCTAATAAACTTCAAATCTAGAGATTTAATAGTAGTCATGTGAATGATATCTCTTATAATTTCTCAAAAAAGCCCAACACTTGATAGCGCTTATTGATTTTGGAATCTTATATTTGTTGGGGAGACGAGAATTCCAAAAACTAAAAGAAATTGTAGAGATCAACAATCAAGAATATACCAGAAAGTCGACGTAAGATTGAATATGGTTTGGTAACTCCCGTCTACATCCATGGAGAAAAACTAAATTATTCACCATGTGAAATCAATTACAATACCTTGAGTTACCCATTCTCAAGCACAAATTTCCTTGTAGACCCTCTTACATAAAACCTCGAAGAATTTGCACATTTTCTCTTATTTGAAAACTCTAGAGAGTACTATCTTTAGATATCCTAGATAAACCTAAGAGTACTAAAAGTATTCCTCACATCTTGCTCTTATCCCGCTAAAACCTAAAGATACATGAGATATTTATAGAAGAACCAAACCCTAAGTAAATGGTTTTCTTTTTCACGGGAACGCCTTCTTGTACTAGGGTTCCTTATCTCATTGGGATACTGGCTTTAGGAATCATAAAATACTTGTCAATCCCAACCATCTCTCTCTTGGTGAGTATTTTGTTTACTTTTGTGCCTTGTGAAGAGAATATACTTTTGCTCCACACCCCTTTCAATCTTCGTCGTTCATCCTTATTGAATCTCTGACCACTGGATCTTTTTGGGTCTAAAACCACTTGTTGGGGAGGGAGAGGAGAATTCTGAAAACCAAACCAAATTGTATAGATCAACAATCAAGAAGATACCAAAAGGCAAACACAAGATTTAACGTGGTTCGACAATTCCCGCTTACATGCACCATGTGAAATCAATTACAAGACCTTAGTCTTTCTCCACTCAAGCATATATTTCTTTGCAGACCCTCTCACATAAACCCTTGAAGAATTTATATTTTTTCTCTTGTCCTCTCTAGAAACTCTAGAGTACCCTCTCTAGATGCCCTAGAAAAACCTAAGAATTCTAAAAGTATTCTTCGTATCCTACTCCCCACTCCCCCTTTAAACTAAAACATAGAGATACATGAGATATTTATAAAAGAACCAAACCCCAATTAGTAGGGTTCCCTTCCTTCACAAGAACTCTTTCTTGTACAGGAATTCCTTATCCCACTGGGACACTGGCTCCACGAATCCCAAAGTACTTACCAATCCCAACAATATCTATATCTAGCATTTACTCAAAATTAGAGAAATTTCTCGTGTATTTTTATGAAAACACAGCTAAGAATGATATGTTGGTACTAGGTTTAGTATGATCTTTTGTCCTTCTTAAATTCTGAACTTGTAATCAACCAGGTTGTAATTATTTTTTCCATCTTGAATCTATTACAGGATGAAATTCATGGTGTACTTTTTCCTGCCTCAGAAGATGAAGCAATGGAGGTTGAGCATTTACTTTTGGAGCCACAAATTGAAAAAGATTTAAGCAACAATATCATGCTTATGGGCTCAGAGCATTCTAAAGAGTGCCTAGCTATCGAAGATTTTACATTTGCAGTTGATTACACAGATTGTAAAGCAGATTTTGGTATGATTATTGCTAGATGTGTTAAAAGTTTATTTATCTCCTAGTTTATGTTTTGATGGAGTGATTTTTTTTGTGATTGCTAAAATTTTTATTAAATAGTAGTCTTTTTTTCAGTTTGTTCTATATTTGTGTGTGTGTTTGTAAATTATTATGTTTTCCTGTAATCATGTGACTTCATGTGGTTTTTATATGTGGTTTCTTAGCTTTGAGTTGCTGCGTAGATGCAAGTAACTTTTCATCTTATATTCTGCTGTAAATTGCCTTTGCCTTTTAATTTTGTTTCTTTTTTACATGATGTCGGCAATCTCTTCATTGCACAGTGACAATTTGCAACAAGAATCCGTGCCTCCTCCAACTTCACGGTTTTAGTTATCAATGCTTTAAGGATGAAACACTCGAATAAAGTCCCTTCTGCTGTTTATTCTCTTCTCTAGTTTCATTATATGTGTATTGATGTATGTGTACAGTGTACTTATATGCAATTTCCTTGCAGGAAAAAATTATTCTGATGCTGCACTGATTCAGAAACATGAGGTGAAGTGTTCAGTGTTCATCGTAGCTCAAGATGTTTACACTTAGAGACTATTTTCTTGAATAAAGATTAAGAATTGTGGGAGATGAAGTGCAAATACCTTTTGTTTGTATTAGTTTGCAATCTTGGGTTTTGCTCTACTTTAATTGTTCAAGGAATCTTTGCACTTGTACATTTTAAACCTTGTGATACATGGTAGTGTGTTTTTTGCAGTTTGTTGATAGCATGCTCCAGGGAGTTAATGAAGGGAATCTTCATGGACAAAGCAATTTCTGCAGCATCTGTCCTGAACTTTTTTGGGGTACCTCTCTTTTGGTACATTTCTTGTTATATTGGAGCTCTTAAATTAGGCTGCTGCTTATAATTTTCCCCCTTATCTTTTTTTGTTTATTCAGATAATGACTGTGCAGAAAGCCTTCAGGTTAAATGTGCTTCCCAGTACACATCATGTATTAGAAATTTCAGATCAGATTTGCAAACCAAAAGCATTGGAATACATAGTGATGCTGGAGAATTCTCAGACTTGTCAAATGCTCTTAATTCTCCATATGATGCTGCTACGCCTGCTCGAGATGCATTTTTGTTCGATGATGTAAGCACCGATCAACTTCCTGATGTGTTCAGAAGCACTTTGGGATGGGGTACATCAGTGGAGGACAAGCAGTCTCTGGAGCATCATATACTCTTTGAATTGCAGAACCTGACTGAAATTAACAAATTTTCCAGTCCCTCGCAATGCAGTTCTATGCCAAATGAGATTGATGATGAAACAATATGGATACCAAAAAATCTTTTTGAAGAAGTGTCTAGTCCATTCGGAAGTATATTTGATACCACCAAACTGGTGGTTGGAATAGGTGCTGAGAAGCCAGTGCAGTGTGGTAGGGATGTTCGAGTGGGAAATTTTTCTGAGGCACACAAGACTCATTTGGGAGATGAAGACAGTGCAGTTATAACAAATAAGAGATTACGCAAACCTACTCGAAGATATATTGAAGAAACATCAGATTTGAAATCCAGATGCTGCAGAGAAACTAGAGGTAAAATTTCTTGTGCTAGAACAGTTGATCATTTATTGGTAGAAACTGGTAGGACAATGGTTTGACCAAGAGTCCGATGCAGGTTTAGTTATTCAGAAACAAAGAGGTCTGCATGCCTCCAGAGTTCAGCGTCGGAAAAATGCCGCAGTTATGGTGAGATATCCTTTCCATGAAGTGGTAAATTCTCTGCCGAGTCTTCCTGCATTACTAGTGATTCTCTTGAACTCTCATGGTTTGCAGTATGCTTCATTTCATTGCAGTTATTTTCTGAAGCTTTTAGTTAAGCACAAAATTTACTAATCATTATATCCAATATATATTACCATGTAGCATTTGAAGATCCCAAGACCCCAACCTTTTTTGAATTGCATATATATATGCACTGGAAGATACGCAATGTCATATATTTGGGGTCTCAGAAATCAAAACATTTGTTTGTTAAGTACCTTTGTTGTTTCTAGCTTTTTATTTTATGGCCACTAATCAGAACCTTCCATCCAGGGAAATGAGACTATAATAAGCGAGGATGAATTCTTAACTGCCGATGAATCTAGAGCAACATATGCTTTAAGGTTTCCAAAGTCTGAGTTACGAAATAATGCATCAGAAGACTGGACCAGAACAGTTAGAAATGAGAAAAGTGGGATTAGAAGGAAACATCATAGACTTTGGACACTTCCAGAAGTGATGAAGCTCATTGAAGGTGTCTCCCATTATGGAGTTGGCAGATGGACTGATATCAAGAGGCTCTTATTCGCAACATCTGCTTTCCGCACATCTGTGGATCTCAAGGTCCTTATGAATCAATCATATGATCAATTCTTCTTAATGAAAAGTTTTTTGTTGATTAAAAGAAAATCTTTGTTGATTTTAGAATTGCTTCACTTTACAGGATAAATGGAGAAACCTTTTGAGAGCTAGTGCTGCTCAGTTACATGACAGAAAGCAGGTAAGAGTTGTGTTTTTTATTCCAATGTCTGAGAAGAGATCTAAAACTATGCTTTATGACATAAATGTTCCTTGCTTATAAGAGGTGCTTAACTTCTCTCTTTGCGTGTCTTCTGCAACTATAGAGACTTATGATTTACATAGACGAGGGATCAAAGTTGTTTGGTCTCTGTGAACTATCTGGTTGGAAATAAATAAGCAGTTAGTAAACTGAATTAAGTACTAAAAGGGTAATTATGAACATCTATTAGTTAATTGTACTTGTGTTCTTGGAGAGAGGATGATAGCATGGCTTGCTAAAAGCATGTTTTGCAGTTAGATTATGTACATTGATGCAAGTTCAGAGTCTGCAAGATTGGGATAAAAGATCACCTAGGGATTAATATGGTTGGGATTGAGATTGACAGTATCAGGTCAATGAAAAAGTAATTTGAAAATTTTAAGATATAAATTATCATAGAAGTAAAACACTTGGAAAAATAAAAAAAAAGAACAGAATTTAAGAAAAAAATGACAGTATTATATTGTAAAAAATACTTTTACTTTCATGTTAAGATGTTAAACTTTTCACAGAGAATTATGATACTAAAATGTAAAAGATATGATTTATGTACAAGTAACAGTTAGAATAGTTGGAACAGTTCATTAAAAAAACCTCTGATAGATTTAGTAGAAAAATGTTAAATGTATCATACAAAGATATTATTAGATCGTAACAACTGTAACATGTTAAGTGTAATTCTGGAGGCACTCACTCTATAAGAATTATAACCTGGTATATTGCAATTGTAAAATCATAACAGTGTATGCATATTGAAAGCTCTTCTTTTACAATCGCATCTTGCTCCCATGTGGCCAATCCTAAAGAGTTGGGTAGATTCTGTTTGTTATTTTCATTTATACTCTTGAGGAAGATGATTGTTGTACATGTTCCTCGAACTTTCTTGCTTCTTTCAGTTTATTGTCTAAGCATTATTTTCACTTTTATAGTTGCTTTAGGTAGAAGGAATAATATTCTTGCACTAAGCACCTATTGGTGGTTCGAGTAGAAGGCCTGTATCTTAACATTGAGCTTATATTGATAACCTGAGCTTTATTATGCTTACAGCTGAGTATCTGTATCTGTCTCTATATTTCAATACTGTGTATAAGTTTCTTTCTGAGATGGTCCTATTTGCATAGATCCTGAATTCACAATTATTTGTCATTGCATATATGTAAGGCATACATTCATGATCTATATATAATACGAACCCCAAAAGTGTTGATGCAGACACTTGTTTGCTCATGTTTTGTTCAATCATTTGTCAGTGTTACACTGTCCAGTTGCATTTTATCCCCAATGACTCGTCACTTTGGAGGTGTCCGATATTTGTTGATGGAAACTTGTCTGTCTATATTCGTCAAAGCATTGCAAAATTTCTTTACGTTCTGGGCATCAATTTGTTTATAATCATTTTGCGCTTTGGTGTTAATAAATTATATGTCGTCTGACACTATTATGTATGCTGTCATTGTTAAGCATTTGAATCAGGTGGAAAATTTTCATGAACGTAATTACTGGTGAAGTAGATCATTTTTCTGAATTGGTTCGAGAATGTGATCAATTTGCTACAGTTTTGTGGAGGTTTTGATATCATTAGAGATATCCTTAACACAGTATCTTTCTAGGTTGGGCCACACAAGAAACATGTGACACTCCCCATACCACAATATGTTATGCGACGCATTAGGGAGTTATCTGCCATTCATCCGTACCCAAGGGAGCGAAAGCCAAGAGCACAGCTGATTTCAAGCAATCCAGTCTTCAGCCGCAGCAATGACAATTCCAGTAGCGGCGGCGACGATGAACTCACAGAAGAAACATAGTCTCACATAGCAGAGACACTAAGTGGCTGTCTCTTTTTTGTTTCTTGCTTACCGAAAATTTACCTTCACTTTCAACATAATACATATTGCCAACTTTGTACAAGTAATGTTCTTCAATCGATCGGAGTGCAATGGGAATAGAAATGCTCCTCAAAATTGGTGGAGGAGACCGAGGGTTTCGGTTTTCTTTTAGTGCTTACAATAACCATGTCCTCCACAGCATGCTGTGACTCGCAAACAAATCGATTGACCGATCCTGCTGCCAACATGCAATGTTAATGCAATCGTGGTACATTAGCTTTTGGTGTTTTTGTTGTTTACAACATGCAGTGTTAATGCAATTGCAACGCAGCAGCTTTTGGGGTTCGCAAGGCGATGCCAACAACGGAGTAATTCTATTACAAGTCTAAAAGGTTTCAATATCATGAGAGGCTTCGAAGACTTGCAAACACATTCAAGATTTAATATCCCTTCATTATTACTACTCTTAAAAGATATACACATTAACAGAATCAGAAGATTAAGATAGATGTGGTACATGCCACATGGGTAAATGCCCATTACAAGTCTCGTCGACGTTGATTTCGAATGGTAGGGGCTTCAAAGAGCCATCCTCTAAATCATATACCCCTGATCTAATATATCCATTCCAACTATACTGAGGATAGATATAGACAGTGTCATGTTTTCCACGAGGGTATTGGGTAGTTGTGCACGAGATGGAGCGACAAGTATTACCTATGAAAAGTATGTGCTCACCTAAGCTCTTTGCCTCCTCTAGCAACATAAGTTGATGATTCAACTTAGAGATATCGATCTTGTTTAGATGATACTGAAATATATTGATAGAACTCCTTATATATTTGCTTGTAAAGACTACAAGTTCTCCAGATAACTCAGCAAAACAATTAGGCCCATGTCTCAAATCCCCTTGAGGACCGATAACAATCACTTTCTTAAGGTATGAGTCAAAAATGGAGACTCGGGCATATCTGTCTAGAACATAAAATCTTTCTTTAAAGTAGATGACATCTGTGTAGATGCTCTTGTCATCCAACTTGGTCCAATTATCATCCTCGCCGAAACGGATAGATAGGAGAGGACTGAACTGGATGGGGATAACAATAATAATGCAATTATTGTACGACTTTGATGAGTTCGAAGATGTTGCCATCCTCCAAAGCGATTGGCAATTTTTATTTTTCCAAAGATATCTTGGGAGCATCGGAAGATGGATATGAACACCCGTGAGAGGATTTAAGATAGACATGGTCCAACAAAATATGTTCTCGAGGACTAGCCATCCGTCAAATGAGCCAATGATTTTTTCGTCACTCGTCATTGGAAGTTGAATTGAGTGGACTCTTGCACTTGATAAGGAGTAGAAGAAGAGACGATTGATATCGTCGTCTTGTCTGAGAATGAGCCATGGGAGTTGGGGAGGGTACGCACGATCACGAGGGATGCTAGAGTTCCATTTCTTACAGACGTTACGAAAGCGAGTGTAGTCAAAGATATCGATGGTGAGTCGATCAGCGATGAGTTCAAGTATGTTGACTTGGAGATTTGACCAATCAATCGCCTCCCCTTCTTCTTCTTCTTCTTCTTCTTCTTCTTTGCTTTCAACACTTTGTTTGCTTTCATCCTTCGAAAGTTTTCCACCCATGTTAAAACATAAAACATGGTTGTAAGACCCAAATCCAATGATATATAGAGCCCTAAGTTATGAGATTTTATATTAGAGTGCCTCCCTTTTAAAGAAACCGTTGGAATTAAACTTGTTCATCAAAAGAAATGTTCATTGTATCAAGAGGAAGATTCATTATATTAAGAAGAAAAAATAGATTAAAAGTTTATGGAAGGATAAGTCAAATTGGTTATTGGTTCTTGAAAAGGTTTCTCGAAAGAGAATGATTCATCTTGAATACAATTAATGTAATGTATCTTTGGGGACTATATAAACCCCATATGTTAGGTTATGAAATAGAGAGAGTTTCTGAAATTATAAAGTGTTTTCTTGAGAGAAATATAGAAGATTGAAGTTTGTCCTACTCTTCGTCTGTTTGATATCTCTATCCCCTCTTCCTATCAAGATCAACATAAATTACTAAAAAGCATTTTTTTTTAATCTTTACGGGGGTTGTATTCATAATTAGAATATAGTTGTATTTCTATATAGTTATATTTCTAAATAACTATATTCTAAATTTAAATTATTCAATTATTTAGTATTTACTATATATTAGGATAACTATAATTTAGTTGTATTACTATTATATTAGAACGTGTGTGGCATTATTCCTAACATTGGTAGTTGTTTCTTTGTTTTTTTGGATTTACATACCTCCTATAAATTAGAATACTCATTCATGATGAAGTAACGAAGGAAACAAGTCATTCTACAAGAAGTATATTCCAATCAGACACTTGTGTGCATAAATAAAAAAAGCCTTAGCAAACAAACAACAAATATGATAGAAATTCTCTACTTCAGTTATTTATCTGAAAACGAATGTAACAACATAAATATTATGTATTTACTGATACTTTCACCTTAAAAGGATACATCTAAATGGTGAATCGATAATATTTTCATTTTAATATAAATTTTGAGATACTTAAATTCAAATTTGATATACTTTTATCATGATTATAAAAACATATATAACGACATTCATTTGTGAGGATAACACAAAATTTCATCCATGTTGCCTCTTACTATAGTGAAAAAACTATCCATATGGTGAATCAATAGTTCTTTTATTTTTGTGTCAATTTAAGTACATTAAAATCTAAACTGCCCAAACACACATTTCAAATAATTTTATTTAAATAGTGAATCCATTGTTTTTATTTTATTTAGTGTGAATCTAGGGTTTATCTAAATTTAAATTTATAAATTATCGGCATGACCTAGAAAATGAGCATACAATTGTTTGTAAAATGATGCAAATACTGTCCATTTTCCTTAAAGATTTCCGCATACAGGATAATAATATCTTTAATTTATTTTTGTATGAATCTAGAATTATTTACATTCAAATTTATCATATTTCAAGTATGATTGTAAATGAGTATAAGGACATCCATTTATTAGAATAGAAAGGGCTAATTATATTGTCTATTTAGTTTGGTTTGTTTCTTATATGTAGAATTTGTCTTTAAGTATAATAATATGGTTTTGTGTGCATAAGAATAGAAATGGCTAATTATATATTATTCCCATGTAGTTAGACTTTTCCGATCTTTAGATTTAAAAAATTTATATTGCAATCCCTATAATTATAAAAGTGAAACCTCCGGCTCTATTTCTCCTATCTTTGTTAGTTTTATTGACAGAAACATAAAAATGATGGGTAAAAAGGTACTTTCAATGTCTTAGATATGTTTTTAATGGTGACGGATGACGATGTCGCTGGGGGGCCACGAGTGACTGTTGTGGATGAGGAGGGAGAGTGATGATGAGACTTGAGGTAAGAAGAGGATGATACAAATGCCGACGCTTTGTATCTATGTCAGTGTCAATCAATAACTACGTTGGTGACTCAGGTTTTGTGCTCGATGACCCACTACGCGATGATGGTGATTAGCCTCACAAAAACTTTCAGAGCATGCCTCGAATCGCTAGAGCGCCACCCAACTACCTCTTTTTGTTGTCACATCATGCTCTTAGAGCTTGATGTTGAACCACAATGTGGCCACGAGGGCCACCCGTAGTGGTAGGGTCGTTGTCATTTTTTGCTGCGGGCCAACCACGTGGGCCATCTCTTCCACGCACCACCGTTCACTCTACAACCCCACCATTCGACTCTATCCTAACATGGTAGCCTCCACCCTCTCCACAACCACTGTGCATCGTCACTTTGTGGTCGTCCACCAAGGATCCTTGGGCTTCTTCACCCAAGGCATCATCATGGATTCAGAGGTGGAGAGGCAAGAGCGAGACGATAAGAAGGCCAAAAAATGCAACGGGGTGGCAACAGGATCGGGATGATAGGAAGCACAGAGAGGGTGGATCCATCACAAACTTGTGCCAGAGATGCGATAGGCAACTTCGAGTGAGTGGCAAGCAACACAAGTAACCTAGTGAACATGACAAGTCATGAGGAAGTTTACCCCAGTTGCATTTTATCCCCTAGTGTAACACTGTCCAGTTGCATTTTATCCCCAATGACTCGTCACTTTGGAGGTGTCCGATATTTGTTGATGGAAACTTGTCTGTCTATATTCGTCAAAGCATTACAAAATTTCTTACGAGTTCTTAAATTTATTCTTTACGTTCTGGGCATCAATTTGTTTATAATCATTTTGCGCTTTGGTGTTAATAAATTATATGTCGTCTGACACTATTATGTATGCTGTCATTGTTAAGCATTTGAATCAGGTGGAAAATTTTCATGAACGTAATTACTGGTGAATTAGATCATTTTTCTGAATTGGTTCGAGAATGTGATCAATTTGCTACAGTTTTGTGGAGGTTTTGATATCATTAGAGATATCCTTAACACAGTATCTTTCTAGGTTGGGCCACACAAGAAACATGTGACACTCCCCATACCACAATATGTTATGCGACGCATTAGGGAGTTATCTGCCATTCATCCGTACCCAAGGGAGCGAAAGCCAAGAGCACAGCTGATTTCAAGCAATCCAGTCTTCAGCCGCAGCAATGACAATTCCAGTAGCGGCGGCGACGATGAACTCACAGAAGAAACATAGTCTCACATAGCAGAGACACTAAGTGGCTGTCTCTTTTTTGTTTCTTGCTTACCGAAAATTTACCTTCACTTTCAACATAATACATATTGCCAACTTTGTACAAGTAATGTTCTTCAATCGATCGGAGTGCAATGGGAATAGAAATGCTCCTCAAAATTGGTGGAGGAGACCGAGGGTTTCGGTTTTCTTTTTGGTAAGGTTCGAAGGTATCAGCTTCTCTAAGAAAGCCAAACAAATGGATTGGTGGATCGATCATGAGTTCCTGCATCCTTGTGTCACTTGAGCCCATGATCAAAGTTTCTTTTATTGCTTATAATAACCATGTCCTCCACAGCATGCTGTGACTTGCAAACAAATCGATCCAATGCAATCGTGGTACATTAGCTCTCGGTGTTTTTGTTTACAACATGCAGTGTTAATGCAATTGCAACTCAGCAGCTTTTGAGGTTTGCAAGGCGATGCCAACAATGGAGAAATTCTATTACAAGTCTAAAAGGTTTCAATATCATGAGAGGCTTCGAAGACTTGCAAACACATTCAAGATTTAATATCCCTTCATTATTACTACTATTAAAAGATATACACGTTAACAGAATCAGAAGATTAAGATAGATGTGGTACATGCCACATGGGTAAATGCCCATTACACTTAACAACGTTGATGTCGAATGGTAGGGGCTTCAAAGAGCCATCCTCTAAATCATATACCCCCGATCTAATATATATATTCCAAGCATACTGAGGATAGATATAGACAGTGTCATGTTTTCCACGAGGGTATAGGGTAGTCGTGCACGAGATGGAGCGACAAGTATTACCTATGAAAAGTATGTGCTCACCTAAGCTTTTTGCCTCCTCTAACAACATAAGTCGATGATTCAACTTAGAGATATCGATCCTTTTTAGATCATACTGAAATCGATTGATAGAACTCTTTCTATATTTGCTTGTAAAGACTACAAGCTCTCCAGATAACTCTGCAAAACAATTAGGCCCATGTCTCAAATCCCCTTGAGGACTAAAAACAATCACTTTCTTAAGATAGGAGTCAAAAATGGAGACTCGTGTGTATCTATCTATAACATAAAATCTTTCTTTGAAGTAGATGACATCCGTGTAGATGCTCTTGTCATCCAACTTGGTCCAATTTTCATCTTTGCCGAAACGGATAGATAGGAGAGGACTGAACTGGATGGGGATAACAATAATAATGCAATTGTTGTAGGACGTCGATGAGTTCGAAGATGTTGCAATCTTCCAGAGCGATGGGTGCTCTCTATTGTTCCTAAGATATGTAGGGAGCGTCGGAAGATGGATATGAACACCCGTGAGAGGATTTAAGATAGACATGGTCCAACAAAATTTGTTCTCGAGAACTAGCCATCCGTCAAATGAGCCAATGATTTTTTCTCCATTCATCGCTGGAAGTTGAATTGAGTGGACTCTTGCACTTGATAAGGAGTAGAAGAAGAGACGATTGATGTCGTCGTCATGTCTGAGAAGGAGCCATGGGAGTTGGGGAGGGTACGCACGATCACGAGGGATGCTAGAGTTCCATTTCTTACGGACGCCACGAAAGCGAGTGTAGTCAAAGATATCGATGGTGAGTCGATCGGCGATGAGTTCAAGCATGTCGACTTGGAGATTTGACCAATCAACCGCCTCCCCTTTTTCTTCTTCTTTTTCTTCTTCTTCTTCTTTGCTTTCAACACTTTGTTTGCTTCCATCCTTCGAAAGTTTTCCACCCATGTTAAAACATAAAACATGGTTGTAAGACCCAAATCCAATGATATATAGAGCCCTAAGTTATGAGATTTTATGTGAGAGTGCCCCCCTTTTAAAGAAACTACTAAAAAAGCATCTTTTTTTGTATTCTTACGGGAGTTGTACTCATAATTAGAATATAGTTGTATTTCTATATAGTTATAGTTCTAAATAATTATATTCTAAATTGAAATTATTTATTTATTTAGTATTTACTATACATTCGGATAACTATAATATAGTTGTATTACTATTATATTAGAACGTGTGTGGCATTATTCCTAACATTGGTAGTTGTTTCTTTGTTTTTTTGGATTTACATACCTCCTATAAATTAGAATACTCATTCATGATGAAGTAACGAAGGAAACAAGTCATTCTACAAGAACTATATTCCAATCAGACACTTGTGTGCATAAATAAAAAAAGCCTTAGCAAACAAACAACAAATATGATAGAAATTCTCTACTTCAGTTATTTATCTGAAAACGAATGTAACAACATAAATATTATGTATTTACTGATACTTTCACCTTAAAAGGATACATCTAAATGGTGAATCGATAATATTTTCATTTTAATATAAATTTTGAGATACTTAAATTCAAATTTGATATGCTTTTATCATGATTCTAAAAACATATATAACGACATTCATTTGTGAGGATAACACAAAATTCCATCCATGTTGCCTCTTACTATAGTGGAAAAACTATCCATATGGTGAATCAATAGTTATTTTATTTTTGTGTCAATTTAAGTACATTAAAATCTAAACTGCACAAACACACATTTCAAATAATTTTATTTAAATAGTGAATCCATAGTTTTTATTTTATTTAGTGTGAATGTAGGGTTTATCTAAATTTAAATTTATAAATTATCGGTATGACCGCGAGAATGAGCATACGATTGTTTGTAAAATGATGCAAATACTGTCCATTTTCCTTAAAGCTTTCTGCATACAGGGTAATAATATCTTTAATTTATTTTTTTTATTTTTGTATGAATCTAGAATTATTTACATTCAAATTTATCATATTTCAAGTATGATTGTAAATGTTATAAAGACATCCATTTATTAGAATAGAAAGGGCTAATTATATTGTCTATTTAGTTTGGTTTGTTTCTTATACGTAGAATTTGTCTTTAAGTATAATAATGTGGTTTGTGTGCATAAAAGTAGAAACGGCTAATTATATATTAGTTAGACTTATTTAGCATTTTGATCTTTAGATTTAAAAAATTTATATTGGAATCCCTAATAATTATAAAAGTGAAACATCTAGCTCTATTTCCCCTAACTTCATCGATTTTATTGACAAAAACATAAAAATGATAGGTAAAAAGGTAATTTTAATTTCTTAGATATATTTTTAGTGGTGACGGATGACGATGTCGTTGGGGGGCCACAGGTGACTATTGTGGATGAGGAGGGAGAGTGATGATGAGAGTTGAGATAAGAAGAGGATGATGCAAATGCCAACGCTTTGTATCTATGTCAGCCTCAATCGACTACGTTGGTGACTCAGGCTTTGTGCTCGGTGACCCACGACGCGGTGATGGTGATTAGCCTCACAGACACTCCAGAGCATGCCTCCAATCGTCGGAGTGCCACCCAACTACCTCTTTTTGTTGTCACATCATGCTCTTAGAGCTTGATGTTGAACCATAATGCGGCCACGAGGGCCACCCGTAGTGGTAGGACCGTTGTCATTTTTTGCTGCGGGTCAACCACATGGGCCGTCGCTTCCACGCACCACCGTTCACTCTGCAACCCCACCATTTGACTCTATCCTAGCATGGTAGCCTCCACCCTCTCCACAACCACTGTGCATTATCGCTTTGTGGTCGTCCACCAAGGATCCTTGGGCTTCTTCACCCAAGGCATTGTCATGGATTCAGAGGGAGAGAGGCAAGAAGAGCGAGATGACAAAAAGGACAAAAAATGCGAAGGGGTGGCAAGAGGATCAGGATTATAGGAAGCCCAGAGAAGGTGGATCCATCACAAACTTGTGCCAGAGATGCGACAGGCAACTTCGAGGGAGTGGCAGGCAACACAAGTGACCTAGTGGACATGGCAAGTCATGAGGAAGTTGACATACTAGACAAACATATTGCAAAACGAATAAAGGAAGGTCATGTCCAACTCGGAGTAGACCATCTCTCTTTAGTCGCTCTACATTTTGTATCGACACCGATGAAATTGTCATAGCCCCCAGCAATACTATCATCCGCTACCACCAAAAACATAACTAAGACGTTAAAATTATATTTTTACTTATCATTTTCATACTGCTATCGATAAAATCAATAACATTATGATAAATAAAGTTAAGTGTTTCAATTTTATAAGTATAAAAATTCTAATATAAATTTTTTAAATCTAAAAATCGAGATGCTAAAAAGGTATAACTACCATAGATAACATATAATTAGCTCGAATAAAAATAATTCTCAAAATAGGTCACGGAGATCAAGGGTTTTGGTATTTTTTTAGTTCGAAGGTATCATCCCAAATTGATTGGTGGGATCATGAGTTCCGGCATCCTTCTACGACTCGAGCCCATAAAGTTTCTTTTAGTGCTTATAACAACCATGTCCTCCACAGCATGCTGTGACTCGCAAACAAATCCATCGATGGATCATGCTGACAAGATGCAGTGTTAATGCAATTGTAGTTCGATAGCTCTTTGGGCTTTAGCGTACAACATGCGGTGTTACTGAAACTGCAGCTGCAGCAGCTTTTGGGGTTTGCAAGGCGATGCTTGCGATGCCAACAATGGAGAAATTAGATTCCGAGTTTGAAGGGTTTCGATCTCATGAAGCTATTTTCAACACATGCAATATTTTAATATAAAAACACAAATGATTACCTTTATTAAATCACTTCGTTACGAATAACCAATGTTTACATAAAAAATAGTCAAAAGAAACATATTAAGATAGATATGGTACGTGCCACAAAGGTAAATAGCCATTACATCTTTTATCACCGATGTCGAATGGTAGGGGCTTCAAAGAGCCATCCTCTAAGTTATATACACCCGACTTAATGTAAATAGGTTTACTTTCGATATACCTCCAAGTAGGCTGAGCATACATATAGATAGTGTCATGTTTTCCAAGAGGGTATCGAGTAGTTGAGCATGAGATTGAGCGAGAAGTATTGCCTATGAAAAGCATGTGCTCTCCTAAGCTCTTTACCTCCTCAAATGATAGAAGTCGATGGTTCATCTTGAAGATATAGATCATTTTCAAAACTAATTGATTAGCAGAGTTCTTAACATATTTGGTTTTAAAGACTATAAGCTCTTTAGATAACTTTGCCAATTAACAAGCCCCGTATCTCAAATTCCCTCGAGTACCAATGACAGTCACTTTCCTGAGGCATGAGTCAAAAATGGAAACTCGTGCAAATCTATCTATAACATATAAGCTTTCTTTGAAGTAGATAACATCTGTATAGTCGCTCATGTTGTCCAACTTTGTCCATTTATGGTCCTCGTTGATAGCTAGGAGAAAATTGAATTGGGTGGGGATAACAACGATGATGCAACCTTTGTAGGACGTTGATGAGTTCGAAGATATTGCCATCCTCCAAAGCGATGGGCAATTTTTATTGTTCCAAAGATGTCTTGGGAGCATCGGAAGATGGATATGAACACCCATGAGAGGATTTAAGATAGATATGGTGCAAGAAAGTTTATTCTCAAGAACTAACCATCCGTCAAATAAGCCACTGATTTTTTCTCCATCGATTACTGGAAGTTGAATTGAGTGGACTTTTGCACTTGATAAGGAGTAGAAGAAGAGACGATCGATGTCATCGTCATATCTCAAAAGGAGCCATGGGAGTTGGGGAGGGTATGTGCGACCACAGTGGCTGGTAGAGCACCATGTCTTGCATACACCACGAAAGCAAATATAGTCAATAATGTCAATGGTGAGTCGATCATCGATGAGTTCCTGCATATCAACATGAAGATTCAACCAATCAACTTTCTCCCCTTCTTCTTCTTCTTCTTCTTCTTCTTCTTCTTCTTCTTCTTCTTCTTCTTCTTCTTCTTCGCCATCAGCGCTATGTTTGCTTCCATCCTTTCGAAGTTTTTCATCCATGTAGAAACATGAAATATGATCCTAAGAAGTTTAGGGAGATATATAGCCTTAGGTTTTGGGATTTCACCTGAGAGTACAACCTTTTCGAGAATCTCGAACGAGTGCCCTTTGAGTTGTGTTGGTAGAATATGGAAGTTGTAATCCTATATATAGGTTGTCTTTAGAATTAGAATATAGTTATATTTCTATATAATTATATTTCTAAATAACTATATTCCTAATTTAAATAAAATAATTATTTATAATTTATTGATATATATATATATATTAGGACAAATGTAGCATAGTCTATTTACCTCGTACTTTCATCATGGAGGGAAACAACATTGAAATAATGAATCGATATTTTTTATTTTTTGTGTCAATTTAAGGACATTAAAATTAAAATTTTATATTTTTTCAAAACCATTCTGAAAATAGATGTAATGGCATTCATTTTTAAGTGTAAGAACATAAAAATTGTCCATTTTGAATTACCGAAACGACCTTGAAAATGAGTGTAAAGACACTCATTTGTTTGTGAAATGATACAAACAATGTCAATTTTCCTTAAAGCTTTCTGCAAACAGGGCTAAAAACATCCTTAAATTTATAATTTTTTTTAATATGATTCTTAATGAGTATAACAACATTTATATATTAGTGTTAAGGATAAATTTACTCATTTTACCTTAGAATTTTACTATATAGTAACGACTAACAACACCATCGAAATAGTATATTTGTGTGAATTTAGAGATATTCACATTCAAATTTGCCATATTTTTCATTATGATCATACAAGCATGTAATAAAAATCATTTATGAGCAATGACCTGAATATTATCCATTTACCTTAGACTTTCATCATAGAATATTTATGTCGTTCGGGGCAACAACATTCAAATTGTGAATTCTTATTTTTCTATTACTTTTGTGTGAGTTTAGAAATATTTATATTCAGATTTATCATATTTTTAGGATTATTCTAAAAGTAAAATTATGAGTGCAATAATATAAATATCATGTATTTTACCTTAGATTTTCACTACAACATGGCGGCAACATTCAAGTAATGCATCCATAATTTTTCTAATTTTTGTGCGAATTTCGAATTTTAAAAATATTTTTATTCAAATTTGGCATGTTTTTAATATTATTTTGGAAATAAGTGTAATGATATTAATTTATGTATAAAAATATAAAATTGTATCCATTTGCTATTGCTAAACATAAAACTACAATGGTGCTACTGTTATGCAAGAAAAAAAAAATTTTAATACCAAAATTGAAATCAAATAATGATATATTAAAATCAGGATATTATATCTTTATTTGATTTATAAATACACAATCATCATATCCGATCTAATAATGTCCACATAATCTAATTTAAAATATATATCTTATCTAATTAAATAGGACCACATAATCTAATAATATCTACTCTCGATCCTTCTTTCCTTAAGGTCATTAATTTTCGTTATCAATATCTCATTTTCAATGAGTAAAGATCAATTATCTTTATACCTTTTATTTGTTTCAATGATTAAAACTAAACCATACACTTTAAACACTTGTATCTTTACAAACTATAATCGTTATAGCTTAAGAGAAGACTTCTCATTTTAGCTAAGGACACAAGTGTTTTTGTCCTCAACTCACCAACTCAGTAAGGTAACGATAAAAAGACCTCCTACACCTTAAAACAAGTAAATCAAACTAAAAACATATGAGAATATGGATATTGATGGATAGTACTATCATCGGATCTTTTAAATAGCATAGAGTTTACCCTATAATTGTAACTTAATTATAGCCCAATTACTTAACAAACGTCTTAGATCAATCATTCGGCTTTTCGATCGATCCTTTTAACTCGTTAAACAAAGGATATTTATTGAAATAACCTAAAAAGAACAACTTTTTTTTTAAAGAATTCGTAAAACAAAAAAAAATCAAAGTTGTTTTAATTATTCTTTGGTTGAGATGACAATACAGATTGTAATTACTTTCCTTCGCATACTTTGTGTTGTCAAGTCAAACTACCCTTTGGTCCTCAAAAATAAATGAATCTTCCTTTTCTAAGCGTATCATCGTCTTCGAAGGCAGCCAAAGCCTCACACTTCACTGAGAGGTGTTTGCGTCGTTGATTTCTTATCATCCGTCTCAGTCACTGACCGAGAGCACGGCTGCCGAAGAGTTGGAATAGTCAACCTGTCAAACTCTTCAGATATTGAAGCCCGACGTTTTTCTAACCTTTGTTTGGCTTCCCCCCATCTATATATGGTTGCTGTGACATCTCTTCCCGCCCTGCGATGGATGGATCATCTCAGAATCCGTCCACAGCTTTGCTACTGACTGTGGCCGCCGCTGCAACCTCATCCTTGCCTCGGCCACATCCATGCGGGTATGCACCAGTATTATAGTAGGATGAGTTGGGAACGATGCATAATTTGAGGTGCGAGGATCAAGAAATATTGCGTTTCCATATCTCTCTGAAAGCTACCTTGAAATCTTCAATCGGAGCTGGTAGAATCGGTGACTTGTAGGCAAATAATTTCCTTTTTGTCACGTCGCCCTTCATGGACGGGTGTGACTTTGGCTGAAACATACGGTCTCCTCGACAAAGTTGTAGTGCTTAGATTGATCAAGAAGTCGACATGCTCATCAACAAGCATCCAATCAAAATGATAGGCACTGTCCAAAGTTCTAGAGCTTAGAAATATCAGTGGGAATGGAATCCTCCAATAAAAAATCAATGAGATATCTACTAGTCCAGCACACCTTTGACTTGGTCAGTTACGTATCAAAGAGGCATCGGGAATAGTATGGTGGCCACAAGCATCGCCTGTAGGATTCTATTTTTATGATCGTATCATTGTCTTTTTCTTCTAAGTCAACTTAGTGATTAGTCAATAGTTGATAGGTCGCAAGTTTGAATTTATGTAAGAATGTCATTGGATTCGATCGAGAGTTGCAATTTGACCAAAGCGCTACTTCGTCGAGCATAGAATTTTTCATCTTAATATATAATATTTAACTAAAAAAACCAAAAAGAATATCAAGTTCGGTCAATAGAAAAAAAACAGTAAAATTCATCTGTTATTAAAGCAGGATAAATTCATTGATGCAAACAAGTATAACATAGACTCATATTAATTCCTACACGATTTTGCCTTTTAATTTATTCTCAGCTGCAATTTTCTTTTCCCAGCAAAAAGGCTGGCAAGAACTCTCATTATACTCTGTATGCTGGTATTTATCTGCTATTTAGAACAAGGTTTAGTGCAATTGCTCAAGGCCATCGGAGAAGCAAGTCCCAAATTGGTCAATCTCATGCTTTGGTAGCACCAAACCAATCTCCACCCCACCCTCTTCTTCTCTGCTCTCCGCCATAGACATGGCTCCTGACCTCATGATGGAGGTTATCACCACCTTCTTCGGCCTTCCCCATCCAAAGTCCAGATCGTACACCCGAAACCTGGGTGATCCCGCCACGCTTAATGGTTGTCGAGGCACGATAGACTTGATTCTCTCCGGCCATGTCTCTGCGCCTCGTAAAGGATCGTCTGCGAATTCTTCTATGGCTTTGCCAATAGCTTTCGCCGCCGAGACGACCCCATTTTCTCGTAGGAGTTCGCTTGCCTTCGCTTCGACGAAGCAGACGCCGATGCAGTTCCCGAAGTACGCCGCCGGCAGAGGGGGCCTCAGCCTTCCTCTGCAGTCGGCAGCAAATATGAAGTGGGCTGTCCGGTCGCTTCCGTATGCTCGTGCTTTGACTAGGCACACCCAAACGTAAGCGTAGGTCGCCATGATGGTGGAGCAGCGGAGGGATGCGCCGCCTCCCTCCATGGCTCCGGCTTCGGCGGAAACCAGTTCCTTCAGCCTTCGGATGTGATCTCTTTTAAGAGCGAACGAAGCGATGACCATGTCCACCGGTGGATCCTCGTGGATGATACAGTCAGCACGCTGGCCAAAGTACCTGTAGAAAATGGAGTACAAATCACGAGGAACAGAAACCAAACTCCTGTCGAAGACGGGCGGCACCACGACCGCCGCCGCCGAGCTTCTCGGCCCCGCGCATGTGGAAGCCCACGAGAACATGAACCGCATGGAGCTCGAGCCATCGCATCCGGCGTGGTGCACCGCCACTCCGACGGCCACGCCTTGGTTCGGGAACACGGTCACCTGCAAGGCCAGCACCGGCACGCCGTCGTCGTCGGACCTCGATAGCCGGGGAAGCAACGGTAGCAGCGAGCCGACATCACGTGCGTGGTCACCGGAGACCTCATCGAAGTCGGCGTCGTACTCGGCCACAGTGAACGACACGGAGTCGCCGTCGACGTAACGGATCTCGTACTTGTCGTCATCGAGCCCGGGGGACCTTCGGATCTTGCCGGCGAGGGGGTAGAACTGATGCAGAGCGAGAGAGAGGGAGGACTCGAGGTCGGGGAGGACGGAGGCGCAGAAATAGGAGGTGGAGTAGGGGAGACGGTAGAAGAAGACTCGCTCCACGGCTCCACCTCGCAACCATAGTATGTCGAAGAAGGTGAGGGGCAAAATGGACTCGGATACTGTCCCGGGCGGGGGAGAGACTTGAGATGTCTGAAGCAGACGGAGTTGCGGTGGCGATGACATCGGTGAAGTGCTACACGGAGGCGGATGTTGGTCATTTAGCTACGCATATATAATACCAGAGCTATGTCAGCATTTGGCACAGCATAAAGTAAGCGATGCGTGCATGCACTTACGTACTTTCCTAGAATAAGGGTGTGCGTCCTCCGTGACAGAATTGAGATATTAAAGATAACCAAAAGTATATTAGTAGTAGATATCATATGATTTTCTTCTGAGAATGCATGCATTATATTAGATATCGAGTGAATTTGATAATATTAGGCAACAGGTGAAAAGTATGTTTAAATTATCTGTAGGGGAGGTGATTGTATATTAATGTTATCAATCATTATTTTAGTCTAATTTGATATGGACACATTGAAAATTATTATCAAGAGTCATATAAAGTGCTTTGAATAGTCTTGTCTTTACAGTAATTGTTGTTTAGCATCTTGATAACTATGATAAATAGTATAATTTAGTTTGAACTGACCTGTTGTTGGTTTTTCCCATTTAATATTACAAGGACAAGGCATAATTCATCCATCCATCATGTTCAGTTGGCTTTATCATAAAATAAAATATAAAGAGGAAATAAATAAATTTGAAGAATAATAAAATAGTAGGAGAAGAAATCAAAATTTTAAGAACAGCAACATCATTTCAAAAACTTCATCTAATAATTAGATGATTCTTGATGCGCACAGGAAACAGAGGGCCCCATTGTCTCAAGATCAAAGTTCCAAATCTTATATTACAAATTTTAACACTCAAAATATTAGCCTTAATGTAGTAAAGATTGAGAATCTATAATTTCAGCTAATAAATATTTGAAAATATTAACCAGTTTATCTGGTAAAAATCTTGACTCATCATAATAGGGTAAGATCATATGATTAGACCTGTCTTCATCGTTTATTTTTAAAAATATATTTAAAATATCATGGACTTTACTACTTGAAGAAACATTTGATCTTTGAAATATCAGGTAAATTTTTTTCATATAAAAAAAATTACATAGGTTTATAGATAAAATAATCAGGTTTATAATATCAGTATCCTCTTCTTCTTCTTTTTTTTTAGAAAAGAATGACTCAGATTATTTTTAAGTTAATCTGCTATAATATCAAAGGAGAATATTGTACTAGATTTTCTAACATAATATTAGTTTTTTACTTTTAGTAAAACAATAAATATCAGGACCCAGTAGATAACTCATTTAACACATAATTTCCATGGCCACTTTGTTGGGAAATTAATGGATTTAAGCTTACTTTCCTTAAAATATTATCTTTTGATCAAATCGAAATATTCCCATGCAATTATTAATTGTCCATATTTACAAACATTTCGAATCCTTCTCTCTCTCTCTCTCTCTCTCTCTCTCTCTCTCTCTCTCTTATATATATATATATATATATATTCTGAAATGCTGACTGAGTTCATAGATAGAGACAATTAAAGCTTCATATATGTTTTAAGAGAGAAATAATTGATGCTGAAAACCTTCCAAGAAATGATTATTGCAATCGATCGAGGCCATCGATGAAGTGGGTCGCGAACTCATCCATCTCATGCTTTAGGAGACCCATCCCGATCTCCACCCCACCATCTTCGTCTCTGCTCTCCGCCAGAGACATGGCTCCTGACCTCACGATGGAGGTGACCTCCACCTTCTTCGGCCTTCCCCACCCAAAATCCAGATCGTAAACCCGAAACCTGGGTGATCCCGCCACGCTTAATGGTTGTTGAGGCGCGATATACTTGATTCTCTCCGGCCATGTCTCTGCACCTCGTAAAGGATCGTCTCCGAATCTTTCTATGGCTTTGCCAACAGCTTTCGCCGCCGAGACGACCCCATTTTCTCGCAGGAGTTCGCCTGCCTTCACTTCGACGAAGCAGCAGCCGAGGCAGTTCCCGAAGTACGCCGCCGGCAGAGGGGGCCTCAGCCTTCCTCTGCAGTCGGCAGCAAATAATAAGTGGGCAGTCCGGTCGCTTCCGTATGCTCGTGCTTTGATTAGGCACACCCAAACGTAAGCGTAGGTCGCCATGATGGTGGAGCAGCGGAGGGATGCGCCGCCTCCCTCCATGGCTCCGGCTTTGGCGGAAATCAGTTCCTTCAGCCTTCGGATGCGATCTCCTTTAAGAGTGAACGTAGCGATGACCATGTCCACCGGTGGATCCTCGTGGATGATCCAGTCAGCACGCTGGCCAAAGTACCTGTGGAAAATGGAGTACAAATCACGAGGAACAGAAACCAAACTCCTGTCGAAGACGGGCGGCGTCGCGACCACCGCCGCCGAGCTTCTCGGCCCCGCGCATGTGGAAGCCCACGAGAACATGAACCGCATGGAGCTCGAGCCATCGCATCCGGCGTGGTGCACCGCCACTCCGACGGCCACGCCTTGGTTCGGGAACACGGTCACCTGCAAGGCCAGCACCGACACGCTGTCGTCGTCGGACCTCGGTAGCTGGGGAAGCAACGGTAGCAGCGGGCCGACACCACGTGCGTGATCCCCGGAGACGTCATCGAAGTCGGCGTCGTACTCGGCCACAGTGAACGAGACGGAGTCGCCGTCGACGTAACGGATCTCGTACTTATCGTCATCCAGCTCGGGGGACCGCCGGATCTTGCCAGCGAGGGGGTAGAACTGCTGGAGAGCGAGGGAGAGGGAGGACTTGAGGTGGGGGAGGACGGAGGCGCAGAAATAGGCGGTGGAGTGGGGTAGACGGTAGAAGAAGACTCGCTCGACTGTTCCACCCTTTAACCAGATTAAGTCGAAGGCGGTGAGGGGCAAAGCGGTCTCAGCAACTGCTCCGGTCGGGGGAGAGACTCGAGACCTCTCAAGAATTCGCAGGGATGCCATATCGATGGATGTGGATGCGGTATTGGGGAGTGGATGGTGCCTTTATCGTTGCCGGCCCTTCACCACATCAGTCTGACGGCTAGTGTTATGAGCTGCCATGTTCTTCGTTTTGGTAGCCTCGGGTACAAGTTGCCACTTTCTCCATCCTTTTATTATTATTATTATTTATTGTGGCATTGATTGCCAACTGAGAGCGGCACAGATGTCGACAGATGATTCCCGGCCGGGCGCTTGGGTGTTCCGACACGTCTCGGACTAACTCTTGCTGGATGTGGTCCTGCCGATGATATCATAGCATTCCATAGGAGGAACCTGTGGATGTATAATAAGACTTATCACAAGGCTCTATCACCTGTGAGGAGGAAGAAAAGGAAAGACAAACGAAAGGGAAGAAGGGAGAGTGAAGGCGATGACGAGACAGAGGAAGGTAAGAATATATATATGTATAAAAATATTATTACTATCTAAGAAAAATAAAAACAAAGGCATAATCTGATTAAATAATAATAATAATAATAATAATAAAAGAGAATTTTTAGAGAAATCCTCCTAAAACTTTTAGGATTAATCTTATCTTTATCACTTTTTTTTTTATTAAAAATATTTGTTTAAAAAAAATCGAATAGGACCCAGAGACATGATGGGACCCACAAAAAAGAGGCGTTGAACGATGAGGACAAAATGCACGGACGGGAAGTCATGACAATTGGACCCCACATACGAGTCGTAGACGAATCGAGCTCTGATCCTTGATAGGGTCATCTCCACCTCGTACTGCTTGCCGAGCATGGGATAGCATTCAATTTCACGCCACAATATCGTGAACCCCACTACGCTCACTGCACATTCGTTCGGCTAATTGATGCTTGTTGCGAATGCTCCTTTAGCCGAAAGCAAATACGTATCGACTAATAAGAGAAGGCTTTTACTTTGGTCAATGTTCTAAATGAAGTTTACATTTTTTCTCTTTCTCATTCAATTTTTCATTTCTACTCTCCTCAATCTTTTTCCTCCACTTGTCTTTTCTTGATTTGACCCATGTATTTGATTTAGTGAATTTCGAACCGGTTCAAGTTTTACTAATTCAATAAATTCAAAAAAAAAAAAAAAAAAACAAACTTATGAAACAAAATTCAAATTTTAGAACATACATCAACATACACTTTAAATATCTGTAATTTTAAATAATATTATTTACTATAATTTTTTTAGCAAATTTTAAATTCATTCTCAATATTCATGTATACTTAAAATATTATTAGAATTTAGAGATCTGCATTATATATTTTTATGTCTTCCAGAATATTCTCCGAATTTTTAATGGAGTTTTAATTTATATATTTATATTATTTTAGATATTGGTTTGTTTCGATTCAATTCGTTGGATCAACAATTTTTGACTTAATTCAGCCAGACCACAAGGAAGACAAACGAGGGACAATGTTAGGATCTTGAAAAGAAGAAGATCCTCCAAGTTCGTCAAGGGGTGATGTGCTTATTTGTTTATTTATTTTTATAATACTTTTCGGTGTTTTTCTTCTATCATACAATTCGGAGGAACCTATCGAGCTTAACAGCACAAGTTTCAGCGAACTATATACAAAATATCCAAAACGTGGTCACAGATTTCTATTTTCTTCTATCAAGCAAACACCGAATCGGTCACAACTCGCCTGTCATCCTAAAGGCCATGTCTTGAAGCTCCCCCGCTTCAGCTTGTGTTGCCCGGCTCTTGCCACTCTCTTTGGAGAAAACATCTTGCAGTGGCAAGAGACAATTGCGGTCTTGGTCGGTGAAGTTGAAGGAGCCCCGAGAAGACATGGATTCCCAGGCAGGAGAACATGGTTGGAACAAAGAGCTCCCATCGTTCCCTTGCCATTGGTTCCCTGTGGATTGTGGAAAAAGCATGCACTGAGCTAGCTGAGCCTTCGTCTGCAGCAACTGCAGCTGCAAGCTAGAAACCTATACATACATATCACATGATCAGCTGCAACCTATACGAAAAATGTATCATCAGGTTGATAAATCCCGTAGCGGTCGTCATCGTCTCAACAAGTCGCATGGGAGTAGGTAGATAGACATGGAAAGTAGTCATCAGAATTCAAAAAGGGTCGCAATGGAATGGAACAGTGTAAAAGGGAACAGCCCACCACGGTAGCAAGTTTATCACCGTGAAGCACTCATTCATACTAACATCATCTGAATTCTTCAACAGTGTTCGTTCTTTATTCCCTTCCCAAGAGAGAAGAAACGGTGTCTCAGAGGACCTCAACATCTGTTGAACCCTCCAAAGACGTGTATGTGTATATATGGTCTTGTCGAGTGCTCGAGCACGCTTGCGTGCGACAGAAGGCGAGGGAGGGGGCTACCTGATGTTGCAGCGCGAGTATGCGGCCTACGCAACCGTAGACAGGGTCCCTCAGCCTGGCCTGGGCCTCGTAAGCGATGGTGACGACCGCCTCGCACCGGGCGGCCTGCGGCACGTGCAGCAGCAGCTTCGACGCGTTGCTGGCGCCGAACACCTTGTGGATGGCGGCGAACCGCGCCGCCCCCTGCTCGGAGCTGAAGTAGGGCGCGAAGACGCAGTCCCTCGCGCACTTCCGCCGCAGGAACTTGCACGCCCCGCACGGTGAGACGCCGCCGGAAGCCATCCCGGCAGCCGCCGCCGTGACTTGGCACGAGGTTCCGGCGGTGACGGACGAGGTTTACTTATAGGAGACGGAGAAAGAGGAGTTGGGTAGAGGGAGACATGGGAAAGGAAGTTTGCCGGTTTCAGAGGAGACAAGTAGTAATGGTGTGTCGGAGAAGGGTGGCCTCCTGAGAATATTTTGCGAAGGAGGAAGAAGGTGGGTTATATGATGATGAGCAATATATATATATATATAAGAAAACTTACAGTGATTTTAGTTAGGATAAACTAAGTGGCTGGCATCGTTGCGCCCTGTCGTCCGCCGAACGCCGCACTTTTAGACGGCCCAAAGTAGGCGTTGTTTTGAAGTTGGGGGTCCATTTACCACCACCTGCCGGTCATGCTTGTACTTTGCCTGAATCACAAACAGTAAAAGATAGGGCAACCTCAGACATAAGTGTAAAACAAGTCAATAGATTGATGACTTACACCCCGAAAGCATGAAAGTTCCTATTGGATTGACACCAAACTTACCTAACAATCTTTAGTGGTACATTCAAACAAGTTAAACAACACCGAAGGCTGGAAGCAGACTTGTCAGAAGAGGACAGTGCAATAGCGTAAAACATGCTTACAATGCAGGAAATGAGCTTAAATTCAATCAAAAGATGACAAATATAATAACATGGCCGAGATATCAAGTAAAATCCTCCTAAGATTGCGGACATTGCAATCGATGAACATGGGAGCCTTGTGTGTTGGGTAAATAGCTTGAATGTATGCTCTGTACAGTCTGCTAAATGAACTCATTTCTTACTAGCACGCCACCATCTTCCTTTTCACTGCCACAAAGTTCAAAAAGAAAAAGAGAACGAAGAAAAAGAAGATTCAAGATACTATGGCCAGAGTCTTCTTATCAACAAAGGATATTTTCTCTTTAAATTATTTTGGCAGCTTCGGATTGGTCATGGAGGAGGATTAAGAGTGATGCTGGTGACAGTGACTGCTCTCTTTCTCAACACCTGATATGGCGAAGCTACTGTCTGTGATCCACCATCTGTAACAATTGCCATGTATGAACCAAATTAGTTCCCACGAACAGTTTCTGCAGAAAACCATGTCCAACTAGGTTAGCCAGTAAAGTTCAGAAAGCTTTATAGATTAGATTGTTTGTAAATGCTGTGATATAATGTACATTGTCCAAGTGGAACAAAAAAAGAAAGTGTACTGAGTGCAGATTGCATACACATGGTTTCTGGATGTCCAAGACTGGCAACTATTAGTCTGACCTGGATATTTCCAACTTCAAATCAACTATATGCAGATGTCTAGAAGGAATAGGGAGATTTTAACATGCTAGCACTAAATTTCACCAAGAAAACAAATTAACTCGTGTCCAACTTTAAAACAAACTACCATCAGTGTGGAGGGATTTAGGACGCACGATAAAGTCGCACCTCACTTTCAACATTATGGCATTAAGTTGACTAAATATGTAAACTGACTATTTTCCAACTTGGAACCAACCTTATGACATCAGGCTGCAATGACACAAACATAGTGACAAGAAGTCCTCTAAAACTTTCCTAACCCACCACTGGTCCTGCTGTCTGATGAATCTTGGCCTTGGTATTGCTGGTGTTCAGCCTGTAACTAACAATCATGCAAATTTGCTTTGTGGAGGCTTCCTCTGAATCAGAGCTAACTCCTAGAGACATATGGAACCAAAAGAGGAAGGTTTTTAGGAGCAAGACCAATGACATGCACAATGAGAAAACCAAAGAACACCGAGGTGCACAAGTGATTCTTCACATTAGGTAACTTTTAAGAGAATATAAGGATCCTGATTAATCATTAGAAACACTGGTTACAGATGGAAGCAGCAAGCAGCCTAGTATTTAAGCCTTGTGATTTGGAATGCACTACTAAAATTAAGCAGACGCCAGATGAAAAGAATGCTATCAATAAGTGCAAACACTTGATTCTGTTTAACCTTATTTTTGCATTTGGGAAGACAGAGCATTACAATCTTCAATAGCTTAGATTATCATCTCTAGTTTATAAGAAATGCTTTTCATTATTGCTGTCTTCAAGTTTCTTCTCAACTCAAAGGTAAATCTTTGGAATGTTGGTGCACCAGCTGAGACTACAATCAATGCGACTGACCTTTCTACCATCAACTAGCCACCATTGGATATTGAATGACTAAATTTCTCACTTCCCCCTATTTTTCCAATAGAAATGTTAGCCTACTATTTTATATGGGTTCAAATCCTATCGGGTGGTCCACTAAAACTTCACTAGTTTAAAAGCAAGAAGTTTATTTTCCTCTTCCAAGTAACTAAAAATAAATTATTTACCAAAGACAGTCAGATACATTGATGATTGAAATCAATTGTCCTGTCCACATTTAGTGGTTTAACCAATCTGCAAAAAAGATAAAATTTACAAAAAAAGGCACAATTATGCTAAATTTTCTAGGAAACTACCTTAACAGAAATGAACAAATGAAGCATCAAATGGGCTTTTGGAACTTTCCATGAATCCAAACCCTTTGCATCTTCTTTCCCCTTTGACGATTTACTGATGTTATACAACAATATTCAAGCTCCAACTGCATGTACAGTAACAACTTCTCATCACTTACCACTAGACAATAAATTAATACTATTCAGCAGTACCTTGTGCATGCTAGGTAGCAAAAATTTTCTACCTAAATTCATACAGGAAGATACCATACATTAACCAGTTTTCAAAAGAAATAATGAAATTATCTATTGCAAAGCAGAATGAAAATCATGAACCGTAAGTTTCCAGTGACACGGTAACATCTGATGTCCATTGTCATTAACTAGGCCTTCTTATATCATAAGCTCTGTGTAACAAAAAAAAAAGATGGTTTCTTTTATCACGTGCTTCAAAAAAATAAGCATAAAAAATATTTATTAAAAGAATATGAAAATATGTGTGGTTCAGGAAGAACTTGAGCAAGAGCCCAAGATATGCCAACCGATTTTCAAGGCATTACTAATTTAATAATCCACCCAAGGAACTGATTTTGGCCCATGTTTGTTTTGCAAGTATTAATCTGATATCTTCTACATTTATTAAGAAAAGGCATAAATGTTACTACAACTTTTTCACTCAAATTAAGAACTTAAGGTATGGTGGTTTCTACCATGATAAAGAAATGATGGCATAACTGCACGTCATGTGTATCTACATGTTGGTGCATGATGTATCATGCTAGTCACAGCAAACATCAGAGCACATGAAATCTGGCCATAGAAAGCCTTCTATTAATATGGCGAGGAAGTATATTGTGCACACGTGAGGCAAAGTGAGACCTTCAACATTGGTGGTAATTTTCCATACAAACTGTGTAATCCAAGGGTCATCCTCTAGAGATACAACTCCTTTTTTAGTGTCATTGCATATTTTCTTTTCAATGTTCTTTCCTTGGTCAATGATAGCTCATTTTATGTGTCTTTGTTGAAAATGTCTATTTGAACAAAGGTTTTTAAAGAGAACAAAAAAGAAGAAACACCATGAACTGTAAAAGAGATGCAAAATTAAGATGACAAATGATATTTCCATCAAATTGAATCATCATTGTTAATATACATGGACTAGAAAACATTTTTTACCATATTCAACTGTGATACACTTCTGCAAATATACTAGAGCTAAAATTAATGTACGATTACATGTGGTTGTTATTTGAAGCAAAATTTGGCATTAACATTGTCCAAAATGTTACCTCAGTAAAGCCAGCACCAAGAAAGAGATCTCTTACAATATCCAGTGAGAAGAAATAAGAAAAAGTACCATCTGATCGCATGTATTCACGGAACCCCATCCTTTGCTCTGGCAGAAACCGAAGCATAGTCATGTCATAAAGACCTGCATTCCACAAAAAATATCTCTAGCAAATATCACAAAGTTAAACCAAAGTTGAAGAGAATAAATAATTAATCAGAAGAGGTTACCATAGTCTCTGAATAAAAGCAAGCACCCAGGTTTCAAGACAGAGAAACATTTCTCAATAACAGAAGACATTCTTTGAAAAGGTATTGCTGACAGTGTAAATATCTGCAAAATAACACCACCATACAGTACCCAGTTCTGTGAGAAAAAGGAAATGGCTCAATTTTAACTTTTGATAATAAACACATTTAAGGAACATTTGTACAAATAAGAGAAATTGATGTTGGACAACTTTCTCTTTTGTAGTAGAGCAGAGCTCACAGAAAGAAGAAGCAGCACATCATGAAGAATATAAGTGACACCATCATAAGCATCTTGGGTGCCAATAAACCACCTAGACATGGTAGCAGCCACCTCCATTTAGTCTTGGCAGCAGTGAGACCACTTTCTTATTTTGCATAAATATGCAATTTACTATCAACTACAAAGTATTTACTTATTATTATCTTGGACTTCAGCTAAAAGACTATCAAGCATCATTATCAATTATTGCAAAAATTTAAAAAGATTGAGAGATAAAATGATGTCTTAAGAAGCATATTATGCCAATATCTTATGCTAAAAGGTGGAAAATTTCCCAACCAATTAAAACCTATTAATTATGATAATACATTGATGAAGTTAAACATCATCTGCATGTATTGCACCATCCATAGAAAAAGCCTACATCCCTTAGTCCAATGCAATCATAATTGAGAATCATATAGGGTCATCACATCAGAATTTTTTTAAATCTTGAAAATGATGGTCCAGTTTATAATATTGTTTGCACCAGAATTATGCAGTGTAGAAAGGAACTTTAAACCTAAATTTGAGCATCTTAATTTGTTTTCCAGTTAAGGATGGAGAGTAATTGGTTATAATTGGAAAGGGCACACTCGCTTAGAGTCTCAAAATAATGATAGAAGTACAGAAGTCATTGATTATAACCCAAGGCACACTTACCAAAGTAACAAAATCAACTCCACCAATACAACACTGCTCTTCTCTTAGGAAGGATGGTGCATTCAATTTTCTCAATTTTTGTTCTCTAGAATCTACATGAAAAAGCAAAGAATATGATGAATGAGAAGATGAGATTAAGCACTCATAATACAACTAGAAAAGTTAAGACTAACCTGATGATAAGTTGACAGGCTTTGAAAATGAAGCTCTTTGACAAGAAGAGCAGAACAACCAATCAGGAAATTTATGTACAGTGAAATCGAGTAAGAAAGTGTGCAACCGATGATCTAAAGATACATCACTGGTAGTGGCTACAATCTCCTTTGCCATTTGAAGGACCTCTTCACTACAGTCACAAGCATAGACAACAATACTCTCCTTTGCACTAAACAAGAATATTACTATTAGTAAAGAGAAAAAAAAATGAATAAAATGAATATATGTCATGTGGTATTCCAAGTTGATTTACCTATTCTCGGCTCAAGGTGGAATTGGCACAAATATGATTTTGCTTAGGGGAAAAGCCTTACACATCTTTTTGGTTGTGTTGTCTATGTATATTAGCTAAACTTCAACAAAGGAAAACCAAGACTGATGAAGTTCAAAATATGACAACAAAGAAATCACCGTAAAATAGGAAGGATTGTGCTCCCATTTCCACATCCCAACTCGAGAACCTGGATGGAATTACCAGAGCAAAGGAGCTCTGGAAATTCCTTCAACAAGTACCTTCTTTCCTACAATAAAACAAAATAAATGTGAATGCTAAAAACCATACATGTCTCTCATAATTAGTCTATCAATGTTCTATTTGTCTTTCAAAGCAATTTAACATTTAACACATAATGAAGTCTTCAGTCATTTTTATTTGACATTTTTCGTTGTTTACAATTAAGTTATACCAAAGATATATAATTTTCACTTACTCAATCCAATAGATATAAATGCATTCCCATTTAAAGAAACTCAACTATGTGTCCACACACACAAAAAAAAAAAATGTAATTTCAATGGTGAAAATGTCATACAGAAAAAAATTCTATGATTTGGTACTGCATAGAGAACAGACACAAACAAATACAAAAAAAATTGTGGCTGTACCCAATGAATGCATAGTTTCAATCGAAAATCGGACCTTTAAGCTAGCAGTGAATCCATCCAACTTTTGAGTCTATTATGGAAAAAAAGAAGTCTAGTGCATAAGGCTCCTGCCAATGAAGAATCTAGGGAAGACTAATGCATGCATTCTTACCCCTGCAAGCAAAGAGGTTGTTTCAGCAACTTGAATCTGATCACCTACATATTACCATGACACCAAGGCCCACCCTATGAATCTAAGTTATATGAAAGATGACAGTATCAAACTAGTATGACATAAAGCCTTTTACCAAATTAGGATCTACAGCACTAGGTTTCCTTGTTTCTCAACCTACCAAGATGCTACTATAACTCCAAAGATTATTCCAACAAGGATCGACAGAACTATATTTCCTTGTTTCTCAACCTATCAAGATTTCTTTGTCTGTGCTTCGGACAAAAAAGTCGAAGCAGCAAGAAAATCCAATCAAACCCTACATTAATAAGACGGCCAGAAGCGATAATCAAAAGGACAAAGTTGGGAGCCGATGTAACTAAGCAACAATAGAAATGAAGAGAAGAAAGAGCGGTATCGAAGATGTCGGCAAGAACCTTGAAGAACTTTCCGGCGGAATGGCGGCGATGAAAGCTCCGCCAGGCGTCCGCGTCGTCGGGAGGAGGATCAGAGGAAGGGGAGGAAGACGAAGAGGAAGCAACGAAAGGCACGAGATGGTAGCGTAAAGAGGCGTCGTTCTCCACTTCGTCCCGGAGCTCCTCCCATTCGAAGTCCTTGGAGTGGTACTCCGCCGCGGTCCCCTCCATCATCCCCGCCCCCGCTCTCCGCACGCTTCACCGCCGCTCCGCTTCTTCCGTGGCTAAAAGAGCCGACCCAATTTAAGCGGGCGAAGCAGATCAATCTTTTCGGGCCGATCTCGTTAGAAACGGCGGCCCATCTCGGCCCGCTATTGCCTTTTGGGGTCCAGAAAACAAAGGGAAAAATAAAAGGAAAAAAACCCAGTCACGCAATGGGCCCCATGCCAGAATAAACTGCGTTTTGATTTCAAATTTGGTCCATCGAAGGAGGTTGGTGGGTCTTGGTGACTCCCAGCTGGTTGTGTGAGCGGGAAGTTACGAGGCTGATATGACCATTGTCAAGTATCTCGTCGTGCACAAGTTAGTTTAAGTGTCTTTCGACTCAATATGTAATGGGTCCTTAAGCAGAAAATATCAAGGTTGATGCACTTATCAGATAAGCCTTCATCCTAGTTATAAGGGAGAGCTGGTTGTTGGTCAAGATGTTGTCGATCCAAATCATTGAAGAGCATGATGTGTCTACAATCGAGAAGGAACTAAACTGGATGGACGAGTTCCTGCATTGATGCTCCTGAGTGACTTTGTCACGATCTAGAGAGTCAAGCATCACTAAGCATAGTATTATATAATTAATAACCATATGTACCGAATGTCCTTTAGCTAACTATTCCTCTGATGCATGATGTCCCAAGAGGTCGAGAGGATGCTCGTCGAGATCCATGAAGGCATTTACAAAAAGCACAAAGGCAGGCAAACTTTTGCATTCAAAGTGCTATGGCAAGGGTTCTGCTAGCCAACTTTGTGAAAGGATGCAATGACCTATGCCCAAAGGTGTCATAGGTGTCGGGATTTGCTCCGATACAACATTAACCATCGATTCCTGTAAGCCTGATCTACTACGCATGACGCTTCACCCAATGGGACATGAACCTCCCAAGACCCTTTCCTCCAACCTCGGGGCCACGGAGGTTCCTCAACATCTGATTGGACTATTTCACAAAGTAGGTTGAGACCAAGTCTCTAGCATCGATCACTCACCGAGAAACAAGTGGAGAGGTTTATGTGGAGGAACATCATTATCCAGTTCGAAATCCCGAGGGCCTTCATCATTGACAATGAGACCTAATTCAACAATGTAAAGTTTAAAAAATTCTACCAATATTATAAAATTCAGTTAAGATTCAACTCGATGACTATCCTCAAACTAATGGTCTCGTCGAGGTTACCAATCAAGTCATTCTCGATGGATTGCAAAAGAGGATTGTTAGAGCAAAAGGTACATAGGTGGATGAGTTATTAAGCAACCTATAGGCCTCCCAAACAACATCCAAGACCGACTCGAAAAAATCATCATTCAATCTAGCATTCGATACTGAAACTATCATACTATTTGAGATAATTTTTAAGACACATCTGATTGAGAACTTTAACGAAGAAATATCCAAATAGGAGCTTTGAGTCAGGATAGACCTGATCAGCAAAGTTAGAGTCGAAACACACATACGAGCATTGAGATAAAAAAAAAGATGACAGATTTCTACGATCGAGGAGTCGAAAAACTTAAGCTTCGAATGAGAGCCTAATGCTTTAACCTTAAAGCCAATTTGAATATTTTTGTACCTACCATCATATTTAGATCATGTCGGTTAACTTCAGCAACAATCATTGCAGGGTAGCTATCATATCGAATCAAGTGGCATGTTATAACATCAATAGCCAATTGCAACAGCGTCCAAAGCACACAACATTATTGGACCGGAATAACTGCTGACTCGGATCTGTGTCTTATATTAATTAGAAATGACGTCACGAATGGTCATCATTAGATCACATTCCATCATGTGGATCATAGTTATCGAATAATAATTTTAAAAGAAAAGTTATATTAAAAATGATAATAACAATTATTATTATTAGTATATTATTACTATTATTAAATCCAATTCTGATCATTCATAATAGGTACAGTTCACGTGCCTCACTTTTGGCCTGTCACGTACAGATCAGAGATTCTCGCTAATCAAGAGACCCCTTTTATATCAGACACGTGACAGCTGGAGCGTGGAGGGTGGCGTGGACTTGCCACCACCTTATCCTCTGCAGTCACCGTACACTAACTCAAGACACGTGCGATTGCAGGGGAGAGACGTTTTGGAGCGTGCGGATTCAGATGCACCTCCCTTGCACGTTAGAGGAAGTCACGGCTTTTCAAACTCTTGAACCAAAACCACGGAGTTCATTCCTTAGTCTAAGTTATCTAATCATGCTAAGTAAAATATGCCAAGAACACGTACGTTTGATCTCATGAGGATATGCGTCCATCTCTATGAAACGAGTACGTTGGTTGAACTGTCACGTGTCAACGGTGGAGTCTAAGAAGGCGGGCATCATTCCAATCTTAAAAAGAACGCCTCACTGTCACGCAACCATCGGGAAGAAACCGGCAGCAAAAACCAGTCGGATATGACTACCTTATGGTTAACGGGTGCACACGGAATGTGTCAGTTTCACATAAATACCCTCGAAAAATTATACTAAGTGTATTTTCTTACATTCACATAAAAAATAAGAGCTAATTATAAATTATCATTCGTAATTAGTTATCTTTAGTATTTCGATCCTAACATCTTAAAAAGTTACATAAGTATTCTTATAACTACGAAAATAAAATATCTAGATTCATTTATTCTAATGACATTATTTTTATTAATAAAAATATAAAAATAAAAGATAAAAAATATAATTTTAGTGTTTCAGTTAATGATGATAAACGACGTCGGTAGTGGCAGATGACGACATCGTTGGCAACGATGCCGACATAATTATCGAGTGACCCTTTCATTGCTCTGTATGTGCATCAGCATTTCGTCATCACTGAATCAAAGTCCAATGTTGAAGTCATCGCGAAAATCTATTGCCTATCGAAGCAAGACCCAGAAATGTGCACCCCCGTCGATGATGCTAATATCGTGCCCCTCCATGTCGTCTGCCTCTTCAATCACCACCACCACCACTAGTTCGCGGTTGAGACCTAGGAGAATGCCACCACTATCCTCCTTAACCTCTCCATCTCCGCTTGTGAGGCACTCATGTGCACACCTTGGGTATCCTCATCGTTGCTCTCTGCCTCCTCTCTCCTGTTACCACAATCCTTTACAACCTCCTCTCCGTCGAAACATCCCGCTTTATTATCGGATCAAAGAAGCTCCTCATTATCTCCATCATGGACCTTCTCGATGTCGTTGATGCATCGACTAGGTCCATCAAGGACATGCTCAATGCTCTCTTTATCTTAGTCCTCTACATGCTTAACTGTACTGCCCTAATCGAACTAGGCGTTGTGTCACTCCTCTTCTCACTGGTGGTGAAAGACAGGCTGAGGGTGGTGGTAGAGGATGCTATGATGACAATCGCCCAGGTGGTAGGATGCAACGAGAGTGCGAAAGCATTCCAAAGGGTAGACCACATCAATGTCCTGGTGGATCTGGTGGTTGGAGAGAGCAGGAGGGTGCGGGAAAATGCTACAATTGCACTACCGAATCTGGTAAAGAACAATAGAGATAATGCAATGGGAGATGTCAAGGAGATGGATGCGGTGGATGTAGCCATGAGGGCTTTGGTTGATAACGATAATAGGATGAACACGAGGGGAAAGAGCAGGCAGAGGAGCTAGTTACAGAGTCTTAATGATTCCAAAAGACCGACATCAATGACTCCGCGCCTCAAACACCACAAATGTTGCTCTGTGATGGGAGTCATAGAGCACTCCATCGTTGCTCTATATCCGTCTCTACCGACTGAAATATTAAAATTATATTTTTATCTTTTACTTTTATGTTTTCATCATTAAAACCGACGATGTTACTGTATATCGATTTAGATATTTTATTTTCGTATTTATAATGATACCAATGTAACTTTTCAAAGTATAAGAATCGAAATATTAAATATAGCTAACTACAAAAGAATAATAATACGTAATTAACCCTACAAATGATATTTCCATAGTCCATAAAATTAATTGTACCTTTTTTATGATTAACTTAAAAGACAATTACATTACAAGTACGATTGTTTACAGAAATTATGTGCAAATTTAAGTTTTAGAATATAACATATAATTGATAAAATAATCTGAATACGTAAGTATCCAAACATCTTTCATATTCGAGTAACTCCAATAAAATATCAACTTAATTTCAACCGTTGCAAGAATCCACTATAAAAGTTTCAAATATGCTATTTATTTAATTCTTTGAATTCATCGGCTCCATTAATATTATTTTTATTTTTATTTTGACTTAAAAATTTAAATAAATATTTGTTAAGATATTTGAATTGATTCATATATTATTACATAAATAATAAGCCTTAGACTCAAGAGTATATTCATGTGCATCATTTAATATAATAATTTGTTTAAATAAGTATTTATAGGACATACTCCAATAATCCCTTATTAAATTTAATTATCCCCCACCATCAAATTTAGAAAGACTACCATCCCAACCAAAATAGGAGACTTGGATATGCTCGGACTCCAACCAAAATTAGTTATGTGACTTGAAACTTAGGACAAACAATAAGCTACTTCTAAAACGGGCATATAAGAAGATAAAATACATTTGCATATACAATCCTACAAAACCTAAATTTATAAGTATGTAATTATAGTCCGTCTCCATCAATTAATTATCATATGGTTATAATCTTCGATCTAGATGAATGGAATTGGATACTTGTAGTTGAGTGAATATTAATATAGATGATAATATATACAGAAAATCTAAATATTCGAAGGAATATATACGCAATATTTGTTTCAATAATTTTGCAGATATATGCTGGAAGAAATGGAATAAAACCTAAAAAATAACCCACAACGATACAAGTAAAATAATATTTGTTTCAGGACTTTTGCAGATATACGCCATAAGGAGTGGAATGAAACCTAAAAAGGACCCCACAACTCTACAAATACTGCGTTAAAGACTGGAAGCGTCTCCCATAAACACTTCCTTGCCGTCTCGTTTCCTTTGTCCTTTTCCAATCCTTTCTCCATCCCGTCTCCCCCCGCCCCCCTCCTCTCTCTCTCTCTCCTCTCTCTCTCTCTCTCTCTCTCTCTTCAAAGGCCGAGAAAGCAGAGAAAGGAAGAATCTTTAGGCCTCCAGCCCCAACATCATCGCCGTTCGTCCTCGATACCGCCGGAGCCGGTCAAGGAAGCAGGGGCGGGATGTCGTCTCCGAGCAAGCGCCGCGAGATGGACCTCATGAAACTGTAGATCGCTGGAGAAAACTCCGACTTTGATCCGGTGTTCTTGTTTCTCTCTTTTTTGCTTTTTTTCTTTTCGTTGATTCGTGCCTTCGTTTCTTGTTGTGGCGCGCAGGATGATGAGTGACTATAAGGTGGAAATGGTGAACGACGGGATGCAAGAATTCTTTGTGGATTTCCACGGCCCCAACGAGAGTACATCATTTACTACTCATGAATCTTTAATGCTTGTTTCATTTCGTCCGAGATCCGGGGTTTCTTGGATTTCGTTTTTCGCTTCGGGTATTCTTGCTAATCTGATTTGACGGGAGAAGTTGGTGGTTGGTGTAAAAGAGGGACTTCAATCTATCGGCACTCGTGTTTCCGTTTCTTCTTAAATCTTTTTTCTATCTTTTTAACCCAAAGATTCGTGTATTCGAGGTGTCGGAATAAAGAAATAGTTAATGCGAAAGAGGAACTTAAAGCTATTGACTTTTGTTTTCTTTAATATAAAGTTAAGAAAGTTAGATTTGAGATGTTGGAAATATTGATTTAGTTGTTTCAACTCAGCTACACGGTCAAAATAACTTCTTTGTGACTATTCAGATAGGTTTTGTGAAGTTATAGCACTGAGGTGCATGCTTGGTGATTATTGGACTATCTATTGAAATTGATTAGTTTGGCTATTCATCCTTTTATCCTACTGCTAATGCTTTGCTTGTCTTGATTTATTATGAAAATCTTTGATCAGTCAGTATCTGATCGTGACGTTAGCTTTTTATGGACTCCCTGGTGATAAGTTCAAAGCTTACTTGTTGATCATGGCAGGCCTCTATCAAGGAGGAGTGTGGAGAGTAAGGGTTGAACTACCAGATGCTTATCCTTACAAATCTCCTTCAATTGGATTTGTTAATAAGATGTATCATCCTAATGTAGATGAAATGTGAGTCTCTGGGTGCCCTCCTTCTGTTAGTTCATTATTTTGGGACGATACTTTTCCTCCTCCTGTAGCCTTTTTTCAATAATCCACAATGATATAAACAAATTCCAAAGATTAGAATTTCTGCACTCTGCTCATTGTTTGGCATTCCAACATTTCAGGTCTGGTTCAGTTTGTTTGGATGTTATCAACCAAACTTGGAGTCCTATGTTTGGTAATAGAAACTGCCCTTATCATGGGTCCTCAGTAATTCCTCGATTGGCATATACAGTGATGTGCTACACCTAATACTTTGATGATTTAATTAATTGGAAGTTAATTTTGTGCAAATTTCCCGTCAGATCTTGTCAATGTATTTGAAGTTTTCCTTCCACAACTTCTTCTGTACCCAAACCCTTCAGATCCATTGAATGGGGAAGCTGCAGCATTGATGATGCGCGATCGGCCTGCTTATGAAGAAAAGGTTAAAGGTAACATGATTAATATGTTTGTTTTTAGATTTAAGACATCCCATGCTTGGTCCATCTGACATTTATGCAGTTTCTTGGATTAACCAAATTACTGGTACAATGATATTGGTCTGTATTGGCTTACTACCAAAGTCCTGTTTAAATGATATCTGCAAATGAATTAGTGACTTAAATGCTGATATGGAGATAAATCCTCTAGCATGATTTTCAAATAGGTGTTTTTTTTAATGGAGTATATTTGTCATATAAGCTAAGTTTACATTTGTGCTTATAATGAGCAAGTTGTAATGTCCAAAAAATCAGGTGGCGCATGCAGTTAAAAGGATAAATGAAGAGAAAGGGTCAAGATCCACAAGAACTAGTTATATTAGCATATTATACTTCTCCTTTGTATGTGCATTCTCATTTGAGATCCTTGCATCAAGTATTTGTTTCTTGTGCTGAGCTTCTATCTCGGCTAAAACCTGATTATGATGATGGTACACCTGAAACTTGCATGGAATAGTGGGAAGCCGAGTGACACAGAGATTTGCAGTTTAAGCTCATTTTGTTGGATGTTAAGATAGGGCAAGATACAGATTAAAAGGGTCATTGGTTGTTGCTTTTTCTTTGACAATTGGAAAAGATAGTGCAGGGCAATTGGGGCATTAGTTTTCTCTGGCAGACATACTCTAAGGACTTCTAGTTTATGTAGTGACTGTGGATGAAGCTTCTGGGTTAATGGATCAAATCTTTGAAGAAGGTTCACTTTCTAGTCATATTGCTACATTTTGTTCTTTTGATAGTACTTGAATCTTTTCTTGAACAACTTCTACCAGGTTGTTCTCTTGTTGTCTTTTGCTTTTGTATCAGTTGGAGGGCTTGGGCACTCTGTGGAACACATTCTCAAAAGAAGTTACTTAGATTGGAAATATGAGAGGGAAATATATTAAGTTTTGACATCAATCAAAATTAAGTGATCATCATATGGTTGTAATTCCTGAAATTGTTTGCTTATGTCTTCTCTTTTGGTATTATAAATCCTGAATAGTCTGGTTATAAATTTAACCTTGGTTAGCTTATTACTTGGATTGCCTAAAGTTGATTGAGTACAATTTGTTATCGCCACTAAAGAAAACAGAGCAAGTTTCACTTGTTTTTCAACCTGTTAAAAATCAAAATTGGAGTGGACTATTATCTTTCAGTTGCATATTTTTGGAAAATCCTTTTAAGGAGTGTATGTCACTGATTCACTAACAAATCGAAGGGTCTTGCCTTTGCAAGGTGATTGTTTTAGTTGTATGCTACAAAAGATTTTATTGATCTGACATGTCAATAAGTTTGTTTAATATTTCTTGCATCCTGCGATATATATATATATATATATATATATATATATATATATATATATATATATGTTGTTTTCCCCAGAAAGCTACTCAGTAAATCAACAGATCATCTTAAGCGAGATTAAGTTTGCACTTCCTCTAGTTGCAAATTGTGCTTGCCTATTCTTGGTATCTCTATTCATCCCATGGTAATTACTAAAGAAGATCAAGATTGACATCTGACATCTAAATTTTTTGTCATTTGGCATTGTTTGTGAATGCTGTTTTATTCCTTAATCATTTCTGTTCAGATGTTAATCTCATTCTTAATCATAGTTTGATATTAATCAATTCTGATATGATATGCTCAATCCATATTAATTTTATAGTTAGACATTGGTCAGAATTGGTTAGCTTTGATTTCTTTAGTTTTTGTCTCCTGAAATCTTTGGTATGAATTAGCTCTTCTCTCTGATATTTTCTAGAAAAAAAATACAGTTTTACACATTTATATTTGAACTTTTTGAGGTTGGCTTCATGGTTTATTTGAAGGCTACACAACATGGTTAGCTAATGTCCTATCCTAATCTAACTATCCAAGATCAATCTTATATTATTCCATAAATTTTCAGCAAGTTTCCTTGATGCATTTTATCATCTTCAGTAGTCCATCTAAAAATCATTAGGTTACTACATCCTAACATTTGGACACACAAAGAATGATTGGGTGTGTCTATATCATTCGTGTCCATATTCTTCATGAAGTTTGCTCAGATTCTTACTGAAAACAGATTTGAGTAATTTACCGTGCCAATGACTCAAAAGAGTTAATGAGTTTCTATGGCATATTTATCTATTGGTCTTCTAATAAACATAAACATAGTTGAATAACCTACTCTGTCCATCTTATTTGGAGAAATGTGAAACATTAGCAAATTTGCGGCAAACGATTCTGGTTTGATTGAAATATAACAGTTATACATATAACTTTTATATTCTCTGTTTCCTACTCGAGAGCCTTGTTAAGAAGTGACAAATTGTGAGCTGTTATGTTAGACTCTGGTTGTTTGATAATGCAGAGTCCCTGATTGGCACTGCTTGTGAGATACCTTAGTTTGAAGTTCTTAAAATTTGCATCATATAAAATTACAAGTGAAGTTCTTACCCGAATTGGCAAACCATTACAGCTGTTTGTGCTTGTCATGAATAATTCTGTGCTTATAGCACAGTTGACATGAAATTTTCTGACAAAGTGTATTGACTAAATGTTGCACCCAAGCATTTGGAGATTTTAGAGGTTAGTGAAATTAAAACAATAATCTTGTTGGTTTGTGTTGACAAGAGGATGCCATTTCCCTACTACTAACTTCTGAAAGGATGATGAGAGGCTTTTTCTGTTGTGTGAATCTTGTGTTTTTATTTTTTCTATAATTTTATTGAAAAAATATAGTGAAATTAAAACAATATTTTTATTTTTTCTATATTTTTTGTATTTAATTTCTTACTGCTCCGTTTACCCTCATTATCCAGAATACTGTCAGAAATATGCAAAGCCTGAAGATATTGGCGCTTCCCCAGAAGACAAGTTGAGTGACGAAGAGCTGAGTGAAGATGAATATGATTCCAGCGATGAACAAGTGGTGGGAAAACCTGATCCCTAATGGGATTTCTCTGTTTCCTGTACATCTTTGTTTCAGCTACTAGAAAGAAGATTAAATTCTTTGTTTTATGTGCCACTGTAAATAAGCATACTGAATCATCAAGTTATCTATGGCTATTGGACTTTGTTTAACCAGATTATTCCGAGGAGATCTAAAGGACTTGGAATTGCATACCTGTCACCATTGTATGTCATGCCATATGAAATTGTTTTCCTAGTGGTGTTTTATTCATATATTTTCTTGAGCTGCTGTTGATTTGTTTTAGTCTCTGTTCGGTATTTGAATGTTCGGTAGATACAGTCTGTCTCTTTTGAGGTATCAACTTTGGATGTATCATCTTCGTTTTTGGGCAGCTTTTTTGGTGTCTCTTCTCTTTGAATGCTTCACAAAGTCTGAACAGTTGTTCAGATGTTACTTGTACTTTGTAGCAATCAATAGCTGGGATGATACGTTTATAGAGTTTTTCAGTGTAAGTGGTTCTGAAATCAAGAACTTGAACTTTGGCAAGTTTTTGTTCTCTACATCCGCATATGCCCTGTTTCTGTTGCTCTCTGGTTTTAGTGGTGTTTGGACTGTCATATATATGTTGCAGATTTCCACCATGGATGTGTTGCCTGATAGATTCATATTTCAAGGAAGGTGACATAAAACTGTGCATCATTAATGTAGATGAAATGATTGAAACCAAGGTTTGAAATTTGTTCATCGGCATTGTGCCGATCGGGGTTTGGATTCGGATTATATTGAGTTTCGAAAAAAAAAATAGAATAAAATATAAATAATAAAAAGGTTACTCGCTATGAGATCGAGATCGGTATGGGGTATGACGTCAGTATGCGCGTACCATCCGGTTTAACCTAGTAAATATTATTTGTGTTGAATATGGAATGGTATTTATTATGACATAGTATTTGAGCAATTTTGGAATGGTGGTATTGCTCTACTCTGCATATCAACTCCATCGCCACCCTCGATCGTTACTTTCTCCGTTGCCGGCCCCGATCGCCGTTGTCTCCACTTTTGTAGCCCCTAATCGCCATTGCCTCTGCTACCCCCTTCTCTCACCACAAGTGGTGTCACCCTCTCCTCCTTTCCCCTTCCTCCCCCGTTAACTATCGGTGCCCTCATTGCCTGGCTTTGACGGTCATCGCCCACCTCCCTCGATAAGACTATAGCTACTACGGTTGCAACTCTCCCTTCCTCACGATTAAAGATGGGGAGTTCGCTACCCACGTTGCCCTCTGTCACTCCCCCTGCATCACAATCAAAGACGAGCCCTTTGGGAGGCAAGTGGCGAGGGGCGCTAGTAACGAAGGTGACGAGGGAGGAGGGGGCCAGGATGAGGAGAAGAAAAAGATGGAAAGAGAGAGAGGAGAGGGAGGCACCATTAGTAGTGGGACGGTCGATGGTGGTGGCAACGACGATGATTGAGGGTTGCTGACGGAGGTAAGGAGCATTTTCATTAAATCGATGAAAGAAGGGCTCCCATAGAATAGAAGTGTAATACTGAAATATTTTAAAGATAAAATATTTATAAAAAACAAGAGAAAGGCATAAACAATGGGAGAAAGTTGCAAGGTATAATAAGTCAACGCCATGGTCGTGATGAATCCATCCATTTCATATCATGTTCTTCGACTGATACGGACAATCATGCAATTTCTTCCTTTCTGCTGCTGCTTCTCTTTTGGTTTCTAATCGAACTTTAATCTTCCACTGTCGGCCGTTTTCTTTAGACAAAACCAAGCGAGATCTCAGCGTCAAGTGCAGCTCCAGAACCTTCTTCTTCTTCTTTCGACTCGCCGGTCCAGATCCAAGACTTCCAACCTCTCTCTCTCTCTCTCTCTCTCTCTCTCTTAGATCAAGCAAGCGGCAGCGAAGGAAGGGATCCAAGAAAGAAATGGCAGGCGGGCGGACACTGAGCCACCTGAGCTCGGGCGCACTCCGCGTCGGGGGAGTTGGCAGCGGCGGTGGCAACCTCTGCTTCGCTCTCTTCGTCGTCGCCGTCCTCGTCTTTACTATCATCGCCGCTACCTACCAGCCCGATGACCCCCTCCTCCGCTCCTCTGCCGCCGCCTCCAGGCTTGCCTCCTTCCTCACTTCCACCTCGAACGCTACCTTTCTTTCCGATCCCTCCGTCCTTCGCACTGGCGAAGACTTTCTCAACTCATCCTCCAATTCCACCTCCGCCGCCGCGGGAACTGAGGCCGCCCCCTTCATCGAGCTCTCCGACATCAACTCCACCGCGGCCTCTGCCGCCATCGTCCCTGTGTGCGACCCCGCCGCGCCCGTGGACTGCGCCGATCCGGAACTCTTCCACCTGCTGATGCGCGCTGCCATCGAGGCCTTACCGGACATCCACTTCTACCGCTTCGGCAAGCCAGTCACCGTCCCCGGTGGGCCGGGTTCCTGCGATATGGCCTGGCGTTTCCGCCCCAAGGACGCCACTCGGCCCATGTTTTACAGAGACTACCGCCGGTTCCACCTGACGCAGTCCGCCAATTGCGTCCTCTCTGTCTCCAAGGTCGATGACTTCCACTCCGGTGTCAACGCACGCAAGCGCCGCGGCTCCAAGCCCGATCATGCCGGCGAAGACTCCGCCTTCGGGGCCAAGAAGGCCGATGAGACGACAGCGGCGGTGCCGGTCGTTGGCGAGCCGGTCAACGACACCCTCCCAGTGATCGATTCAGAATCCGCGTTCGCCTCCGGACGTTATCTCATCTACATGGGCGGCGGTGACCGCTGCAAGAGCATGAATCACTACTTGTGGAGCTTTCTTTGCGCGCTAGGCGAAGCTCAGTACTTGAACCGGACGCTCGTCATGGATATGAAGATTTGCCTGTCCTCGATGTACACGCTGACGGGCCAGAACGAGGAGGACAAGGACTTCAGGTTATACTTCGATTTCGAGCATTTGAAGCACTCTGCTCCCGTGATCGACCAAGGCCAGTTCTGGACCGACTGGGGGAAATGGCACGAGAAGGACGGACTGAGCCTCTACTATGTTGATGACTTCAAGGTCACCCCCATGAAGCTCGCCGATGTCAAGGACGCATTAATCTTGAGGAAGTTTGACGACGTCAAGCCGGATAATTACTGGTACAGGGTCTGCGAGAGTGAAACCGAGTCTGTGATCCAGCGGCCATGGCAACTCTTATGGAAGTCACGACGGTTGATGGAGATTGTCTCTGCGATAGCCTCCAGGATGAATTGGGACTTCGACTCGGTTCACATTGTGAGAGGTGAGAAGGCGAAGAATGCTGAGCTCTGGCCACACCTTGCTGTCGATACTTCGCCAGAGTCACTTCTTGTGACTCTCAAAGATAAGATTGAGGAGGGGAGGCACCTATATATTGCAACTAACGAGCCTGATACTTCGTTCTTTGAACCTTTGAAGGAAGCATACACTACATACTTCCTTGACGATTTTAAGGATCTATGGGGTGAGAACAGTGAATGGTACTTGGAGACTAAGGAGCTTAACAACGGGGTACCAGTGGAATTTGATGGGTATATGAGGGTTGAGGTGGACACAGAAGTGTTCTTGAGGGGTAAGAAACAACTCGAGACCTTCAACGATCTCACCAATGATTGCAAGGATGGTGTTCATACATGTCCTACCTCTTCTTGATCCTACAATAGAGATACTTGGTATGCCAGCATTTTGAGGAGTTTATGCAATGCTTGCTTTGACATCAGGCAGTATACTAAGCCTTTTTTTCCTTTATGTCCTTAAGAACTTGTTCTTCCTCCATGTCCACAGAACTGTTGTGTTGTACTAGATTTCTACTCAATTCTACTGTGTTGTTCAGAATAGAAGCAATTTTTTGTGATTCAGATAGGATTGTCTCTATAGATCCTGCTTATTGCTGTAATCTCCTACCTGATTGTGAGTGGATCATTGATTTAGTGGTGATGTTACCTTCATCTTAATTGTCCTCATGGAGAGCAAACAAATAATCCAAGGTGATGATTTTGTGGTTATCCTTTTGTGTGTTCATTTATGGTTAACCTCAATATTCTTATCTATTTTGGTGATTCAGATATGATGAGGAAAATAAAGTTGCATGAAATTTCAGCTTTTTATGCTAGATAGGTTATAATGATAAATTATTTGTTTTCGTTCTTGTGCTACTTAATGCTCCGATTGATGGATCTTCCTGTACTGGTGCAAATTCAGCATTCATGCTTGATAAGTGATATTGCTTTAGCTTTGGGCTATATGGTAAGAATTGCATTAAGCAAGCATTTGATTAAAGTTAATATGACTTATGAAGCAGAAATTATGTCTGTCCTATTCTTTGTCGTTTTTCATTGGACCTCCTCTCGTTAGCTGCTAAAGAACTTGCTCCCAATTTCTCTGATTAGTATCTCACTTTACTGAGTAGAAACACTTATGGTGATTGGAAGTCCATAGTCAAGACTGCAGGTAAGATTTAGTATTGTTGCACCTGTGGAACCAATCTGTAAGATCTTTGCTTTTATGTTGCTTACATCTATCTATTCATATTTGAGCCATACTTCTGTTATGTTGCTAAAACTTGGAGTCTATTTTTTTGTAGAGTGCATGAAATGGAGATGATGTCAGTGGGTCTTTCATGGTATATAAGCAATTAGGCCATACAAAAGCATCATTACAGAGGGTTATAATCCCAACTATTTGGGGTGAGCTACATGAATGAATCCTTTTCATTTATTTCTAATAACAGTGATATCCTAGTGCACGTTCTAATTTGTATTGCGTGAAAATCCATCTTCTAAATTATGGCAATGTATTTAATGGCTATTAGATGACAAACACGCTATTCCTTCTTCTCCTTGATTGATATTCATGCTCAGGAGAATAGAATGTGACATGCACTGGTGGTGCCGTTATGTACATGGAACTTTAAGAAGAACCCTTTTCCCCATTTTCTCGGTATTTCCAATATTGATTTAACATAGTCACGATGTTTACGTTGCAATGGAATGTTATCAAGCAATTAGGCAAGCTTGATTCTCTTAGCCTATTTCTGTGAATTTTGGCATTTTGTACTGTTTAGGTCCTGATACATGTTATAAAATTCTCCTTCTGTTTCGTTTCATATCTGTTTCTTGTACTGTTTAAGTCCTGATACATTTTGTACTATTTCTAGGTATTTCCAATATCTGTTTGTTCGTATCAGACTCGTAGTTTGTGACTTCGATAAGTTCTATTTTCTCGTAGCTTGTTCTTGTTAAAGATCCAAACTGTTTGTGGAAAATTAGACTGCCAAAAGTCGTGGATCATGTCTATGATCTTCCTTTTGTTCCATTACTTTTTCTTCTGATTGAGCAAACTTTTACTCCATAGACTATGAACGTCCTGAAAGCCACATGCCATTGTGCAGTTGCACAAACATTTCACAAGATTAGTGGGAAATAGTATCATAGCTTACTCTCTCTTATTTCAATAGCTGACTTGAATCTACAGCTGATTCTCTTAGCCTATTTCTGTGAATTTTGGCATTTTGTACTGTTTAGGTCCTGATACATGTTATAAAATTCTCCTTCTGTTTAGGTCCTGATCCAAACTGTTTAAGCTTGATTCTCTTAGCCTATTTCTGTGAATTTTACTCCATAGACTATGAACGTCCTGAAAGCCACATGCCATTGTGCAGTTGCACAAACATTTCACAAGATTAGTGGGAAATAGTATCATAGCCTATTTCTGTGAATTTTACTCCATAGACTATGAACGTCCTGAAAGCCACATGCCATTGTGCAGTTGCACAAACATTTCACAAGATTAGTGGGAAATAGTATCATAGCTTACTCTCTCTTATTTCAATAGCTGACTTGAATCTACAGCTGATTCTCTTAGCCTATTTCTGTGAATTTTGGCATTTTGTACTGTTTAGGTCCTGATACATGTTATAAAATTCTCCTTCTGTTTAGGTCCTGATCCAAACTGTTTAAGCTTGATTCTCTTAGCCTATTTCTGTGAATTTTGGCATTTTGTACTGTTTAGGTCCTGATACATGTTATAAAATTCTCCTTCTGTTTCGTTTCATATCTGTTTCTTGTACTGTTTAAGTCCTGATACATTTTGTACTATTTCTAGGTATTTCCAATATCTGTTTGTTCGTATCAGACTCGTAGTTTGTGACTTTGATAAGTTCTATTTTCTCGTAGCTTGTTCTTGTTAAAGATCCAAACTGTTTGTGGAAAATTAGACTGCCAAAAGTCGTGGATCATGTCTATGATCTTCCTTTTGTTCCATTACTTTTTCTTCTGATTGAGCAAACTTTTACTCCATAGACTGTGAACGTCCTGAGAGCCACATGCCATTGTGCAGTTGCACAAACATTTCACAAGATTAGTGGGAAATAGTATCATAGCTTACTCTCTCTTATTTCAATAGCTGACTTGAATCTACAGCCACATGGGATTTACTTCTGTTCTTCTGTTCTCTCACATCAGGTAACCATGCTAAACCACTATTAAACATCAACTTGTCCCAGTAAATTCCTATACTGTATAAAATAGGCTAAACCTCCAAGAGGACTTGTTTGTTTCTTGGTGCAGATCATGAAGTCACTACAAACCAGAGCATGTCTTTATGAGTAGTCCTTGATTTGCTTAGTGCAGTTTGAGACTTCACCCCCAGTTCAAGGTGCTCAGTTGATGGTGAACGCTTGGAACAGGTGTCCTGATTTTTTGGTAAGGTTTGCTTTAATCCAACTCTTGTTTTGCAATTAATTCACATTGCATCGTTACAGTTTGTCCATTTTGCATGTGTATGTGTGCATATAGTGGTGAAGTGGTGAAGGCAGGAATCTATTTTTACGGCATCTTGCAACCATCTTGTAGTTATTGGTTTGTCTTTTTCTTTTTGTCGATCATAAAATTGGGATTATGGTGGACCTTAAATGGGCCATATACTTGAATAGGTCAAATCCGTTGAGATCCGAGAAGGTCCAAACAGGCCGAGGGATCAGTCCATGATCATATACTTAGGCATTTACCACATAATATTTGTTTTCTTTCTTTATTGTTTTTGGCCTACTGAATGTAATTAGTTTTCAGTGTCAACTGGAGCAACTAATGTTCTGTGGAAATCCAGGTCAAACTCTGTGGTATCAGTCCAAAAAGACACATTTGGAAGTCAGGATCTATTGAAAAAAACACAATAAAAGGAAAAAAAGGATATATGACAAGAAATGACAAGGTAAGAAAGGGATCTATTGGAATAAAAAAGAAAAAAAAATATTTTTTTAATGTTTCTCTTGCCATTAAAGAAGACAATGATCTATTTTTCACAGTGACTTAAAATACCCAAAGATATATGACAAGGTAATTTAATTAAACGGATTCACATGCACTGTTACTGTTCTTGTCCCCATGAACTCATGGTATGCAAAGGAGTTATGGCCACTCTGCATATAGAAGAGACCAGAGGAGAAAGCAATATGAGGTACACCGAATATAAATTGATGGTTTGCTGTACAAAGTTAAGTATCAGGGTGTTAATTGTTGACCAAGATAGTCATGTGTCCATATATTTTGCACTTCAGGTTCACATGGTTCTATTAGTTTTCTCTCCAGCATTTATACTTCAGTTCAGATTTGATAATCTAAAATGCAGTGAGAAATATGCTCATCATCATCAACATCATCATCAGACGACCTATCCAATCTATATTCTATTATTGGCTGTCTCCTTCAACTTTTGTTCATCATCATGTGCAGGTTGAATAGACATCACCTTTTGTAGTTTGGCATCAACATGACAGCCAATTCCCACACAGGTATCTTTCATGCTCAAAGTACCTGACAACTGTTTGACAAATGTTGTGGGTCTTCCCTGAGAACAATCCTGTCGACAAATATCCACATTGGCAAGAATCTGCATGAGCCACTTGGAGATCTGTATGTATTCTTCTGAGAACGAGAAAGTCACCAAGATGAGTTGTAGCATCATTTAGAGCATGTCAATACATTTTGGCATCATTTGGACCAAGCATTTAGCTTGATTCATCTTGAGAAGGTTTTTCAGAGCAATCCAAAGGCTGTTCCCTTTACTTTTCTCTTATGTCATGTTCGTTCTGATGACAGATAGATGTAGATGGAGGACATGTAGGTTAGCTTTCTGTCATCAGCCTCCAGAAGAGTGGAGGATGAGACTTGTTCCAAATGGTTCAAGGTCCGCAAGGAGGTCAAGCCCAATGGCTGTAGGAAGATGTAGGGCTGGGTCATGTTCAGACTTGAAGCAAGAAAGAAGGAGCTCAGAGCTCCCTTCTCTGCAGGATGAAGATGTAAATGCTGGATCCTACTGATTCATATCCAAGTCAATTATGGTCAACAAGTCTTGGATTCTTGTGAAAATTCTTGTGTCAGAAACCTCATGGTGTTCCCCCACCTAACATTTTTTTTGTTGTTTTTTTATACTCGACATGTGCATTATCTTCTTCGACATTCAAAGATCAGATCCTGAGAGTACAAAACTTTTCAGTATTATCTTCTTCATGCACAGAGAGAAAAGAAGGGAACTTGATAGGGGTAAAAATGGTGATGTGACACGCCATGGCAGCAACCCCCTGAGCGACACACTGCCCGAGGCTCTCCATACCCTGCAGCAGCTCGGCCTCCCACGCAACCCCAGTGGTAACATCAAACCTCCTCTATAAATACCCCTGAGTCCTAAGCAAAGGGGGGGAACTCACTGAGACAGAGAACACTGAGAGGCTCTTCTTCTGCCTCATCCCCAACACCCTCCACATCCTTCTCTAACTTGATCGTCGGAGGGGTCGGGCCGGGAGCTCGGCCCGACCTGTGTGCAGGTGCGAGACGGTGTCGCCTCTTCCCGAAGCTGCCTCCCGACCCGAGCCGCCGACCCGAACCGTCGACCCGACCTGCCGAACCGACCTCCCGACCCGAACCACCGAGCTCGGCCGCCGGGAGACCTCGAGGAGCGCCCCCACGGAGATCACCGCCTTCCGGACCCGAACCAAGCCGCGACGGCCCCGAGGCCACGGCTAAAAAAGTTACTTACCGTAACAGAATGGCGCTAGAAGGAGGGCCCGAAATGACGGTACGTTAGCTTTCTCCTTGTTGCTCCGCTACAGCTGACTTGCACCAACAGCAGCGACTTCTAGGGCCGGTCTCGGCTCCTCGGCCACGCGCGCGGCTCGGCCCGCGGCCAACCCGCCCGCGTCGGCCCCACGCGTGCAACCAGCCCGCGCGTCTCGGCCACTCGGCCCCACGCGCGCGACGAGCCCGCGCGTGTCGTCCCCTCGGTCCCACGCGCGCGGCTCGGCCCCGAGCGCCTCGGCCACTCGGCCACAAGCGCCTTGGCCACTCGGCCCCACGCGCGCGACGAGCCCGCGCACCTCGTCCCCTCGGTCCTACGCGCGCGGCTCGGCCCCGAGCACCTCGGCCACTCGGCCCCACGCGCGCGGCTTCGGTCCCACGCGCGCGGACATCCCGCCCGCGTCGGCCCCACGCGCGCGGCCAGACCGCGCGTCTCGACCCCTCGGTCACGCGCGCGGCTCGGCCCAGCGCACCTCCCTCGCCTCGGCCACTCGGCCTCATGCGCAGCCAGCATGCTGCCTTACTGCCTTGCTGCCTCGCTGCCTCGGCTCCTCGGCCTCGTGCGCAGCCAGCAAGCAGCCTCGCTGCCTCGGCCACTCGGCCTCGTGCGCAGCCAGCAAGCAATACGTTGCCTCGGCTCCTCAGCCCCATGCGCAGCAAGCAGCCCGTTGCCTCGGCCCCTCAGCCTCATGCGCAGCAAGCAGCGCGCTGCCTCGGCTCCTCGGCCTCGTACGCAGCCAGCACGCTGCCTCGGCCCCTCGGCCTCATGCGCAGCAAGCAGCGCACTGCCTCGGCCCCTCGGCCCTGTGTGCAGCCAACACGCTGCCTCGGCCCCTCGGCCTCATGCGCAGCCAACACGCTGCAGCTAGCACGCCGCACGCTGCCTCGGCTCCTCGGCCCCTTGCGCAGCGAGCAACACGCTGCCTTGGCCGCTCGGCATCATGCGCAGCAAGCAGCCTCGCTGCCTCGGCCACTCGGCCTCGTGTGCAGCCAGCAAGCAGCCTCGCTGCCTCGGCCACTCGGCCTCGTGTGCAGCCAGCAAGCAGCCTCGCTGCCTTGGCCACTCGGCCTCATGCGCAGCCAACACGCTGCAGCTAGCACGCTGCCTTGGCCCCTTGGCCCCATGCGCAGCAAGCAGCCCGCCGCCTCGGCCCCTCGGCCTCATGCGCAGCCAACACGCTGCCTCGGTGCCTCGGCTCCTCGGCCTCACACGCAGCCAGCAAGCAGCCTCGCTGCCTTGGCCACTCGGCCTCATGCGCAGCCAACACGCTGCCTCGGCCACTCGGCCTCAGGCGCAGCCAACACGCTACTGCCTCGGCCTCATGCGCAGCCAACACGCTGCCTCGGCCACTCGGCCTCATGCGCAGCCAGCACGCTGCCTTACTGCCTTGTTGTCTCGCTGCCTCGGCTCCTCGGCCTCGTGCGCAGCCAGCAAGCAGCCTCGCTGCCTCGGCCACTCGGCCTCGTGCACAGCCAGCAAGCAGCCTCGCTGCCTTGGCCACTCGGCTTCATGCGCAGCCAACACGCTGCAGCTAGCACGCTGCCTTGGCCCCTCGGCCCCATGCGCAGCAAGCAGCCCGCTGCCTCGGCCCCTCGGCCTCATGCGCAGCCAACACGCTGCAGCTAGCATGCTGCACGCTGCCTCGGCTCCTCGGCCCCTTGCGCAGCGAGCAGCGCGCTGCCTCGGCTCCTCGGCCTCATGCGCAGCCAACACGCTGCCTCGGCCCCTCGGCCCCGTGCGCAGCCAACACGCTGCAGCCAGCACGCTGCATCGATCCCTCGGTCCCATGCGTGGCCTTCCGCCTCAACTGCTCGGCTGACGAAGCAGCCCGCTGCCTCGGCTCCTCGGCCTCATGCGCAGCTAACACGCTGCACGCTACCTCGGCTCCTCGGCCCCTTGCGCAGCGAGCAACACGCTGCCTTGGCCACTCGGCATCATGCGCAGCAAGCAGCCCGCTGCCTCGGCTCCTCGGCCCCATGCGCGGCCAGCCTGCCTGCGCCGAGCTACTCGGCCATATTCACTGCCGAATCTGTCTCAGGGCGACTTACCGACCAGGGTCTCGCCCCTCGGTCGCAGCTTGCCTGCGCCGAGCCTACCTCAGCGCGGCCTGCCCCCTGAGCGGTGTACCTCGGTCGCAGCCTGCCTGCACCGAGCACCTCGGCAACTCTCTGCCGAAATCCCACCTCAGCGCGGCTTGCCCGCCTGAGCGGTGTCCCTCGGTCGCAGCCTGCCTGCACCGAGCACCTCGGCCAATCGCTGCCGAGATCTACCTCGGCGCGGCCTGTCCGCCTCTATCGTGTACCTCGGTCGCATGGTGCCCGAGTCCACGTCCTCGCGTCCTGCCCGCCTGCGTCGTGCTACTCGGTCGCATGGCCCTTGCGACCACGCCTGCGCGGTCTGCCCGCCTGCGTTGTGCTCCTCGGTCGCGTAATGCCCGAGACCACACCTGCGCCGCCAGCCGCCTGCGTCGTGCTCCTTGGCTCCATGTCCCCGAGACAGACCAGTGCCGCCGGTACGCCCGTGTCGTGCCCCTCGGCTCCATAAACCCCCAGACACGTTAGCACGGCCAGCCTGCCCGTGCCGAACTCCACGGCCCTATCCACCTGGTCCACGCCCCTCGGCCGCGGCTTGCCTGCGCCGAACGCCTCGGCTCCATGCTTGCCGAGCCCACCACCTCGGTCGCAGCCTGCCTGCACCGAGCACCTCGGCAACTCTCTGCCGAAATCCCACCCCAGCGCGGCCTGCCCGCCTGAGCGGTGTCCCTCGGTCGCAGCCTGCCTGCACCGAGCACCTCGGCCAATCACTGCCGAGATCTACCTCGGCGCGGCATGTCCGCCTCTATCGTGTACCTCGGCCGCATGGTGCCCGAGTCCATGTCCTCGCGTCCTGCCCGCCTGCGTCGTGCTACTCGGTCGCATGGCTCTTGCGACCACGCCTGCGCGATCTGCCCGCCTGCGTCGTGCTCCTCGGCCGCGTAATGCCCGAGACCACACCTGCGCCGCCAGCCGCCTGCGTCGTGCTCCTTGGCTCCATGTTCCCGAGACAGACCAGTGCCGCCAGTACGCCCGCGTCGTGCCCCTCGGCTCCATAAACCCCGAGACACGTCTGCATGGCCAGCCTGCCCGCGCCGAACTCCTCGATCATATCCACTACCTTGCCCACCTGGGTCACATCCCTCGGCCGCAGCCTGCCTGCGCCGAGTGCCTCGGCTCCATGCTTGCCGAGGCCACCACCTCGGTCGCGTAATGCCCGAGGCCGCCACCTCGGTCGTATAATGCCCGAGGCCTCCTCGGTCGCTTAATGCTCGAGGACACCCCCTTTGGCTCCGTACCACCCGAGACCACACCTGCGCGGTCACCCCGCCTGCGTTGTGCTCCTCGGCCCTCGGCTCTACGCCTCCCGAGACCACACCTGCGCGGTCACCCCGCCTGCGTTGTGCTCCTCGGCCCTCGGCTCTACGCCATCCCGAGACCACACCAGCGCGGCCAACCTGCATGCGTTGTGCTCCTCGGCCCTCGGCTCTACGCCTCCCGAGATCACACCTGCGCGGTCACCCCGCCTGCGTTGTGCTCATCGGCCCTCGGCTCTACGCCATCCCGAGACCACACCTGCACGGTTGCCCCGCCTGCGTTGTGCTCCTCGGCTCTTCGGCTTCACGCCACCCGGGACACGCCTGCGCGGCCAGCCCACCTGCGTCGTGCTCCTCGGCTCTTCGGCTTCACGCCACCCGAGACCACGCCTGCGCGGCCTGCCCGCCTGCGTCGTGCTCCTCGGCTCTTCGGCTTTACGCCTCCCGAGATCACACCTGCGCGGCCACCCCGCCTGCGTTGTGCTCCTCGGCCCTCGGCTCTACGCCATCCCGAGACCACACCTGTGCGGTCACCCCGCCTGCGTTGTGCTCCACGGCCCTCGGCTCTACGCCATCCCGAGACCACGCTTGCGCGGCCAGCCCGCCTGCGTCGTGCTTCTCGGCTTTTCGGCTTTACGCCTCCCGAGATCACACCTGCGCGGCCACCCCGCCTGCGTTGTGCTCCTCGGCCCTCGGCTCTACGCCATCCCGAGACCACACCTGTTGGGAAATCATAGGGGGGGCGACATCATATGCGCAGCGGAAGAACAAGAAAACAAAAATCCCCGATTCCCAAAAAGATGTTCATCGTCGTGCGAAGATTGGTGCGCAAAATCCGCAAAAACACAAAACTGCGTATAGAGATTGTGTTACCTAGGGAGATCGTATATCCCTGTTTCCTTGCAGATCCTTAGGAGAGGGTGAAGGAGGTCAAGCGTCCTCCTCTCTAGCGGTGATCCACACAGCAGGGTTGCGACGACGCTCCTCAAAACTCCAGGCCTACTCTGAGGTGGAGAGGGAGAGGAGAATAGGAGGGGCAAGCAAAGACTCTAGCCTATGAGGCTGTGAATCCCTCCTATTTATAGAGATCCCGTGTCAAAACCCTAATGGGTCCTTCCCTAGTGGGTATTGGATCTGCATCCAATAAGACAAGGGCTCCGTCGGATATCTCATATCCGAACCTCTACTCATCGCAATGCCTACCATATGTGTGTGACCCTCTAGGCCCAATATCGAGCTGGCCGTGAGTCATACCTGTCAGAACTCCTTCTAACTTAGTGAATTATTATCTCTGTAATAATTCACTCGACTCATCGACTACGGAAGTACTAGGCCACTACGCCATAGTCCCCAGACGATACAGGGGAATTCAATCCATTGGACCTGTCTGTCCTCAGTTACCATGTACCTATAGTCCCTCATCCATCTAATATCCCAGAGACCGTATATCGAGCATGGTGCTGTCAGACCCATACGGTTTCTACTCGAGTCTCGCTCTAATCGGATTCTCCCGGAGAACTCTTTCTCTCTTAACCCGAATGACCCTGGCCAGGGATTTGTCTGAGCAAGATCACATGGGATATTCCTCTCATGATACCGAGAGTGGATGATCCTCTATCGACACTCAATAGCCCTCGTAAGGTCGACTACCACTCCCAATGACCAGCTGTACTAGATCTGGGAACAGCCAAACCTATAAGTCTGGTATCAAAGAGTGGAGCACTCATACAGGACATCCTTGGTGTCTCAAGTCTAAGAACCAGATACACCACTAGGACTACGGAATCGTTGTCTGACAATAAGGCATCATCAACCATCCAGCATTTCGTAAGCGGATCAATCAGTGAACTCATTCTCCAATGAGCACCTGTACTGTATCCCTAGTGTCCCTACACGAGCAGCTATGAGACCAGCTGCATCCATCATATGGACGGGTATACAGCACACCAGTCTATCCGGTTATCACGATGTTCCTTTCGAGTAACCTATGACCGGGATTATTTAGGATATGTGTTTAAAGGTGAATCGGTCTCATTATCGTGATCTCATCACGATCCGATTCCCATTGCACAAATCCAAGGACATCACAATATATATATGCATTTATGCAATAGTTATAAAGTGATATACGCCAAAATATAATAAGCAAAAAGATTCTGTATCAAGTCACACGTGCCATCACTCACGTGATTGGCTTGTTGGGCACTTATGACTAGCAATCTCCCACTTGACCTAAAGCCAATCACCTATGTGTCTGATCCCCATCAGACCCCTGTGACGCTCAAAGACAAAATGAGACAACGGCTTTGTCAGTGGATCTGCAATGTTATATTCTGATGGAACTCTTTCCACTGCTACATCTCCTCGGGTTACGATCTCTCTGATAAGCTGGAACCTCCTCAGAACACTTCTGATGAGACCCGGGTTCCCTTATTTGAGTAATCGCCCCATAGTTGTCGCAATATAAGGAAGTCGACTTCTCGCTATTCGGAACGACTCCCAAATCTGTGATGAACATCTTCACCCAGACTCCCTCTTTTGTTGCATCTGATGCAGCAATATACTCCGCCTCTATGGTGGAGTCAGCAGTAGTATCTTGCTTGGAACTCTTCCAGCACACTGCTCCTCCATTCAAGGTGTACACATACCCTGAATTCGACTTGCTATCATCGACATCAGACTGAAAACATGAGTCAGTGAAGCCTTCAACCTTAAGGCTATTACCTCCATATACTAGTAAAAGATCCTTAGTCCTTCTCAAGTACTTAAGGATACACTTTACTGCTTTCCAGTGCTCCAAGCCTGGATCCGCCTGATACCTGCTCGTGACACTCAGAGCATGCGCTATATCAGGCCTAGTACATAGCATGGCATACATGATAGACCCTATTGCTGAAGCATAAGGTATCATATTCATGTTTGCCCTTTGGAATTTTCCATACCAAACCTTTTGACAATGGTTTCTATGTACCTGGACTGGGACAAGCCAAGCATCCTCTTGGATCTATCTCTATAGATTCTAATCCCCAAGATATAGGATGCTTCTCCTAAGTCCTTCATGGAGAAGTGTCTAGATAACCAAGCCTTTACTGTGGATAGCATTCCTATGTCATTCCCAATGATGAGGATGTCATCCACATATAACACCAAAAAGCTAATAGCGCTCCCACTTACCTTTCTGTATACACAAGGCTCATCTTCGTTCTTAACGAAGTCATAAGATCTGATTGACTCATCAAATCTTATGTTCCAACTTCGGGAAGCTTGCTTTAGTCCATAAAAGGATCTAAGCAACCTACACACCTTATCTGGGCAGTTCTTGGACACGAATCCCTCAGGTTGCATCATATACACCTCCTCCTCCAGGTTCCCGTTGAGGAATGCAGTTTTCACATCCATCTGCCAGATCTCATAATCATAGTGTGCTGCAATAGCCAATAGAATTCTGATAGATTTTAGCATTGCTACGGGTGAGAAAGTTTCGTCGTAGTCAACACCTTGCCTTTGACGATACCCCTTAGCCACTAGCCTTGCTTTATAGGTCTCTACCTTTCCATCTACTCCGATCTTTTTCTTAAAGATCTATTTGCAACCGATGGGTACAATACCTTCGGGCGCATCAACTAGGTTCCAAACCTTATTGGAGTACATAGAATCCATCTCAGAATTCATGGCTTCTTTCCACTTCCCGGAGTCTATACTCATAATAGCCTCCTCGTAGGTCTGAGGATCAATATCCTCTACATCCTCTGCTCTAATATGTCCCACATATCTCTCAGGAGGATGGGATACTCTATCAGACCTGCGTAAAGTTGAAACTTGTGTATTAGATACCTGAACAGACTCGGGCTGTAGAGTGGTGCTTGAGCTTGGTTCCCTAACTTCGCTCAACTCTATCATTCTCCCACTGTCTCCGCCAAGAATGTGTTCCTTCTCAAGGAACACTGCTCTCTTAGCTACAAAGACCTTTTGGTCCTCGAGATGATAGAAATAATACCCACAAGTTTCCTTGGGGTATCCCATAAATTTGCATCGCTCTGTCCTTGATTCTAACTTATCGGGGTTGTGTCTTTTAACATGGGCAGAACAGCCCCAAATCTTAACAACCTTAAGATCAGGCTTCTTTCCTTTCCATATCTCATATGGTGTAGACACTACCGACTTAGTTGGAACTCTGTTCAGAAGGTAAGCTGCGGTTTCTAGGGCATATCCCCAGAATGAGATGGGTAGGTCAGCGAAACTCATCATGGACCGTACCATATCTAATAATGTACGATTTCTCCTTTCAGAGACACCATTGAGCTGAGGTGTATAAGGAGGTGTCCATTGGGATAATATCCCATGGTCCTTGAGGAAGTGAGTAAACTCTGTACTTAAGTACTCACCTCCTCGATCTGATCGAAGAGTTTTGATACTCTTTCCAGTCTGGTTCTCCACCTCATTCTTATACTCTCTGAATTTCTCAAAGGCCTCGGACTTGTACTTCATTAAGTACACATATCCATACCTTGAGAAATCATCAGTAAATGTAATGAAGTAGGAGTAACCTCCAATGGCATGAGTTGACATGGGTCCACATACATCACTATGTATGAGTTCCAACAACTCAGTGGCTCTCTCTCCAGTTCCACTAAATGGAGAGTTGGTCAGTTTTCCACGAATGCAAGGCTCACAAGTTGCATATGACACATAGTCGAATGGATCTAGATATCCATCATTTAGCAACTTTTGAATCCTTCTTCCATGGATGTGACCTAGCCTACAATGCCACAGGTATGCACTGTTCAACTCATCTTGTTTCCTTTTGGACACATTTACATTCATGATATGTGGAGTGGTGTCTAACATAAATAAACCATTATGCAATGTTCCTTTCGTGATGATCTTATCATCTAATAATATCGAACAACCATTGTTCTCAAAAACAAATTTATATCCACTAACTGTTAAACATGAAATGGAAATAATGTTTTTGATAATAGAAGGAACAAAATAACATGCATCTAATGCAATAAAAGCTCCACTAGGCAGATGTAGAGCGACCTCGCCAACAGCTAATACAGCAACTTTTGCTCCATTACCCATCTTTAGGTCCATCTCGCCTCTCTCTAGTCTCCTAGGCCTTGCCAGAACCTGCAACGAATTGCATATATGATAAGCACTACCGGTATCTAATACCCATGTGTTATCATAAGAGTCTGACAAATGGAGACTGATCATGAATGTACCTGAAGCTTCATCAAGCTTTTGTTTCGCCCTTTCTGCAAGGTACTCTTTGCAGTTTCTCTTCCAGTGCCCATCTTTACCACAGTGGAAGCACTGGCCTTTGTCCTTTGTTGGGTCTTTCTTAGCAACCTTTGCTTTACCTTGTTTGCCCTTGCCCTTTCCCTTCTTAAGGGACCTTTCTGCTTTCCTTTTCTTTCTGGTCTCACCAGTGTAGAGAACTGGCTTCTCTTTCTTAATAGTACTCTCTGCCTCCCTCAACATATTGAGGAGCTCTGGGAGAGTCACCTCAAGCTTGTTCATATTAAAATTCATTATGAACTGTGAAAAGGAATCTGGTAGGGACTGAAGCACAATGTCCACACACAAGTTATCCTCTAGGACCATTCCTAGACCTGTGAGTTTCTTTATCCACTCAATCATCTTTAGGACATGGTTCTGAACCGGTGTCCCCTCAGTCATCCTAGCGCGGAAAAGGCTCTTGGATATCTCATATCGTTGAGTCCTTCCCTGTTCCTCAAACAATTTGCGGACATGTAGGAGAATGGATCTGGCATCCATCTTTTCATGTTGTCTCTGTAACTCTGAAGTCATAGAGCCCAACATATAGCACTGAGCAAGAGTGGAGTCATCAATGTACTTCACGTAGCGAGCGATCTCATCCTCACTTGCCCCTTCTTCGGGCGTAGGCATCACTATATCAAGGACGTATACGATTTTCTCCGCTGTGAGAACAATTCTCAAGTTACGGAGCCAATCCGTATAATTTGGACCAGTGAGGCGGTTGACATCAAGTATGCCACGTAAGGGATTTGAAAGCGACATTTTCTGAAAATAAAGATGCAGCAGAAATGAATAACATACAGATTTTGCAAGAAATAAACTATCAAGATATGGACTTCTATCTTAATATGCTCCCACTATTTTACTAACGAGTCACGCGACACCCTCAGCACGTGAAACGGAAGTCTCCGGCAGACTTCTAGTGGGGATCAGGATCCAATCAGCGTCTTAGTGTAACCTCGAGGGACTCGACCAATCACACTAAGCCTAAAAGGTAGACAACTCTTGCCGATCACAACTCCTTGTGATTCCCGTCCTGTTCGGCCTCCGAATCACCATGGCCTCGAGGGACTCGACCAACCATGATGCTCGGTTAAGTCAACACCTTCGTTACAAGATGAGTCTGATTTGATGATATACCCTCGAGGGACTCGACCAAGCATATCATGCCCTCAGGTCACCGGTGACATCTCTATGTCGTAAGCAAGATAGCGAATCGCGATATAGGTGAGTCTCGAGGGACTCGACCAACTCAACCTACACCGGGATTCGGTTCCTACTCATAACGATGGAAGGCCACGTGGGTCAATCTAATTGCCTCACGTTTACCGACTTAATATTATCGAGAGATGTTTCTATAATTTGGTCTCCTAATATGACATGTCACACATATACATATTTAATATATATCTACATCGCATGCAAATATATATACATATCTAGTATGTGTATAAGCAATCACATCAGATGATCATGGACCACAACCTAATATGATTAGGCCCGAGCCAGTAGGCCTAATCACTCACATCAAGATCTATGTGTGCAACGGTGCATCTCCATGCCCTGTGATCGTCCATCTCGTCCTCGTCGGTTTCGTCGACATCTTGATACATCTCCATGCATCACGATCGTCCGTCTCGTGGGTCCCGCTGTCGCATCCACGCTCCCGCTGCGCCTCCTCATGTGATTACAACTTAATCATAGGCACGCAGGCCCGACAATAAACGAGAAATATAATGGAGGTTCGCAGACCTCAATAATAATAATCACAAGTACACACATCACACGGTCCATGATCATCCGTCCACACATCATACATCACATGTATAAATAATCATCATAATGTAGGACTACTAGATAATAATAAAAATAATAATCAACTAAACCTTTTAATTAATTAATATTTTTCTGAAATCAGGGACATGTAGGGAATTTCTCAATTCCTAAGGGTATTTTCGTAATTTGGATAAAAGACAGAAATTGGAATTTCTCAAATTCCGAGGGGCAAAACTGTCTTTTGCCCAGAAAACCCTAATACCCTTTGCCCTTTTTGCTGCTGCCGCCGCCGCCACCCTGCCGGCGGCGGCCTGTGCGGCGGGGCGAGGGCACTGCCCTCGCCTGCAGGCGGCACGCCCGCTGGCGGCGATGCCGTTGCGGGTGGGCGCCCCCTTCGGGCGCCACTGCCTCCGCAGACGGTGCTGTACCGCCGGGCGGCCGCCCCTGTGGGGGGTTTCGCCCGCGGGAGCAGCGGCGGCAGGCGCCGCTTCCTTTCGGCGGCTCTGCCCGTGGGTTGCCAGCCCCGCCAGCAGCAAGCCTGCTGCAAGCAGACCGCCGGCCGGCTGCTGCAGGCACAGCGCTTGCGCATGCGCCGGCGCTGTGCTGCCTGGCTGCGGCTGCAGCTGCGGCTGCCGCTGCAGATGGCTGCAGGTATGCAGATCGAGGGCAGCAACTGTTGCTGCCCTTCCTCGCTTTTGCGTCAACGATTTTGACGTCAATATTCTTCCTAAACACAACACACGCAGTTCAAAACCAATCATTCGCACGAACAACCTGGCTCTGATACCACTGTTGGGAAATCATAGGGGGGGCGACATCATATGCGCAGCGGAAGAACAAGAAAACAAAAATCCTCGATTCCCAAAAAGATGTTCATCGTCGTGCGAAGATTGGTGCGCAAAATCCGCAAAAACACAAAACTGCGTATAGAGATTGTGTTACCTAGGGAGATCGTATATCCCTGTTTCCTTGCAGATCCTTAGGAGAGGGTGAAGGAGGTCAAGCGTCCTCCTCTCTAGCGGTGATCCACACAGCAGGATTGCGACGACGCTCCTCAAAACTCCAGGCCTACTCTGAGGTGGAGAGGGAGAGGAGAATAGGAAGGGCAAGCAAAGACTCTAGCCTATGAGGCTGTGAATCCCTCCTATTTATAGAGATCCCGTGTCAAAACCCTAATGGGTCCTTCCCTAGTGGGTATTGGATCTGCATCCAATAAGACAAGGGCTCCGTCGGATATCTCATATCCGAACCTCTACTCATCGCAATGCCTACCATATGTGTGTGACCCTCTAGGCCCAATATCGAGCTGGCCGTGAGTCATACCTGTCAGAACTCCTTCTAACTTAGTGAATTATTATCTCTGTAATAATTCACTCGACTCATCGACTACGGAAGTACTAGGCCACTACGCCGTAGTCCCCAGACGATACAGGGGAATCCAATCCATTGGACCTGTCTGTCCTCAGTTACCATGTACCTATAGTCCCTCATCCATCTAATATCCCAGAGACCGTATATCGAGCATGGTGCTGTCAGACCCATACGGTTTCTACTCAAGTCTCGCTCTAATCGGATTCTCCCGGAGAACTCTTTCTCTCTTAACCCGAATGACCCTGGCCAGGGATTTGTCTGAGCAAGATCACATGGGTTATTCCTCTCATGATACCGAGAGTGGATGATCCTCTATCGACACTCAATAGCCCTCGTAAGGTCGACTACCACTCCCAATGACCAGCTGTACTAGATCTGGGAACAGCCAAACCTATAAGTCTGGTATCAAAGAGTGGAGCACTCATACAGGACATCCTTGGTGTCTCAAGTCTAAGAACCAGATACACCACTAGGACTACGGAATCGTTGTCTGACAATAAGGCATCATCAACCATCCAGCATTCCGTAAGCGGATCAATCAGTGAACTCATTCTCCAATGAGCACCTGTACTGTATCCCTAGTGTCCCTACACGAGCAGCTATGAGACCAGCTGCATCCATCATATGGACGGGTATACAGCACACCAGTCTATCCGGTTATCACGATGTTCCTTTCGAGTAACCTATGACCGGGATTATTTAGGATATGTGTTTAAAGGTGAATCGGTCTCATTATCGTGATCTCATCACGATCCGATTCCCATTGCACAAATCCAAGGACATCACAATATATATATGCATTTATGCAATAGTTATAAAGTGATATACGCCAAAATATAATAAGCAAAAAGATTCTGTATCAAGTCACACGTGCCATCACTCACGTGATTGGCTTGTTGGGCACTTATGACTAGCAACACCTGCGCGGTCACCCCGCCTGCGTTGTGCTCCTCGGCCGTCGGCTCTACGCCACCCAAGACCACGCCTGCGCGGCCTGCCCGCCTGCGTCGTGCTCCTCGGCTCTTCGGCTTCACGCCACCCGAGACCACGCCTGCGCGGCCTGCCCGCCTGCGTCGTGCTCCTCGGCTCTTCGGCTTCACGCCACCCGGGACACACCTGCGCGGCTAGCCCGTCTGCGTCGTGCTCCTCGGCTCTTCGGCTTCACGCCACCCGAGACCACGCCTGCGCGGCCTGCCCGCCTGCGTCGTGCTCCTCGCCTCTTCGGCTTCACACCACCCGGGACACGCCTGCGCGGCCAGCCCGCCTGCGTCGTGCTCCTCGCCTCTTCGGCTTCACGCCACCCGAGACCACGCCTGCGCGGCCTGCCCGCTTGCGTCGTGCTCCTCGGCTCTTCGGCTTCACGCCACCCGAGACCACACCTGCGCGGCCTGCCCGCCTTCGTCGTGCTCCTCGGCTCTTCGGCTTCACGCCACCCAGGACACACCTGCGTGGCCAGCCCGCCTGCGTCGTGCTCCTCGGCTCTTCGGCTTCACGCCACCCGAGACCACGCCTGCGCGGCCTGCCCGCCTACGTCGTGCTCCTCGGCTCTTCGGCTTCACGCCACCCAGGACACACCTGCGCGGCCAGCCCGCCTGCGTCGTGCTCCTCGGCTCTTCGGCTTCACGCCACCCGAGACCACGCCTGCGCGGCCTGCCCGCCTGCGTCGTGCTCCTCGGCTCTTCAGCTTCACGCCACCCGAGACCACACCTGCGCGGCCTGCCCGCCTGCGTCGTGCTTCTCGGCTCTTCGGCTTCACGCCACCCGGGACACGCCTGCGCGGCCAGCCCGCCTGCGTCATGCTCCTCGGCTCTTCGACTTCACGCCACCCGAGACCACGCCTGCGCGGCCTGCCCGCCTGCGTCATGCTCCTCGGCTCTTCGGCTTTACGCCTCCCGAGATCACACCTGCGCGGCCACCCCTCCTGCGTTGTGCTCCTCGGCCCTCGGCTCTACGCCATCCCGAGACCACACCTGCGCGGTCACCCCGCCTGCGTTGTGCTCCTCGGCCCTCGGCTCTACGCCATCCCGAGACCATGCTTGCGCGGCCAGCCCGCCTGCGTCGTGCTCCTCGGCTTTACGCCACCCGAGACCACACCTGCGGGGCTCACCCGCCTGCGTTGTGCTCCTCGACCCTCGGCTCTACGCCATCCCGGGACCACACCTGCGCGGTCACCCCGCCTACGCTGTGCTCCTCGGCCCTCATCGGCTCCATCAGCCCCGAGTCGAACCCTGCTCGGCTTCCTGACTGAGTCGCGCACCTCGGCCCCATGTTGCACGAGACGCGTCCGCGCGGCTAGCCCGCCTGCATCGTACGCCTCGGATCCGCATGACCAGCCCACCTGAAGTAAGAAGCCATGCATCGGACCCCTTGCATGCAAGAACCGACGCATAGCTCCTTTCGGGGGGGGCATATGATAGGGGTAAAAATGGCGATGTGACACGCCATGGCAGCAACCCCCTGAGCGACACACTGCCCGAGGCTCTCCATACCCTGCAGTAGCTCGGCCTCCCACGCAACCCCAGTGGTAACATCAAACCTCCTCTATAAATACCCCTGAGTCCTAAGCAAAGGGGGGGAACTCACTAAGACAGAGAACACTGAGAGGCTCTTCTTCTGCCTCATCCCCAACACCCTCCACATCCTTCTCTAACTTGATCGTCGGAGGGGTCGGGCCGAGCTCCCGGCCCGACCTGTGTGCAGGTGCGAGACGGTGTCGCCTCTTCCCGAAGCTGCGACGGAGCTGCCTCCCGACCCGAGCCGCCGACCCGAACCGCCGACCCGACCTGCCGAACCGACCTTCCGACCCGAACCACCGAGCTCGGCCGCCGGGAGACCTCGAGGAGCGCCCCCATGGAGATCACCACCTTCCGGACTCGAACCAAGCCGCGACGGCCCCGAGGCCACGGCTAAAAAAGTTATAACAGAACTAATAGAACCTAGCAGAATGATTGCAGCTGTGTGCCACCAACCAGCATATTGGCTTTCTTTGTAATGTTGGAAGATTGATGAAAAGATTAGGGTTAGCTTGACAATTATGCATGGGTAGGTCAGCATGAGAGCTACGACTTCCGACTCCAAGACAAGATTGGAGAGACTATCCTCACTTGCCTCACAGTACTTACAAAGATCACAACTTGAGATCGTACTGCATTCTGGTCTGCATCCTATTCAGCATTCACATGAGACCAAATCTCTCCAGCAGTAGAACTCCGAGATCTCTAAGTTAATTGCTTTCTCCTGATATCACAATACCAAAAAAAGATTTTGCTCATTCTTAAAAGGTCAATCTTTTTTAAAAAAAATTTATGATCCCTTAACAACTTACAAAAGATAAAATATTTTACTCGAAATTCACAAGATTCACAAGAACCATTTAAGAAAGCATAGTCAATATAAATTATAAATATAAACTTCGTAACCTTTTAGATGATTATATGACAAAAGGTCTAAACTGATCCACCACCACAGAACAAACAAAATGAGGTTGTCAAACCAACGATCAACCCTCAAGTATTATATCAAATATCTCGGTTATAATTTTATCCATGACAGTATGATCATTCCTTACATTAGTTATAGTATAGCCATTCGTTTCATTGTTTCCCATTTCAAGACTAAGAAAAGCTAATGATTCCCGTGACACACTCTGTTCTTCTCCCTTTTGGTCACAGATTTAGTCATGCTCTAACCCAAGCTCATCATTGGATTCTGCCAACAAATTGACCCATGTCCATAATTAACGCTGGTAGGTTCAAAAGACAGATTTGGTAACTAACTGTTGGGCATAATCCAACATCAATCTCCTTAATCATATTTTTATTATTTGAAGATCATCGAATCTAATTAATCAATATTAACATATATCATGTCAGATATTAATTATATCCAAAATTTAATCCTGTCTTTAAATTTTTATTTAAAAGATCGTATTTTGTCCACATGAAATAACAATGAATTTGAGTCAAATTTGTCAGTAAGCTTATATTTGATTAGATTATATTCAATCTTAAACTATGAATCGAACTCAATATACATAATTCGATTCGTTCAATCGTTTGCCAGGATCAAATCTAATATATATAATATGATTCTTTCCATATGAAACCGTCTTCTAAGTTCATCTTTCTTTATATCATACACAAATATTTACAACTCTGACAACAGCTGTTAACCGGTGAGTTGGATTTATCTCGAGAACAATATATTTCGGCAAGTGCTACCGCTACAATAATATATCCTGGAAAGATATGTGTCTTGCAGAATCCTTGTTACGGTAGAATGTGCCCAGTTAATTGCTTTCATCACATTTGATCTGCAGGAAAACAAGAAACAAAAGGCGAAAAACATGAAACGAAAACAAAAGCACGAGGCAAACCAAAACTGCTGCATTGAGAATTGGGAGGATTCCTATTGTTTTTGTTTTATTTGTTCACAGAAAACAAACTTTGGCAGTGTTTTCTATGTCTCTTTTCCCATTTGCTACGTACATGCAGATTGGGAAAGAGAAGAACGTGACACTCACCTGGAGAGAGAGAGAGAGAGAGAGAGAGAGACGTCACATTTTTTCTAAGAGAACGTGACGTTTTGGACCTCCCCGCCGACACTACGGTGACCGCCACTTTATGGGGAAGAGGATGATGAGGAATTCCAAGAGGACGGCGACGGAGACCCGGCCCCGTCCTTCTCCCTCTTCGGTATCGAGTTCACTAATGGCCACAGGCGGGATCTCGGAGCTGCGCAGGTCCGGCGGCGGGTGGCGCCACTGCGGCAACGGCCCCGCCAACAGCTGTTGGGAAGAAACCAGAATATTCTTTTCCGTCTTTGTATATTAAAATGGGTTCCTCATCAAAATACTAACTTGGTATCCAAATGAAAATATTAACCAGCACAGCATAAATAACAAAGTAAAAATCAATCACATAATGAGACAAAATCTTTTAACATGGAAAACTCAATGTGAGAAAAATCACGGGACCGTAATCCACCTCAAACTTCCACTATCAATAATACTGATAACAGGTTTACAGTAGGTCTTCTCTAGAATAACAAAAGGATCAGAATAACATCAAGAAAATAGATCTTGGCTCAAGAATAACATATCTTCATCACATAGATAGATCTCCTCCAAAGAGAATTCTAGGTCTCACAAAATGGATATCGCAAGAAAGTACCTTAGAGAGGGTAAACTGTAGATCAACACCGTTAGGATTGTAGAGTTTGCTGTAAGGATTCTCTATATAACATTTGGACCGAAACTGATAATGTTTGGCCACCGATAGTCAAGCAGAAAACTCAAAAACCTTACTTTCTCTCTCTATTTCTCTCTCCTCTTTTCTCTACACGCCGTCGCAAGCTGCACGCGCACTCTGATCTATTTTCCTCACCTTCTCTCTCCTCTTTTTAATTTTTTTTATTTGCTAATTTGGGCTCAATAGACCCAATTGTCCAAGCCCACATATGGACTAGACCCAACAATTCTCTCCCTCCAGCTCATATGGTGGGCTGTATCAAGCCCGCTCTTCGCCTACATGCTTCAAGCTTCTCCTTAGGCAAAGACTTTGTCATTGGTATGCACTTTTTTTCAATTGTAATTCTTTCATCTCAAGCACATCACGAATCCAGTGATATCTCACATCAATATGCTTGAATCTAGAATGGTATGTTGAATTCTTGGAGAGGTGAATGTCGCTCTGACTGTCACAGTAAACATTATATCCTTCATGTTTCAAACCCAATTCCTGTAGAAACTTTTTCATCCATAAAGTTTCCTTACAAGCTTCAGTAACTGCTATGTATTCTGCTTCTGTGGTTGATAGAGCAACACACTTCTGTAACTTAGACTGCCAAGAGACTGCTCCCCCTGCAAACGTCATCAAGAATCTCGAAGTGGACTTCCTGTAATCAGTATCACCTGCCATGTCTGCATCTGTATACCCTTCTAACACAGGTTCATCATTACCAAAACATAAACATAACCTGGAAGTACCTCTTAGATATCTTAATATCCATTTCACTGCTGCCCAATGTTCCTTTCCAGGATTAGAGAGAAATCGGCTGACAACTCCAACTGCATGAGCTATATCTGGCCTAGAACAAACCATAGCATACATCAAACTGCCTACTGCAAATGAGTAAGGCACTCTGGACATTTCTTCTTTTTCTTTCTCACTTGTAGGACATTGTTTCGAACTAAGCTTGAAATGACCTGCAAGTGGAGAACAAACTGCTTTGGCTTTACTCATGTTGAATCTTTCAAGAACCTTTTCAATGTAAGTCTCCTGAGATAGCCAAATCTTCCTTTTCTTCCTATCACGAAGAATCTTCATGCCAAGTATTTGTCTCACCGATCACAAGTCTTTCATGGCAAAAGACTTACTTAGCTCTCTTTTAAGCTTTTCAATTTTTCCAACATCATGGCCAATAAGCAACATATCATCAATATATAGTAGTAAAATAATAAAATCATCATCTGAAAATTTCTTCATAAACACACAATAATCAGATGTTGTTCTATCATACCCTTGGCTCATCATAAAGAAATCAAACTTCTTATACCACTGTCTAGGTGCCTGTTTGAGTCCATATAAGCTTTTCCTAAGCTTACATACCAGATTTTCTTTTCCATTGACTTTGAAACATTCTGGTTGCTCCATGTAAATTTCTTCTTCTAAGTCACCATGAAGAAATGATGTTTTTACATCAAGTTGCTCAACTTCTAAATTCAAGCGGGCAGTCAAACCAAGAACAACTCGGATAGAAGACATTTTTACAACCGGAGAAAATATTTCTTCAAAGTCAATACCTTTCTTCTGACTGAATCCTTTCACAACTAGTCGTGCCTTGTATCTCTGTTGTGAGCTATTGCTTTCAGTCTTCAATTTGTAAACCCACTTATTCTTGAGAGCTTTCTTCTCTTTAGGTAATCTTACCAAGTCATAGATATGGTTCTCAAGCAAGGATCTCATCTCTTCTTGCATGACTTTAACCCACTCACTCTTATTCTCATGTAGAATAGCTTCTTGGTAAGTTTCTGGCTCTCTCTCGTCAGTAAGCATAACATACTCATGTGGAGGATATCTGGTAGAGGGTTGTCGCTCTCTAGTGGATCTTCTCAATGGAATCTCAACTGGTGGTGGAGGTGCCTGTTCAGTTGGTTCAGCATCATCAACTATAGGTGTATCATCACTAGTATTCTCACCATAATCTTCTTGTTCATCTCCCCCATGATCATCATGAACTACAAGTGAAGGAACTGGACCCAAACTCCAAGGAATATAAACGGATGTTTCTGGCTTCTCAACATTATCACCATCATCAAACAATTGGTCTTCAAGAAACACAACATCTCTGCTTCTAATAATCTTCTTGTTCACTGGATCCTATAATCTGTACCCAAACTCTTCATGACCATATCCCAAGAAGATACATGCTTTTGCTTTACTATCAAGCTTGGACCGCTCATCTTTGGGAATATGAACAAATGCTTTATACCCAAAGACTCTCAAATGATTTTAAGATATATCTTTTCCTCTCCATACTCTCTCTGGAACATCACCTTGCAGAGGAACTGATGGAGAAAGATTTATCAAGTCAACTGTAGTTCTCATAGCCTCCCCCCAAAATGACTTCGGTAACTTGGCGTGAGAAAGCATACACCTAATCCTTTCTTCAATGTTTCTGTTCATCCTTTCTGCCATACCGTTCTGCTGAGGAGTTTTAGGAACTGTTTTCTCAAGTCTGATACCATGAAACCTGCAATAATTCTCAAAAGGACCCCTGTACTCGCTACCATTATCTGATCGAATACACTTTAGTTTTCTGCCAGTTTCTCTTTCAACACTGACATGAAACTCCTTGAAAGAATCGAGTACCTAGTCTTTAGATTTCAAAGCAAAAGCCCACACTTTTCTAGAATCGTCATCAATAAAAGTAACAAAATAAAGAGCACCTCTAAGAGTTCTAGTTTGCATAGTACAAACATCAGTATGAACTAAATCAATAACATCTGATCTTCTAGATGATGGATATGTCTGAAATGCAACTCTATGTGTTTTTCCAACTAAGCAATGATCACAAGATTTAAGAGATATACCTTGCAACTCTTGTAAGAACTGCTTTCTAGCAAGAGTTTGAAGTCCCTTCTCGCTGATATGTCCAAGTCTCTTATGCCAAAGATCTATACTTTCACCTTTTCGAATTGCATTAATCTCTTCTTTGTGTAGCTTAGCTTCCACGACATAAAAAGAGTTAATCTTCTTTCCTTTTGCCACAATCAGAGAACCTTTAGTAAGTTTCCATTTGCTTTCACCAAAATAGTATGCAAATCCCTCATCATCAAGTCTGTGTGTAGATATCAAGTTAAGACGAATATCTGGAACATGCCTTACATCTTTGAGTATTAATTTGCTCCCAATATTGGTCTCCAAGCAAATATCTCCAATACTCATAATCTTAGATGTACCATTGTTTCCCATTCTGACATTACCAAAATCACCAATAGTGTAAGATCTAAAGAAAGCAACATGAGAAGTGACATGAAATGAAGCACCAGAGTCAATTACCCAGCTACTTGTTAGGATACCACTTGTTAAGTGAATCCGAAAATGAAATTAACACTTTCATATATTCAGACATGATTTTCGTTATAGATTTTGAATTTAAATCATGAAGATCAAACAAGCTCATGATCATGAATAACTTAAAATCTCATGCATAAAATTGTTAATCATTGTATCATAACCATTTAATATTATTGTGCATTACTTTAAATCAAACGTGATTTCATTCAACAATGTTAATCAAACATGATACACATTATTACTTCTTAACCATGATTTCATATTTTCAATCAAAATAATTTTGTTTGTTTATCATAAAATATGCAATATTATCATTTTCGAAATTACTAGCATGATCATAATTTTGTAATTTTTTTTAACATGTAATTTTCAAGAAAATTAATTCTAAACTAAAAAAGAAAAACTACATTATGAAAGCATCAAGTAATTTCAAAATAAACCAAAGGCATTACCTCAACGTTGTAGGCTGTTAAGGCGTAGTTTGCCGCCTCGCTTTTGTTGATTTTTTCTTCGTCTTCGGAGGAGCTCGATTCATCCCAATTCTTATTCTTCTTCTTACGTTTAAAGCAAGTAGTTCCATTCTTTTTGCTTTTTAATTTTCGTTTCATTTGTAGTTTAAGTTCACCATCACTTGAGCTTATGCTCGAGTGGTCTTCAAATGTTCTATGTCCCAAATCCTTCCTGTTCTTTGGAAGGTTGTTTTGTTCATCATTGTCCTCATCACTTGAGTCATCGCTCAAGTGGCATTCATTTGTCCAGAGTTCCAAATCCTTCCTGTTCTTTGGAAGGTGATTGTGTTCAACATGTTCATCATATGCATTGTGCACCATTTCATATGTCATCAATGAACCAATTAATTCTTCAAGTGGTAAGTTGTTTAGGTTTTTAGCTTCTTGAATAGCAGTTACTTTTGAATCCCAAGTTTTAGAAAGTGAACGCAAAACTTTGTTAACGAGTTCAAAATCCGAAAAGCTTTTACCAAGTGATTTTAAACCATTGACGACATCCGTAAAACGGGTGTACATGTCAACAACGGTTTCGCTTGGTTTCATATGAAAAAGCTCGAAATCATGCAGTAAAATATTAACTTTCGAGTCTTTGACTCTACTAGTTCCCTCGTGCGTGATTTCAAGAGTGCGCCAAATATCGAAAGCCGTTTCGCACAAAGAAACCCGATTGAACTCATTTTTGTCCAAAGCGCAAAATAAGGCATTCATAGCCTTTGCGTTTAAAGAAAAATACTTCTTCTCTAAATCCGACCATTCGTTCATCGGTTTAGAGGGAAGTTGAAAACCGTTTTCAACGATATTCCATAAATCCAAATTTAGAGAAATCAAGAAAACTCTCATTCGAGTTTTCCAATAAGTGTAGTCCAATCCGTTAAAGAACGGTGGACGAACAACCGATAAGCCCTCTTGAAGAGCCATTTCTCTCGGGTGTAAATCCGAAATGAGAAATACCCCGCTCTGATACCAATTGTTAGGATCGAGAGCACTAAGAGGGGGGGTGAATTAGTGCAGCGGAAATTTTACAGCGATTAAAACCGAAAGCTGCGTTCGTTCGATAGAAACTATTATGATGCAAAAGCTGATTCACAGTTTGTATCTAAGTGCAGTTTGCGTCTAAGCGCAGATTGCGTCTAAGCGCAGTTTGCGTCTAAACACAGTTTGCGTCTAAACACAGTTTGCGTCTAAGCGCAGTTTGCGTCTAAACACAGTTTGCGTCTAAGCACAGTTTGCGTCTAAACGCAGTTTGCGTCTAAACGCAGTTTGCGTCTAAACGCAGATGACAGTTTGCAGTTCTAAATGAAATCAAGACGTAAACGTAAACTGCACAGAACCTTGTTCGTAAAAGCGTAGAAGACAGTTTGCAGTTGTAAATGAAATCAAAAGACGTAAACGTAAACTGCACAGAACCTTGTTCGTAAAAAAGCGCAGAAGACAGTTTGCAGTTGTAAGTGAAATCAAGACGTAAACGTAAACTGCACAGAACTCATTTGTAAAAGCGCAGAGAGACAGTTTGCAGTTTGTAGATAGAATCAAGACGTGAACGTAAACTGCATAGAACTCGTTCGTAAAAGCGCAGAGAGCAGTAGCTATGTAGGAGGTTTGCAGTAATGATAAAGTGCTCAAAATAAACGCAAACCAGAGATTTAGAGTGGTTCGGTCAGTCTTGACCTACTCCACTTTTGGCTTCCTCCACCGATGAGGTTACCGACGTCAACTAGAGGCCTTCCTTCAATAGGCGAAGGCCAACTACCCTCTTACAGATTCACTCCTTTTGACGGGCTTAGGAGACAACCCTTACAGATGTTTTCTCTCCTCTCTTTACAACTCAAACTTGAAGAACAGAAGGAGGAGGAAAAACTAGCAGTTTTGAGCTCTAAGAACCACTGAAAAGATCAAGATTTCGGGTAAGTTCTTGCTCTTTTCAGTGCTGAATGGGTGGGGTATTTATAGGCCCAAACCCAATTCAAATTTGGAGCTCAAAACGATCAAATCCCGGAATTCCGGGATCAGGCGGTTGCACCTCTTGACTGGAGAGGTTGCACCGCCTGGCAGAGCTCGAAGACCGAGCTCAGGCGGTGCCACCTCTCTGTCAGGGAGGTTGCACCTCTCTGCTAGAGCTCGAAGACCGAGCTCAGGCGGTTGCACCTCCTGACTGGAGAGGTTGCACCGCCTGGCAGAGCTCGAAACTTGAGCTCTGGCGGTGCTACCTCTTGACAGAAGAGGTTGCACCGCCCAGTCTCGCTCGGAGACTGAGCCTGGGCGGTTGCACCTCCTGGCTGGGGCGGTGCTACCTCTTTCACTATTTCAACTCACTTGGTTTGGCTCCAAACTTGGCCCAAACCAGTCCGAACTTGGGCCTAATTGGCCCCTACTTGGGTTATAGGATTAACACCTAATCCTAACCCTAATTAATGTGCTAACTATGATTTTAAAGACATTTTCTAAGCTATTACAAAGTCTGCAAGTCAAGACTTCTTCTGGCGAGCTTTCAGCAAACTTCCGACGGTCTTCCGATGAACTCTCGGAAACCATTCTGCGGACTCCCGGCAAGCTCCTAGACTTCACGATTTGTTCTTAGCAAGTTCCAACGAGCTTCTTCGGCAAGCTCCGATCTTTCTCGGCGAGCTCCGCGAACTCCCAACGAACCTTCCGGCGAGCTTCCGAAAAACCCTTCGGCAAGCTCCCAACTCATTCTCGGCTAGTTCCGGTAGCATTCCCGATGAACCTTCGGACTTCCGTCGAACTCTCGAACTTGCAACAAATCCTTCGCGCTTGACTCCGACACTTTGTTTCACGTTATGTCTTCATCGTTATCATAGCTAATCCTGCACAATTAAAGAAAAACTTCGATCGAGACAATTAATCCTAAGCAATTAACCAAGTTGTCCGACATATCATTGGTCCCTCGACGCTTCGTCCGATTCTTCGGCTCATCGTCCTCTCCTGCGGCCTATTGCCCAATCGGCCAGTTGACTCCGCAACTCCGATATCCTTGGCGCAATACCCGCTCTTCTTGGCCCGATGCCCGAGTCCACGGCCCGAAGCCTTCTGTCGATACGTCGACCGATCCACCGGCCCGACGTCCAATCTTCTGACATGTTCCTTCGGCACAACATGATTTTCCTGCTTTAATTGTCTCATTCTGATCAAAGCATCCTGCGTCACTCAAAACGCAGATTAAATCATAAACATATATCAAGTAGTTTCATCATCAAAATACGAGATTCAACAATGCGGTTGCATGATGTAACATTTGCTAAATTTTTTGGCTTTAAAACTGCATGATGATAAAACTTGATATGTTTTTCATGCAATAAGTTAAACCAATATCACAAACACTTGATTGTGATACTTCTCCTTTTTGTTGATGACAAAGGGGGAGAAGTATGTTGATGAAAGTATGTTGATGACATGACATGTGATGCATAAGTTTATGCATATGTTCATGTTGACGTGTTGCAAGTATTCATGATGAATATTGCAATGACTTGAATTCAGTTTGAATTCAAGGTTCTATAAATATGGCATATTGATAGGGGGAGTTTGTTTAAACTCTGGGAGTTAAGGTTAACTCCGATTATGATGACATGTTGCTTAGATTTTTGAATCTAAGAGTTTCTATCAATAAGGTATATTGATAGGGGGAGTTTGTTTAAACTCCGGGAGTTAAGTTTAACTCCGTCATCAAGTGGTTGTCATCATCAAAAAGGGGGAGATTGTTGAATCTCGTATTTTGATGATGAAACTACTTGATATATGTTTATGATTTAATCTGCGTTTTGAGTGACGCAGGATGCTTTGATCAGAATGAGACAATTAAAGCAGGAAAATCATGTTGTGCCGAAGGAACATGTCAGAAGATTGGACGTCGGGCCGGTGGATCGGTCGACGTATCGACAGAAGGCTTCGGGCCGTGGACTCGGGCATCGGGCCAAGAAGAGCGGGTATTGCGCCAAGGATATCGGAGTTGCGGAGTCAACTGGCCGATTGGGCAATAGGCCGCAGGAGAGGACGATGAGCCGAAGAATCGGACGAAGCGTCGAGGGACCAATGACATGTCGGACAACTTGGTTAATTGCTTAGGATTAATTGTCTCGATCGAAGTTTTTCTTTAATTGTGCAGGATTAGCTATGATAACGATGAAGACATAAAGTGAAACAAAGTGTCGGAGTCAAGCGCGAAGGATTTGTTGCAAGTTCGAGAGTTCGACGGAAGTCCGAAGGTTCATCGGGAATGCTACCGGAACTAGCCGAGAATGAGTTGGGAGCTTGCCGAAGGGTTTTTCGGAAGCTCGCCGGAAGGTTCGTTGGGAGTTCGCGGAGCTCGCCGAGAAAGATCGGAGCTTGCCGAAGAAGCTCGTTGGAACTTGCTAAGAACAAATCGTGAAGTCTAGGAGCTTGCCGGGAGTCCGCAGAATGGTTTCCGAGAGTTCATCGGAAGACCGTCGGAAGTTTGCTGAAAGCTCGCCAGAAGAAGTCTTGACTTGCAGACTTTGTAATAGCTTAGAAAATGTCTTTAAAATCATAGTTAGCACATTAATTAGGGTTAGGATTAGGTGTTAATCCTATAACCCAAGTAGGGGCCAATTAGGCCCAAGTTCGGACTGGTTTGGGCCAAGTTTGGAGCCAAACCAAGTGAGTTGAAATAGTGAAAGAGGTAGCACCGCCCCAGCCAGGAGGTGCAACCGCCCAGGCTCAGTCTCCGAGCGAGACTGGGCGGTGCAACCTCTTCTGTCAAGAGGTAGCACCGCCAGAGCTCAAGTTTCGAGCTCTGCCAGGCGGTGCAACCTCTCCAGTCAGGAGGTGCAACCGCCTGAGCTCGGTCTTCGAGCTCTGGCAGAGAGCTGCAACCTCCCTGACAGAGAGGTGGCACCGCCTGAGCTCGGTCTTCGAGCTCTGCCAGGCGGTGCAACCTCTCCAGTCAAGAGGTGCAACCGCCTGATCCCGGAATTCCGGGATTTGATCGTTTTGAGCTCCAAATTTGAATTGGGTTTGGGCCTATAAATACCCCACCCATTCAGCACTGAAAAGAGCAAGAACTTACCCGAAATCTTGATCTTTTCAGTGGTTCTTAGAGCTCAAAACTGCTAGTTTTTCCTCCTCCTTCTGTTCTTCAAGTTTGAGTTGTAAAGAGAGGAGAGAAAACATCTGTAAGGGTTGTCTCCTAAGCCCGTCAAAAGGAGTGAATCTGTAAGAGGGTAGTTGGCCTTCGCCTATTGAAGGAAGGCCTCTAGTTGACGTCGGTAACCTCATCGGTGGAGGAAGCCAAAAGTGGAGTAGGTCAAGACTGACCGAACCACTCTAAATCTCTAGTTTGCGTTTATTTTGAGCACTTTATCATTACTGCAAACCTCCTACATAGCTACTGCTCTCTGCGCTTTTACGAACGAGTTCTATGCAGTTTACGTTCACGTCTTGATTCTATCTACAAACTGCAAACTGTCTCTCTGCGCTTTTACAAATGAGTTCTGTGCAGTTTACGTTTACGTCTTGATTTCACTTACAACTGCAAACTGTCTTCTGCGCTTTTTTACGAACAAGGTTCTGTGCAGTTTACGTTTACGTCTTTTGATTTCATTTACAACTGCAAACTGTCTTCTGCGCTTTTACGAACAAGGTTCTGTGCAGTTTACGTTTACGTCTTGATTTCATTTAGAACTGCAAACTGTCATCTGCGTTTAGACGCAAACTGCGTTTAGACGCAAACTGCGTTTAGACGTAAACTGTGCTTAGACGCAAACTGTGTTTAGACGCAAACTGCGCTTAGACGCAAACTGTGTTTAGACGCAAACTGTGTTTAGACGCAAACTGCGCTTAGACGCAATCTGCGCTTAGACGCAAACTGCACTTAGATACAAACTGTGAATCAGCTTTTGCATCATAATAGTTTCTATCGAACGAACGCAGCTTTCGGTTTTAATCGCTGTAAAATTTCCGCTGCACTAATTCACCCCCCCCTCTTAGTGCTCTCGATCCTAACACTACTGTCCTGAGCTACAAGGCTAACACAACCTTCATCACAAACAATAGTGATATTACCTTCAGCAGCAACTGTATTGGTCTCTTTCTCATTTTTCTTCATTTCATTCTGTTCTCGCTTCCAAAACCTACACTCTTTCTTCATGTGACCTGACCTGTTACAATGAAAACATTTGATATCTCTTCTAGACTTGGATCTTCCTCTATAACCATATGGATTTCTGCTATGACTTCTTCCACGTCTTTCTTGTTTTTCAGTAACAAATGCACCAGAAGAAGATTCACCTTGTTCTTTCCTTCTGACATCTTCATTTAGCAAACTGTCTTTAACCATATCTATGGTTAGAGTCCCCTCTGGCGTAGAGTTACAAATAGTCACCACATACGTTTCCCAACTTTCTGGTAAAGAGCTAAGAAATAATAATCCCTGCATCTCATCATCTATATTCATTTTCATAGCAATCAACTTGTTTGCAAGACTCTAAAATAGGCTTATGTGCTCAACAATGTTACTATCATCTTTATACTTCAAATTTACAAGCCTTCTGAGGAGAGAAATTCTATTTCCCACTGTCTTTTTCGCAAAGAGGTTTTCTAACCTTTGCTAAACAACATCAGCTCTGATTTCATCTGAAATATGCTCATGCAAGTTTATATCCATCCATCTTCTAATATAGGCAATAGCTTTTCTATGTTGAACTTCTCATTCTTCATCGTCCATAGTAGAAGGTTTTCTTTAACCTTGATAGACTTATATAAATCTTTGCAATAAAGCAAATCTTCCATCAGACGCCTCCAAGTGGAATAATTTGATGAGTTCAATTGAATCATACCATCTGACTATTCCATTTCAATCACACAAGAAAACTAGCACCAAATAACCTGACGCTCTAATACCACTTGTTGGGAAGAAACATGTTAAAGCGGAATATTCTTTTCCCTCTTTGTGTATCAAAATGGGTTCCTTATCAAAATACTAACTTGGTATCCAAATGAAAATATTAACCAGCACAACATAAATAGCAGAGCAAAAATCAATCACACTGTGAGACCAAATCTTTTAACGTAGAAAACCCAATGTGGGAAAAACCACGGGACCGTAGTCCACCTCAAACTTCCACTATCAATAATACTGATAACGGGTTTACAGTAGGTCTTCTCTAGAATAACAAGAGGATCATAATAACATCAAGAACATAGATCTTTGCTCAAGAATAACATATCTTCATCAATGGATCTCCTTTAAAAAGAATTCTAGGTCTCACAAAGTGGATATCACAGGAAAGTACCTTAGAGAGGGTAAACTGTAGATCAACACCGTTAGGATTGTAGAGTTTGCTGCAAGGATTTTCCACATAAAATTTAGACCGAAACTGACAATGTTTGGCTACTGATCGTCAAGTAAAAAACTCAGAAATTTTATTTTTTCTCTTTATTTCTCTTTCCTCTTTTCTCTGCATGTCGCCGCACGCCGCACGCTGCACGGGCATTCTGATCTATTTTCCTCACATTCTCTTTTTTGTTTTTAATTTATTTTATTTGCTGATTTGGGCTCAATAGGCTTAATTATCCAAATCCATATATATGGACCGGACCCAACAACAGCAGCGGCCCGCACCCATCACCGCCTCCACCAGTTGCCCCTTTTCCGGCAGGGCCCTCCTCACTGCCGCCAACTCCACCTCCGCCACCGCCGAAGACGCCCGGTTGCTTCTCTCAACCACGTCCTCCGCGGCAGCAGTAGCAGCCGCCGCCGCCGCCGCCTCCGCGACGTCAGTCCCCTCGTCCAAAGCCAAGTTGGGGCCGAGGTTGGGCTTGGGTTCCTGGAGTGGTTGACCGCGGTCGGTGTGGTGAAGGAGGAGGAGGAGGAGGGCGTGGCGGGCCTCGTCGCGCTCTCGGGTGGCGGCCTCGAGCAGGCGGGAGAGGTGGAGGCCCCGGGACTCCATCCTCCGGAGCTCCTCCTTGGCCGTGGCGCGAGTGGACTCGAGCTCCAGGGTCGTCCGGAGGAGCGCTTGCTTCAGCTCCTCCGCCGTCGCGACTCCGTCCGCTTCCTGCCATGCATTCCAACCTATCATGGCTACAAGCTCTAGTTTCGAGAGGTCGGAGGAGGAGGAGAAGAAGAGGGAAGATACCTGAGGTTGCCAAGGCAAAGACCATGAGGCGGCGAAGCTGGCGAGAGGCGGAGGCAAGCGGTGGAGGTGGTCCATGTCGGTTGCTTGTAGGCGGCGACCCTCGTCCAAGCACAAGCCAATCCGATTCTTTCTTATATGAATGCGGCCGTCAGCGTAGTACACACGAGACACCTCATCCGGATTGACGCTACATAAAATGTCATTGATGCCCATTTCAACTTAGAAATATGACGACTTTAGATCTACACTTTTCCTAGTAAATTAAAATGCATTGGTTCTTCAAAGCATTTCACAGGAATTTCTTACGATAGGATTCAAAAACATAGCATACTTACGATAGGATTCAATAGTACGTGCGATTTCTTGTCTGATCATCAAAATCGAAATCAAAATCAAAATCAAAATCGTCCACGTAAATTTGCAGGTTCAGCGTATACAGCTTCGAGATATGTGGCATTTTCTCTGAAACCGTATCCATCAGTTTCATCAACCCGAGACATAAAATCCCCACGTATCATCTTTCCCTGCAAAGTTTATTATTAGAAATGTCGCGGACAAAAGGAATACATGCAGAAAGGGATCATCAAGTAGGATTACGATACCAACAAGCAGAGCCCAGACAAGCAATCGGCCCTATTGTTCTGATGGAGAGAAGAACCTTCAATTCATACAAATTTTATACCGTTTTCAGAAGAGATGATGAATCCAAAGCTATAATCATCTCTTGAGAATGATAAAGAAAAGGTCGTCTCATGGATCTTACCTCCTCGAAACCCGACCTCGAGTTGCTGACAATCTTTTATTGCGATGAGTTTGCTCGCCATCTTTTATTTCAGTGCATATTTGCCAGTTTAGCATGGAAAATGGTTGCTGAAAATTCTCAATTTGATGTATGAGTTTGATAAATGGTATAATGGAGGTTGGCTTACTAGTAAATAGCGTTGGCAAAGTGATTGCCGAGGAGGTGACCTCTGGGCTTTTATAGTAGAGAGGAAGGCCACGTATTTTTCGTTTTAGGTGGCCAAGCGAAAAGCTCAATTCCCGGCTTAAGGTAGTTTACAGTTGGTTGACTTGACTGACTCGGACCTATTGCAACCACTTTATCAAGCACAAGGTAAGTAAGAAACATGCACCTAACCACAAACTCAAATCCAAGACAATAGGGTGGAAGCTTTCAACCACCAACAATACCTCTTTTCCTTTGGTAGAATAAAGCCAAGATATCTTGGATTGAAAGAGGATATAGAAATACCAAATACTTTTACTGACTGATTAGGAATAGGAGATACAAAACATATTTATCCATTATATTATTGATACTGATCGTCAACAAGTCTCCAATCATAATGACATATCAGCTTGTTTTGTCAAATAATATGATAATATTTAAAATCAATCTGTGTTTAGAACAAGATCTGTCATACCGAAATGTATCGCTTGGTACGGGCGGTACTTACCGGTCCGACAGATTACCGGTACGCGGATCGCCCGGTACCACTACAGTGCTACAATATTATACTGTAGCGTAACTACAGTGCAACAATGATATACTGTAACAGTGTTACAGTATGAAAAAATATAAAATTACTTGGTACATTATGGTGTACCGCTTGGTATGCCCTGATGTACCGTTTGGTACACCGGTACTGTATTGTACCGAGCCTGAGTCGAAATGTCGGTACGATACGGTAAGACGAACTTTGATTTAGAACAATCATTGATTGGAGTCCATGTCCCCAACCTAACCAAATGATGACTGATGTTCTTGTCAAATCATTTACTTATGATAAAATCCTCACTTCCCTCTAACAAATGGGGAAAGGTAAAATTCCCGAATCGAATAGTTTTAATATTATTATTATTTTTTGACCTTCTGCTATAAAGCACAATACTGCATTTGTCTTCCCTTTTATTGATAATTCATTTGTCTTCCTTTTTGTTGATGTTGCATTTGTCTGCCTTTTTATTGATAATGCATTTATCTTTCATATATATATATATATATATATATATATATATCATGTGCATGTTGATAGATACCTTCTTATGTTTATCACCAAGAAGGTAGGCTAATAACTCAAGAGAATAGTATTAATCCAGGCCTCTAATAGGAATTCACATAGGCTTAGGGAATAACTCATAGAAGGATCTTGTGTTTGAGGGAATTTTCGATTCAGGAATACCGTCCTTTAATTTTGTAGTATCTGAATAAGTGTTTTCTTTTAATAGAATTGTTTTTTTATTTTTTATTTTTTAAATGACGAACTCAAATTCCAAGTAAGAGTGCCTCAGACAGCACGAATTCTCAGAGGCCCATCAGAACCGTCCATTGTTTCATCAGACGGATGATTGAGATCAAAAGAAACGATCGAAGGATATAGACTGGCCCAGCAAATAGACACGTCGGTTTAAGAAACCCAAGTCCGTTTTTGAAATGGGTGCACCAATCTTGAAGAGATGCTTTCCCATTTAGATAATCCATATTTCATATTCGTAAGTGGCGGTTGGTGATTGCTATACTCGGAGGCTAAAGGCATCATTACATAGCGCCGATTCCCACTCGCTCTCACTATTTCTTGGCGAGCACCGTATTCCCGATGCCCCACTCCCTCTTCGTTCCTCTCACCGGCGCTTCTCAATTTTGAGGCGTTTAATAATGGCGGAGAACAGCAACAGCATGGGGGAGAGCGACAAAGATGGATCCGCCTCCTCTCCCGCGGGTAATTTTCGCGACCCTTTCTTCTTCTTGGTTGGGTTCGTATTCGCGGGTTGTGGTGCCCCGTGATTTCGTACTGTTGTCTATGCCGATGGGGTGTTTGAATGATTGATTTCTTCATGGAGTTCCACCGGCGTGTTTATGTCGCTGCGTTCTTTGATACTCGGGTGTTTCTGATGTAACCGATGTGACAACGGGAGGTTCTAATTAGTTCGAGGGTCTGATTTCGGAGTTTGGTATCAGTTACTCTGATGGGTTTTGAGGCGTCACGAGTGATTTAGGAAGAGGAATGAAATCTAGCGGTTCCGGATAGATAGGTAATTTACGGCGGTGGTGTCTCCCGTATCGATTAGAGGGCTCGTAACTAACTGGGAATTGTCCGAGAACGACCCTATTGTAGCGAAAAACAAGATTTGGGAAACAGTATTTTCTAAACATGTAGAAATATCTAGTCACCGAACACTGGCTTTAGTCGTAGCGCTGGATTTCTGCTGGTGCTAGATTGACAAGAGTCGCTGAAAATTTTTCTTTCGATGGAGTGCGATTTTTAATTGCCAAGAAAATGTTGTTGACCTAAAAAACATTCTAAAGAGCAGAACTTATCAAGCGGTGATCGTTGATCGGTTCTTTGGTTATTTCCCTTTTTTAATCATGGTCTTTGTCCAGATCAGAGATGATTTTTTTTATATTAGTACACTTAGAATAACATCTTCCAGCTGGTACCATCACGCGCAAGACAGGTTGTTTTGACTTGATTGAACCATCATCAGCTTTTCAGTGAGTTTAGGTTCTTCCTTTGTAAGTTTTCTTTTGAACAAATGTGACAAGTTATCATTTTCCTTGTACGAAGATTATTCTCATTAGTTACCAACCAGGTAGTATAGAACTGAGATCTGCTACTGATATATTTGTGAATATAAAGATTGTGTGATTTGCTAAAATTTCATAGAGAGAAAATATGTATGTTTTAACAAGAGAGTCCTCATGACTATTATGGTTAACCTTGGTCGAATGTGTCATAGGTAGTGGTAGTGGTGCTCTCCATCTTGGCTAACCTCAATTATGTCCTTTTAATGTGGAGCATCGGTAGTGTATCTGTTTGAACAAAATTTATTTTATGATTGTTCTATATTTTCTGACTTCTATAGATAAAGTTACTTATTGGGATGTGCTCTCTGTTCAGAGACTAAACTTGTGTTTTTTTACATTAGTGGTTCCAGGGCAACCCATACGGAAAATAGAAAAAAAAGTCTTTTTTTCTATTTTAATTCATTTCATTTACAAATTTTTTGATGTATTCAGTCTTCAAGTGTGGAAACCACAGGACTAGAAGTGGTAGGATTGATTTTCATAATTATAATTAAAGTGAAGTATGTCGAAAGTTTTTTTGAATACTGCCATGCCAAGTTGAAAATAAATGTCCAATAGCAAGTTTCCTTTCATGCACTATGTTCGATATCAAGAAAAAGTGGTTCTGTGTTCAACGGGGACTCATTTTCTGATGAAGAAATGGAAATGCCACTTTGTAAATTTCTTACTTCTTGGTGCCAAATTGCAACATCTTGATTATTCCTCTTTTGATTTGTTAAAAAATGCTGAGCTACCGATGAATGATACTGCAGTATGTAGACCACCACATTTGCTAATGCATAGTAGCTCCTTTTGTACAGCTTGAGAAGTGGAAAATATATTTTTAATACTGTGATGTAGCATCTAAATTCTCTTTCTGTTGTTTCAGTCGAGAGAAATCTTCCTAGGGCAAGCACAATGCCTAAAGGGACAAAATATGCTGAAAAATCAGAGACTTCCTCAGAAGGACCAAATCTAGAAAGGTCCAAAACTGAGAAACATGGGCAAAATAGTCCACATGATGACCCAACAGCCCAATTATTTGACGACAAGATTCCTGACAAACAAAAGGTTTGACCCTCTTGGCCTTCCTTATTTCCTGGGATGTATTAATATTTATATTATAGGATATTTTTTTAGTATAGCTTTTGATTGCTGAGAGATTATTCTTATTGTGCGTCGCTCTTTACATGAACAGTTTTAAGTTTTATTACTCTAGTTAACCACGACCTTGTTTGGCATGTTTGCTGCTTTAAAAAAATAAATGAAGCAGAAATTTTGAGGGGTACCCTAGGTCCATCTTCTCAGTTAGAATAGAAGAAGATGCAGCGCTTTAGCAATTGGTGAGAGACTATGTTGGTGTTATGCTTAAATGTGGATTTTAGATCTGCTGCCTGTAGACGAATTAGATCGATGGTTGGTTATTATAATTTTAGTTCTTAAATGTGTCAACAAGACTGATGAATTTTAATTTATATTGCTGAATTCTGTCCTGTAATTATAAGCCACAGAATATTTACTTTGATTTATGATTTGAAGTAGAGTAAAGATTTTAAAGGACAGCAGAAAAGAAGACGGGAGGAAGGATTGGATGACTGCTGTCCATTTTTAGCTGGTTAGTGAGCCATATCATCTTCCCAGATATTCAATGTATTTGTTCTCTTAAGAGACTGTTCATCATGGTTATTAATTTTGGATAGTGACTTCAAAACTTAGAAGCCACATGTAACATAGTTAACAGTCGAAAGCTCCTATGCATGATTATCCACCACAAGAAGCCTTTAATTCAAAATTTTCTATTTGAATTTTGGTTATGTGGGTCTTTTCCTGCCATTTAGCTCTGTCAAGAGTAATTTCTCTTTGAATAGTAAGATGTCATTTCCTTAAATTTTTAATAATTTCTTTGGTCTTACTCAAAATTTACGACACCTTGACTTAATTATTTGAACACCTCCTTTCTGGTGTGTTATGTCTAGTCACATTGAACATATTGCAGGGGCTTATGTTAGTAAGTTCTCTGTCCTTGTTATGCAGCTTTTGCTTGCGAAACACTCTGTTCTGTGATGCTGATAATAAGTTTGCAATAAGAAGACTTCAGAGTGTGCTAATGGGAGCTTGAGAAGGGCCGAGAAATATGTTCCAAGCATGATGGAATGCTGATCACTGCTTTAGGCCACAATATAACCATTGACAATCTGGACATGAGCTTCTTTAAGGAAAAAGTGAAAGTTTCCAGTACAAATTGACTTATAATTGCCACTTGATTTATGAAAACTTGCATATTCAAAATTGGAACAAAAATTTCCATAACGTATGATGTTGTTATAAGTTGTAACTTACAAATTTCCCGAGATGATGGACCCTTTTGCATATAGAACAATCTAGATGGAAGCCAAGTACTTTTGAAGGATTGGTGGATGGTGGCCAACATAGGCTTAGGGCATGTCTCTAAATGAAGCCAAATATGCACAATGACAGAAAGGATCAAACCAACAATGGGAAAACAAAAGTCATTGTAGCATGAAAGTATGGCATTTTTTGCAGCTATGTAGGTTATAGCAGCCAACAATGGGAAATCAATGCCATCATAGCTAGATGTTGATACACAAATAAAGATTGATGACCAACTGAGAAAAATAGATTGGAAATGGATTGGTTTTAAAATTTATAGACATGATGGAGAACTAACCTATTATTCATTGTGTGGTTAAGCATATTTAATGATAAGAGAACAGACAGTAAGTTCATCCATGAAGATAGATCATGAACTGGACTTTAGATGCACCCCAAATCAAGGATTAATTTCCTCGGGGTAGAATAAAAAGGGAAAAATCTAATTTACTAGGCATTAAAACCAAAGGGTAGAATAAATAGTTAACGCTTAATTTGTTTCTTCTATCATGTATTGTTTCTCCTCTTCTTTGGTGGTCAAACTGGAATGAGACCACTGAGCCACGTAGGAGAGAAGTGAAGCACTAGCGAGATACCAATTCGACGAAACTCTGATGTGGCAAGTTTCATTTATTCCTCCCCTTTCATATCCACTTCTCCACTTCTTTGATGAATATGCTACAGTAGGAACACTTGAGTTTTAATGGAGTATTGTGGCAAGATAAACCCAGGTTCTAAACTGAAGAAGCCTAAAAGCCCATAACCAAAGCTTATAACTAATTGATTTTAGACACTGAACTGGACTGGCTTGGTACTCATCCATCTGAAATGAGAGAGGGAAAGAAAAGAAAAAAGAAGAGATAGAAGAAAAATATAAATCAATTTATGCTTGTTGCTCGTTAAATTCTGAGAACTTCATTTTTGCATGCCAAATGGTACATTTTGCTCAAATGGGTAGTGGGCAATGAGAATTTTATTTTTGCTCTGAATTATTCCTTCTAACTAAAAGCTGGGTGGTCCCAGCTACTTGGCTTAAGCTGAATAAGTTCAGTTCCTTTACTAGTTTTGTCCTTATACTGTATGACATTGCAATGTTATGTTTTTGTCATCAAGGAAAGCTTGCATCATGTTGTCTTTGTAAGGGAATCTTTTCAGTTATATTGGGCTTTTTTGTTATCTATTTTTATGGTTTTTCTTTTAATTTTATATGATGCGGATGAAGACGTTAAATCAAATAGCTACAGTGAAGGATGATGGGACTGTTGTGGTAGATGTTCCAAGCAATTTTGAAACCAAATCAATAAATTTGAGATCTGAGAATATATATGGTGAAGCAGTTGATGAAGAGCCAGTAGATTTGCCTGATCTACAGTATCGACCTCCGATGCAAATAGTCATTCTTATTGTTGGGACACGAGGTGATGTGCAACCATTTGTTGCTATTGGAAAACTTTTGCAGGTTAGTTAATTTGTGATGTATTCTTCTGTATTACTAAATCCTAACAATTACCATCGGTCTAATTTTGGATTTGTAACTTAGTTCAGGCAGTGTTTAGTAAGTAGATTTACTTCATATTTTTTATTAAGAAAATTTCCAATTTAAATTTCGGAAGTGCCTAGTAAGATTTATCAACGTTTGTTGTATCACCCAAGTCGGTATGGTGCGGATGGTATGGATTGGTCTAACTGACAACCGAGAAACGGATTGCTTGAGTCCTTGTTGACACGCCTGAACGTATCATGTGTCGGTACACTGGTATAAGCCTGGTACATACAGATCTAACAAATCTCCGAGACGGATCCAGTACCCGAAATGGTGCCCCCTGAGATTTATAGTCATTTTTATTTAACACTCTGGAACTTTGTTAATTGTTTGTGCATGGTTTTAATTTTTCTTCTTATGCATCGTTGGTCTCATCAAAAGTTCCTAGTTTTATACATCTTGATCCAGTATTTTGAGTATCCCATTTGGGCATTTGAGACATGGGAGAAATAAAAAATATTTTTGTCCTATTAGAACAAAGGCTAAGAATACTTGTCAGCATTGTCCTTCATGTTTGTCTAGTCAGCATTGTCTTTTGATATTGGACATCATTTCCTTATGCGCAGACATTTGATTTTCATTACTTTCAGAAGGCAGTATTATTGATTTATATGTACTTCATTTTTTCAGCATTTAGCCTCTTTGGACATTGTGTTCCACATGACTGCCCCATGATTATGAAATAAGTTTCTTTCAGGCCTATGGTCATCGTGTTAGGCTGGCAACTCATGCAAATTTCAGGGAATTTGTTTTAACTGCTGGCTTGGAGTTTTATCCTCTAGGTGGAGATCCAAAAATTCTTGCTGAATGTATGTGAATAATTTAGTTAGTTATTAAATGTGTTTGACAAATGTATTTCCGGATAGTTCAGCTCATGGATTGGTACTTTTTCAGATATGGTTAAGAATAAAGGTTTCTTACCTTCTGCACCATCGGAGATACCTATCCAACGGAAACAGATTAAAGAAATTATATTTTCCTTGCTTTCATCCTGTAAGGATCCTGATATTGGCACCGATGTTCCGTTCAAAGTCGATGCTATAATTGCAAATCCACCCGCATATGGTTAGAATCTAAACTTCTATACTATTAGCTGAAAGTAGATTTTTTATCTTTTCCTCTCTTGGTCTTGATTTTAGCAGATTAAGATATGTCAGCATCTATTGTTTAGCCTCCAAGAACAGTAAGAAAGTAATATATAATACACTACATAATCTTATGTTTTTTTTTGTTTGTGCATTATATCATTATATTACACAAGGTTTGCAATTATGGGCCATGGTTAGACCGATTCGAGTCTGGTCCATTCCAGCATACCAACATACGGTGTGCTAAAACATACTTTGGTATTGATGGGGGAGGGAGAGAAACAAAGGAAGAAAGAAGAAGAGGAAGAGGAAGGCGAGGATGAAGAGGTGTACTAGGAGTTGGCGACGGGCGCATGGGTGGTGGCGAGCAGAGGGCGACAAGCAGACATGGGAGTAGCGATGGGTGAAGACGTGAGAGTCACAATGCACAAGCCAAGCCCTAGTGTAGGGTTAAAGTTAAAAGAGAAAATAATAATAATAATATAATTATACCGAACCAGATCGGGCCACCCTATTTGGGCTGGTCCGCATACTGGTTGGTGGTCGGACCGATAAAAACCAGTTGAACTATACCAAACCGGTGATATTGCAATATATGATATTACAGTCATTATTTATGGTGCTACATCAAGCGACAAATAGTATGTTGTCTTATGGGCAGGGTAGATCCATGAATTATATGCAGGCGGCCATTCTAGTGAATCAATAATTATTGGCAACAATTCAACATCCTAAGAGAGTGATATGTTTTGGCATATCTCAGACCAAAATGAAGGAAAAATAATTTAACAAACGAATGGAGTACATGGGCCATATGAAGTGGAAATAAGTCTAGGATAACTGAGGGAAGGATTTATTTAAAATAATGAAATTCCACACCAATATCATACTCGCACAGACAAACAGGCTTTCACCTCTCCGATAAACTGAAAAAGGCCGACTAAGACAAAGTACTCATTGCACTTAATAATGGCCCCCAGGATACCAAATTCTCAACTTTTCTGGTTTGTTGCCTGAGATATCATTGGCTTATTTGGTATATCTTGAACAGGATCATTGGGTAAGAGCTGCTGCTTAGGCTCTCTGTTGCAAACAATGTATATACCAACTGATTCATGCTGGTCTTTTGAGGGTGGCATTATGGGGTTTGCTGCCAAGGCATATGCCTAGGCACAGGAACAGGCCTATGCAATGTAATAAAATCTAATGATATCATCGCAACATGGTTGGAAAAAGGTACACGTGTTAAACATTAAGGGTATTCTGTAACAGGACTAATTCAAAATTAAAATCACATAAGCTTTACGTCTCTTTGACATCAAGGTAAAAGTTGTGATGTGATCTACTGCTGGACATCAGTGGAGTTTTTAACAGGATATGATCACTTTGCTTTTTTTACCTATTTTGGTCTTAGAAACAAGCTGAGTATTTAAGAATGAACCTTGATCATTTTATTCAGATCCAGCAAAGCCTGAAGTTAAACATAGTTCCTCCTACTGCTGAGCACCATATAACTTCACTAGTCACCTCCTTGTATTTCATGTGCTACATTTGTGTGGTTAGTTAAATTACTTGCTTTCTCAATCTGCCTTGATAGCACAAGATGTTTATTGCTCGTCTCTACTTGTATATGGTTATAGTGGTTTAATAGATACTATAAACAGACTGCATTGAGTTTATGCTCATGTTTCGTCATTTCCATAAGGACTTATTTTTTTTTTGTTTTATATCCCTGAGGAATGATGATTCTGACTATCGACCTGGATGACTGCATGTTCAGGGCATACACATGTGGCTGAGGCGCTAAAAGTACCAATTCACATTTTTTTTACAATGCCATGGACGTGAGATCTTATTTCCCTTTTTCATTCTTTGTGTATTAGCATATGGTGGTTTACATTATGGCTATGTTTGAAGTTGGTTTTAGTAAAAGTAGGTAACTTGCAAATCTATATGCACTGCCTGTTATTACCTTAACCTAAGAGCTGAAGTGTGCCTGATGTGACATTTTCTTTCACATTTTCAGACCAACTAGTGAATTTCCACATCCTCTTTCCCGTGTCAAGCAATCTGTTGGATATAGAGTAAGAGAAATATATTTTGCTCTCCTATTGTTTCATTTGTTATATTTTCTGTATTAAATTAAAGAGTGGTTAACATTTTCTGTTTAACCTAGTTAAGATCTTGATGTTATTGTGTAAAATTCTAAGCTAATGTGAAAGTTCTTTCTTTGTGCTTTGATGCCAGCTTAGTTTCTTTCATTACCTATCTCGGCAGTATACTGCATGATGTCATAATAATGGCCTATGGTTTTTTTTTTCTACCTATAGCTTATATTCTGAAGCCATTGAATCAATTTTCGTGCTTTTATCTGGTCTTGCTTTTTAGTATAATCTTGAGTTGTATGTAGTTAATGACCTTCTTCTTCATATATTTTACTATTGGTACTCTCTTCTCATTGATATAATTCTAAATAGTTTATTTCCTTTGTTTTATTCCTTGATCTTTGTAGATTTCACCTGACTTTAATTTTACTTAATTATGATTTTTGTCTTCTTTTGCAGCTCTCGTATCAGATTGTTGATTCTGTGATTTGGCTTGGAATATGCGACATGATAAATGATTTTAGGAAACAAAAATTAAAGCTGCAACCTGTGACTTATTTAAGTGGTGTACAGACTTCTGCCTCTGACATACCTTATGGGTATATCTGGAGTCCCCATCTTGTTCCAAAACCAAAAGGTTATTTTTTGAACTTAGTGATCATTGTTTAAACATATACTTTGAGTATAGATGTTAACTCTGTGACTGGCTCATGAACTGGGCAATTTCTCCTGGTCTAGTCTGAAATCGAGCTTACCACACTGGCATACCGGGCAATAAGCTGACTGGTAGCCTGTTGTACCAAACAGTAAGTCTATCATCTGATACTTGCTTCTCCATGGTCCATCGCTGCCGCCTTCCCACCATGTTGTTGCTCCTCCATTTGTTCGTTTGTGTAAGGGCCTCTCCTAAACTGCTTGCATGCATTGTGATCTCTTCTCTACTGCATGCACACTCCTCTTCCTTCTTTTGCCTCCTCTTGCTCTCACTCTTGTTCTAGGTTCATCCTCCTTCTCTTCCTCTTTATTATGCTCTGCTCGTCTATATGGTACCAAACGGTATCAACCGTTGATACATTTATCGGTACCAATATCGTGCCAATCTGACCATCAGTTGTTATGGATACCAACTGAGACTTTAATTCTTGGATGTATGATGACAACATAAAATTTATCCAACTATAAGAGGTCAGCTTGTAGTTGCATGTAAATGTATTTTCATAATTTTTGTCAGAAAAGAAATGATGGCACCAATTTCTGTTATTTTTTTTTTTGTTCTTGAATTGGTATAATAAATTAAGTTGCATTAGCTTTTCACGTTATAGACAACAAGAGCGTTAGTCATAACTCTTTTTTTATATATTCATAAACTGACCTTTCTGAAAGAATTTTTACATTTTTGATATTTGGTGTATGGAAAAGTGTAAGCTTCAATTGTTTTGTGTGGTTACTATTTGCGATTGAGGACCCAAAATTGATGTGGTTGGATTTTGTTTCCTTGACCTTGCATCAAATTATGAACCGCCAGAGTCACTTGTAGATTGGCTGAATGCTGGTGAAAAGCCTGTTTATATTGGGTTTGGTAGCCTTGTAAGTTCATTTTGCTATTATGATGTTGGTCACCCTTTCCGCAAATGATATTTCATTGGCTCTCCATAGCTTCTGCAAAGTATCATTGCAGCCATATTGAATTTATTTTCTTTCACATTTGTTGACTGTTGCCTTTATAGTTTTTTATTTCTTCTCTTAAAGCTTATTAGTACTCTAACTGGTTATTTGTTAATAGGCACTAGTTTGTACTGCATAATTATTCTACCACTATAGATTGCAATTGCACGTCTTTTTCTCAAATATGTTGTATGAGCTTTTATATATAAAGATTGGTTCCTTACCTTTTACTAGGCATCCTGGTTTCAGATCACATCACTGTTATAGTTGGTTTCAGGAATTGTCTACCACATGTTTGAGAAATCTAGAGTGGTTCTTTACTTCTTTTGATGTGTGAAATGTTTCTTAAATCCTCCTTGAAAGATACTCGCAATGGCATTCCCCTTCTGTCTTCTAGGTTAATTACTAGTTATTACTGACATAAATAAGTCTCAATGTGCATATCTGCTGCAAATTCTTATATCAAAAGCTGAGTTGTCTGATGGGGTGCCCAGGTTAGACCTTGATGATCCTGTGCCAAAACGTGCTGAAGAAATTTATTTTGCAAAATTATCAGTTATATAAAATGTCTCTTCAGTATTTGTATGGAACATATAGGAATTAATATGGAAAATTGGAAGTAATCTTTCTATTCACTGAGGGTTACAAGAACCCTCCAAGATCCTACATTCGCATGATCCTCATTCACTAGAGCTCATCCTTTTGGCAGATATCAGTTGAATTATCTACACACCGTCACGCATGATAATTACTGCTATACGAACGCTTTTATCTTATTGACTAAGAGTGCATTTGGGAACATATTTGAAATGTGCATTGATGGTATAATGCACGTTTCAAATATGTATTGATGTTTGGTAAATTTTTTGAAATCATATTTGGTCTGAATGCTGTATTGCAAATATTCAAATGTTGATGCTACCTCGGGGTAGCATCGACAAAGGCAGCATCGCATGCAACATTTGTGGGATGCTAATGTAACTTTTCAAATTCCTAAAATCCACTATGACATTATATAAAATTACATAATGGCCAATATAATTTAGTGAGAAACCAACATGATTTATATCTTTTATAAGATGAAATTTTATTTATTTATTTTCGAAGGTTTTTTTACATTCATTTATATGATTATATTATTTATTTATTATATATCCGGGCCATATGAAATCTTTTGTAAGATTACAGACATTTATTTATTTACTTATTAATTTAAATAAAAATATGTATTTCCTTTTGAATAACTATTAAAAATATTAAAAGGATAAATTTGTCTATAGTATTCAATGAACTTTTGAAATCTAATTTTACCAAAAAATAGTTATGTCAATGCATATTTAAAATATAATTTTTATCTGTTGTTTACTAAACTGTATTCTAGAGTTGCATATTCTAAAGTTCTAAACAGTATTCTCTAAATGCACATTAAAAATATAAATATGTTCTCAAATGCAACCTAAGTCAGTGTTACTATTTTTTTTATGCTAATGTATTACATTTTCTCGGTCAATATGTTATATGCCACAAGGACATAAATATTGGAGTATATGTTAAATAATTATGTCGGACTCTTGTAGTTTAGCTTGTAATAATTCGGTTCTGAGTTTTACTGTTTGTCAGGAGAATGAGTTGCAGCCTAACCTATTTATCTTGTAATCTAGATAGACTTCGACCATAATCACTAATAATCTTCTGTTTGATAATGACACTCAGCTTTTAAGGATTTGTTTATTCTGAAATGAGACCTGGAATTAGCGTTGAGAGAACAGAAGGAAAGGAAAAAAAATTGGTTTTATTTAGTTTCCTTTTTGTAGCTAGTTTATTGAGCATCATGTAAGGATTTGTTTATTTTTGGATAGACATAGAATTAGCATTGGGAGAACAGAAGGGCTTACACTGCAGGAATAATTTTATTATGATTTCAAACATCTTCTCATTGATATAATTCTAAATAGTTTATTTCCTTTGTTTTATTCCTTGATCTTTGTAGATTTCACCTGACTTTAATTTTACTTAATTATGATTTTTGTCTTCTTTTGCAGCTCTCGTATCAGATTGTTGATTCTGTGATTTGACTTGGAATATGCGACATGATAAATGATTTTAGGAAACAAAAATTAAAGCTGCAACCTGTGACTTATTTAAGTGGTGTACAGACTTCTGCCTCTGACATACCTTATGGGTATATCTGGAGTCCCCATCTTGTTCCAAAACCAAAAGGTTATTTTTTGAACTTAGTGATCATTGTTTAAACATATACTTTGAGTATAGATGTTAACTCTGTGACTGGCTCATGAACTGGGCAATTTCTCGTGGTCTAGTCTGAAATCGAGCTTACCACACTGGCATACCGGGCAATAAGCTGACTGGTAGCCTGTTGTACCAAACAGTAAGTCTATCATCTGATACTTGCTTCTCCATGGTCCATCGCTGCCGCCTTCCCACCATGCTGTTGCTCCTCCATTTGTTCGTTTGTGTAAGGGCCTCTCCTAAACTACTTGTATGCATTGTGATCTCTTCTCTACTGCATGCACACTCCTCTTCCTTCTTTTGCCTCCTCTTGCTCTCACTCTTGTTCTAGGTTCATCCTCCATCTCTTCCTCTTTATTATGATCTGCTCGTCTATATGGTACCAAACGGTATCAACCGTTGATACATTTATCGATACCAATATCGTGCCAATCTGACCATCAGTTGTTATGGATACCAACTGAGACTTTAATTCTTGGATGTATGATGACAACATAAAATTTATCCAACTATAAGAGGTCAGCTTGTAGTTGCATGTAAATGTATTTTCATAATTTTTGTCAGAAAAGAAATGATGGCACCAATTTCTGTTGTTTTTTTTTTTTGTTCTTGAATTGGTATAATAAATTAAGTTGCATTAGCTTTTCACGTTATAGACAATAAGAGCGTTAGTCATAACTCTTTTTTTATATATTCATAAACTGACCTTTCTGAAAGAATTTTTACATTTTTGATATTTGGTGTATGGAAAAGTGTAAGCTTCAATTGTTTTGTGTGGTTACTATTTGCGATTGGGGACCCAAAATTGATGTGGTTGGATTTTGTTTCCTTGACCTTGCATCAAATTATGAACCGCCAGAGTCAATTGTAGATTGGCTGAATGCTGGTGAAAAGCCTGTTTATATTGGGTTTGGTAGCCTTGTAAGTTCATTTTGCTATTATGATGTTGGTCACCCTTTCCGCAAATGATTTTTCATTGGCTCTCCATAGCTTCTGCAAAGTATCATTGCAGCCATATTGAATTTATTTTCTTTCACATTTGTTGACTGTCGCAATTTTCTATCATTGTTTCAAATATGTATTGATGTTTGGTAAATTTTTTGAAATCATATTTGGTCTGAATGCTGTATTGCAAATTGCGATAGTCAACAAATGTGAAAGAAAATAAATTCAATATGGCTGCAATGATACTTTGCAGAAGCTATGGAGAGTCAATGAAAGATCATTTGCGGAAAGATCGTCATAATAGCAAAATGAACTTACAAGGCTACCAAACCCAATATAAACAGGCTTTTCACCAGCATTCAGCCAATCTACAAGTGACTCTGGCGGTTCATAATTTGATGCAACGTCAAGGAAACAAAATCCAACCACATCAATTTTGGGTCCCCAATCGCAAATAGTAACCACACAAAACAATTGAAGCTTACACTTTTCCATACACCAAATATCAAAATGTAAAAAATTTTTCAGAAAGGTCAGTTTATGAATATATAAAAAAAGAGTTATGACTAACGCTTTTGTTGTCTATAACGTGAAAAGCTAATGCAGCTTAATTTATTATACCAATTCAAGAACAAAAAAAAAAACAACAGAAATTGGTGTCATCATTTCTTTTCTGACAAAAATTATGAAAATACATTTACATGCAACTACAAGCTGACCTCTTATAGTTGGATAAATTTTATGTTGTCATCATACATTCAAGAATTAAAGTCTCAGTTGGTATCCATAACAACTGATGGTCAGATTGGCACGATATTGGTACCGATAAATGTATCAACGGTTGATACCGTTTGGTACCATATAGACGAGCAGAGCATAATAAAGAGGAAGAGAAGGAGGATGAACCTAGAACAAGAGTGAGAGCAAGAGGAGGCAAAAGAAGGAAGAGGAGTGTGCATGCAGTAGAGAAGAGATCACAATGCATGCAAGCAGTTTAGGAGAGGCCCTTACACAAACGAACAAATGGAGGAGCAACAGCATGGTGGGAAGGCGGCAGCGATGGACCATGGAGAAGCAAGTATCAGATGATAGACTTATTGTTTGGTACAACAGGCTACCAGTCAGCTTATTGCCCGGTATGCCAGTGTGGTAAGCTCGATTTCAGATTAGACCAGGAGAAATTGTCCAGTTCATGAGCCAGTCACAGAGTTAACATCTATACTCAAAGTATATGTTTAAACAATGATCACTAAGTTCAAAAAATAACCTTTTGGTTTTGGAACAAGATGGGGACTCCAGATATACCCATAAGGTATGTCAGAGGCAGAAGTCTGTACACCACTTAAATAAGTCACAGGTTGCAGCTTTAATTTTTGTTTCCTAAAATCATTTATCATGTCGCATATTCCAAGCCAAATCACAGAATCAACAATCTGATACGAGAGCTGCAAAAGAAGACAAAAATCATAATTAAGTAAAATTAAAGTCAGGTGAAATCTACAAAGATCATGGAATAAAACAAAGGAAATAAACTATTTAGAATTATATCAATGAGAAGATGTTTGAAATCATAATAGAACTTTTTTTTTCTTGGAAAAAAATAACATGTAATTTTCTGCAAGCATTACTATCAGAAAGAGCAATTTATCTTTTGCTCCATCAATTTTACAGCACAAAAAATAACATGTAATTTTCTACAAGCATTACTATCAGAAAGAGCAATTTATCTTTTGCTCCTTCAATTTATCTACACACTGACATGTTAAGGTCATTTGACAAAATTTTAACGAGAGAAGGTATATTTTTCCTTCTAAAACACTTCGACCCCAGCCATTCTACCTTGCGTTAAAACCGAATTTGCTGCTTGATTATAATCCCTGTAACATTAAGAGAACATTACAATTTTAACTTTGACAAATTTTAAATAGAGTAATCCTTCTCTAGCAACAGGAGCTTCACATTGCAGTGCATATTACACATACCTCAGATCCTGTGTGCCTCCTAGACCTCATGCATATAAGATGTTTTAGCAAATTTAGTTGTTCAACTTGACTATTTGAATTTTGTTGTGGTCATAACTCTATAGGATTTAATATCATCAATGTCTATGCCCTCCTAGTATCGGTACTCATTCTTATTTTAAACTTTTGTGTAAATTTGTAGCCTGTTCAAGAACCTGGAAAAATGACAAAGATTATTGTGGAGGCACAAAAAATTACTGGTCAAAGAGGCATCATCAATAAGGGCTGGGGTGGCCTTGGAAATTGTGAGCGTATTGTTTATATGACAGTTCTTTTTTCTCTTTGTTGCTTATCCTTCTGAGATATTTTATAGAAGGATGTTATTTTTCAGTGGCAGAACCCAAGGATTACGTGTACCTGCTGGATAATGTTCCCCATGACTGGTTATTCCCGCAGTGTAAGGCAGTGGTAAGCCATGCAACTTGACACTTTTGATTTGCTGATGCTACTTTTTGTTGCAGTGTTACTCCAAGATCTTCTATGACATATGAAGAAAATTTCAATATAGAGTTCAGGTACCTGCTATAGCAGGAATCATAGGGTACATATTAGTTGAGCATTGGCTCAAGTCTCTTGAAATAAGGAGGATCCAATCAGTGTTTTCAAAAGGTGCTTCGGCGAGGTGTGGCTCGAGCGCCTTGCAAAACCTTCAGGCGAGATGTTTCGATGAAGTGCTGCTTAGGCGCTCGCCTGAGCCCTAGTGTCGAGCGCCTCTGGCGAGTGCCCAAGTGAAGTTGGGTTGGAGTTTGAGCATGGTTCTATGGAATGAGCAAGTCAAACCCACCCTCCCGAGAGACAAACCCAAAGTGAAACCATAACACAAAACCCGCCCCCCCTTGGAAACAAACCCGAAGTGAAACCCTACATCTGTCGCCGCTGCCTTCATCCGTAGCTTTGTCCGCCTCCCTCTCCTTCCCCCACCTTCCTCAATAGTCGTCGGTTACTCCTCTTCTCAATTCCCTCTTTAGAACTGTTTAGCGTTGGTTAAAACTGTTTAGCATCATATTGATCCACTCTTTAGAACTCTTTAACACTAATTATAACTCTTTTAGCACTATATTGCAAGGTTCGCAATACCGTACCGTGCCGGTGTTTTGACCTGGGCTTGGTACGGTACAGTACGGTGTACCGAGCAGTACACCCAGGTGTACCAAGCGGTACACTTGATTTCAGTCCATTAAACCCTCTGAAAATACCTGAAAAAAAAAATTAGGATAGGGTTTTCAGTCCGTTACTGCTATAGTGCGGTAACGGTCGAAATCGATCGTTATCGAGTTGTACCGGGCGGTAACGGTCGAAATCGACCGTTACCGAGTAGTGCCGGGCGGTAACGGTCGAAATTTCGACCATTACCACCCGATAATACCCCGTATCGTCCGATACGGGGTTTTTTTTAACGTACCGCCCGGTAGCGGGCGGTCATGTACCGATAGCCTGTCGGACCGGTACGTACCGCTCGTACCGAGCGATACAATTCGATATTGCAGACCTTGCTATATTGACTCACTCTTTAGAACTGTTTAGCACTGGTTAGAAACTTGTTTAGCATAATTCTCCATTAGTAGAAACTAGATTGTGTCATTTTTATTTTTAGGATCATATTTATCGATCATAATATATAATTTTTAAAATTTAATATTCTTGAGCGCCTTACTTCGTTCGGGCAGGCGCTTAGGCATGCACCAAGAGCTTTTAAAAATACTAGATCCAATGTGGACCTACAACATTGTTTGTTGATTGATAGTGGTGAAAATAAATTGATCAACTATTCAGTTGAACAATTTTAGTAATATTGATATTGTAGTATTATTCAAGTTTTTGAACTATCGCTTTTAGCTTCTCTCAATCTTCCACCAGTATGTTTTTTTCTTTCCGTCAACTAAACACCTTATATAATTGAAAAACATTAATCGAGGGAATATTGTTTTATGACTACTTAATCCAAAATCTCCAAAGCTGCTTAAATATGTGAAGCTTTAGTGATTTACTTATGTGATTGGCTTTGCTATTCCTTTATGAAAAAATAATATTTTTTGGAATGAGACAAATGAGTGAGACCCGATATATCAAATTTGCTCATTTGCTGCTGTTTCATTGTATGCTTTACAACTAGACATGATTGGTCTCACTGCCAACAACAGAGCTAGATGTCCTAACGGCATGTTGATGAATGCCAGCAACACTTCATATTTGAACTGATTTTTATCTTTTGTATATTTTCAGGTGCATCATGGTGGTGCTGGAACAACAGCCGCTGGGCTTAGGGCTGCTGTATCACTTCTAACTTGCTTTCTCTGTCTTGCTTTCTTTTTCTTTTTTCTCATATTAGAGACCGTAAAATTTGCTTATGTACATACTTGTCTACATAACGTTGGTTTTGTAGTGCCCAACTACTATTGTACCTTTCTTTGGTGACCAACCTTTTTGGGGAGAACGAGTGCATGCCAGGGGACTGGGACCCCCACCTATCCCTGTTGATCAATTTTCACTAGAAAAATTGGTTGATGCAATAATGTTCATGATGACACCGAAGGTTAGTAATCGGCCTTTCCAAATGTCATATGATTATTTTGATATTTGTGCTTGGTGAGAACATGATAAGACAAAACATATGACCATGATTTGTGGTAAAAGACAATGGTGGCTAGTAGGAGAACCAGATGCGAGAGATAACTACCAACTACCAATTACAATACAGTGGTGAGGCTTCTGAAAAATGCAGGAGTTGTCAGAGATGTTCTTTTACAATTGCAATGAGAACCAGATGTTCTTTTACAATTAGGACTCTACTTCGTTTCATTGGAAATGTTGCTCCTACAAAACTCGTTGCAGAATGTATCCAAAACCTGCAGCGATTGGATTATGTGTTTCTGTGAACTTTCAAACAGCAATATTTATTATTGGAAACCTTAGTTTTGGTGAATCAATCATTTAGTCTCCTTTTGTAGTCTAATGTATGTGGATTTTGCAAATTTACAGGTGAAAGAAAATGCTGTCCAACTAGCCAAAGCCATGGAAACGGAGGATGGTGTTTCTGGAGCTGTTAAAGCATTTCTAAAGCATCTTCCTCCAAAAATCTCACCTCAAGTTACACCTGAACCGTCAAGCTTCGTGGATTTCTTGGTTGCTCCTATTAGAAGGTGTTTTTTTTCACCTCAAGTTATATTCTGTGCATTTTATGTTGTTAAAGAAAGGCATTTATGGTGGAACATATATCTATATGCTAGAGTACATATATCTTACCCTACCAGTTATTAATCATCCCATGCCATCCCACGTGCTGGCTTTAATTTTACGCCATAATGTACACGTCCTGGCCATTCCGGTTCGTGGAATTCCTCGACCCCTCGGCTTTCCCATAGAGCAAGCGACAGTGGATCCCACGAGAGTCACTACCGTTGTGCTGCTGCCACGCCATCACGTCACAGGCTAAACATAAAGGCCTAAAGCAATGAGAACCGGTGCATTTTGTCTTGGGCGGAACGGGACAGCAATACACGAGAGTTGGTGGTGGGTTGGTTTAATTGTCAACGGAAGAAGACAGAGAAAGAGAAGATTCCTTCACTTTTAATTTAATTAATTGCTCGATCAAAGAAGTCTGTCGAAAAGTGACCCAACACAGGTCAAGTCACAATTAAGAGACACCCCAACCTTTGTTTTCACGCATTGCTTTGTACTAAAGTGCGGTGTTGATTGTGCACATCACGGATGATTATAAATTTTTTATCAGGCCTCCTGTTTGTTTAAACAACCAACTCCAACAATTACATCAAAAATCATACTCTTAATGAAATTAAGTTTCCTCATATTTCTTTTCATATCACTAATGGTAATTATCTAACATCTTTTTATAGGTTTTCTTATCACCTGCTCGTATCATCATAAAATATTCTGTAACACCCTTGATTAGTCCCACATTGAAAGTGTTACAACATTTTGGTCAATAGTTTGGACCAAACGAAATTGATAAGTCAATTAGCCCATTAGATATGAAGATGTCAAGCCTTCGAGTGAGGGTGATTATAACACCCCTGATTAGTCCCATATTGAAAGTTCATCAAACCCTTATAAGCTAATCTTAATCTTGCTCACTTTCAATGTAGAACTAATCAGAGGTGTTACCCACTTTCGATGTGGGACTAATCAAGGGTGTTACATATTCTTTCTCATATAAACCTCTATCTAAATTATTCACTAATATATTTTTTTTAATATAATTTCTCTATTCTTTAAATAAATAAATCAGGAAAGAATTTTGTAAAGAAGGAAAAATATAGACAGGTCATTTTAGTCATCAACCAAATTGACAATGAGAGTCGTCCCCCTTAATATCGAGCAAGGATTTTATTAATCCTCCTTATTGATATCTCTTGGGAAAACCTTGACATTAACAATTAGTCAAAGGATTTTATTAGAATTGTTCAAAGGGTGGATAAACTCGTGAGGCATCACAACAAACCCAAATTGTTTGGACCAATTGGGAGGTAATAACTAATTAATCACACGATATTAGTTTTCTATACATACAATGCACGAGCACATACAAAAATACATATCTCTAAGCTTCAAGTCTCGCAACTATCAAATGAATGATTTAACGTGGCTAAGCGAATGACATTTTCTGCTTATTATGATTGCATCCATTCTATGATCTATCTATATTATTGATCTTATCGAATTGTCCATGATCATATCATATCTAATATTTTCTTCATACTATTTATAATAAACTTCATCAAACCGTCAATTATACAATAACCTCGTCTATATGATAAAAAAAAGAAAATCAAGATAGCATCACCACTAAATCAATAGGATCATTGATTTAGTGGTGATGCTATCTTCATCTTAATTGTCCTCGTGGAGAGCAAACAAATAATCCAAGGTGATGATTTTGTGGTTATCCTTTTGTGTGTTCATTTATGGTTAACGTCAATATTCTTATCTATTTTGGTGATTCAGATATGATGAGGAAAATAAAGTTGCATGAACTTTCAGCTTTGTATGCTAGATAGGTTATAATGATAAATTATTTGTTTTCATTCTTGTGCTACTTAATGCTCCTATTGATGGATCTTCCTGTACTGGTGCAAATTCAGCATTCATGCTTGAGAAGTGATATTGCTTTAGCTTTGGGCTATATGGTAAGAATTGCATTAAGCAAGCATTTGATTAAAGTTAATATGACTTATGAAGCAGAAATTATGTCTGTCCTATTCTTTGTCGTTTTTCATTGGACCTCCTCTTGTTAGCTGCTAAAGAACTTGCTCCCAATTTCTCTGATTAGTATCTCACTTTACTGAGTAGAAACACTTATGGTGATTGGAAGTCCATAGTCAAGACTGCAGGTAAGATTTAGTATTGTTGCACCTGTGGAACCAATCTGTAAGATCTTTGCTTTTATGTTGCTTACATCTATCTATTCATACTTGAGCCATACTTCTGTTATGTTGCTATAACTTGGAGTCTATTTTTTTGTAGAGTGCATGAAATGGAGATGATGTCAGTGGGTCTTTCATGGTATATAAGCAATTAGGCCATACAAAAGCATCATTAACAAGTACAGAGGGTTATAATCCCAACTATTTGGGGTGAGCTACATGAATGAATCCTTTTCATTTATTTCTAATAACAGTGATATCCTAGTGCATGTTCTAATTTGTATTGCGTGAAAATCCATCTTCTAAATTATGGCAATGTATTTAATGGCTATTAGATGACAAACACGCTATTCCTTCTTCTCCTTGATTGATATTCATGCTCGGGAGAATAGAATGTGACATGCACTGGTGGTGTTGTTATGTACATGGAACTTTAAGAAGAACCTTTTTCCCCATTTTCTTGTTATTTCCAATATTGATTTAACATAGTCACGATGTTTACGTTGCGATGGAATGTTATCAAGCAATTAGGCAAGCTTGATTCTCTTAGCCTATTTCTGTGAATTTTGGCATTTTGTACTGTTTAGGTCCTGATACATGTTATAAAATTCTCCTTCTGTTTCGTTTCATATCTGTTTCTTGTACTGTTTAAGTCCTGATACATTTTGTACTATTTCTAGGTATTTCCAATATCTGTTTGTTCGTATCAGACTCGTAGTTTGTGACTTCGATAAGTTCTATTTTCTCGTAGCTTGTTCTTGTTAAAGATCCAAACTGTTGGTGGAAAATTAGACTGCCAAAAGTCGTGGATCATGTCTATGATCTTCCTTTTGTTCCATTACTTTTTCTTCTGATTGAGCAAACTTTTACTCCATAGACTATGAACGTCCTGAAAGCCACATGCCATTGTGCAGTTGCACAAACATTTCACAAGATTAGTGGGAAATAGTATCATAGCTTACTCTCTCTTATTTCAATAGCTGACTTGAATCTACAGCCACATGGGATTTACTTTAAATTGTCTTCAGTGAAAAACCTTAAGAGATTAAGGTGACTTTCCGGGATACCCTGCATGTTTTATCAAATATAATATGAATTTATATGTAGCAAAAGGATGATTCTTCATTTCCTTGAAATGCAATGGTCTATTCTTGGAATTAACAGTGAAGAGTGGGTTTTCCCTTCGTATCTGTCCATTCTAAGGGGCAGGACACTCTGTTTCTTCTGTTCTCTCACATCAGGTAACCATGCTAAACCACTATTAAACATCAACTTGTCCCAGTAAATTCCTATACTGTATAAAAGAGGCTAAACCTCCAAGAAGACTTGTTTGTTTCTTGGTGCAGATCATGAAGTCACTATGAACCAGAGCATGTCTTTATGAGTAGTCCTTGATTTGCTTAGTGCAGTTTGAGACTTCACCCCCAGTTCAAGGTGCTCAGTTGATGGTGAACGCTTGGAACAGGTGTCCTGATTTTTTGGTAAGGTTTGCTTTAATCCAACTCTTGTTTTGCAATTAATTTACATTGCATCGTTACAGTTCGTCCATTTTGCATGTGTATGTGTGCATATAGTGGTGAAGTGATGAAGGCAGGAATCTATTTTTACGGCATCTTGCAACCATCTTGTAGTTATTGGTTTGTCTTTTTCTTTTTGTCGATCATAAAATTGGGATTATGGTGGACCTTAAACGGGCCATATACTTGAATAGGTCAAATCCGTTGAGACCCGAGAAGGTCCAAACAGGCCGAGGGATCAGTCCATGATCATATACTTAGGCATTTACCACATAATATTTGTTTTCTTTCTTTATTGTTTTTGGCCTACTGAATGTAATTAGTTTTCAGTGTCAACTGGAGCAACTAATGTTCTATGGAAATCCAGGTCAAACTCTGTGGTATCAGTCCAAAAAGACACATTCGGAAGTCAAGATCTATTGAAAAAAACACAATAAAAGGAAAAAAGGGTTATATGACAAGAAATGACAAGGTAAGAAAGGGATCTATTGGAATAAAAAAGAATTTTTTTTTTTTTAATGTTTCTCTTGCCATTAAAGAAGACAATGATCTATTTTTCAGTGACTTAAAATACCCAAAGATATATGACAAGGTAATCTAATTAAACTGATTCACATGCACTGTTACTGTTCTTGTCCCCATGAACTCATGGTATGCAAAGGAGTTATGGCCACTCTGCATATAGAAGAGACAAGAGGAGAAAGCAATATGAGGTACACCAAATATAAATTGATGGTTTGCTGTACAAAGTTAAGTATCAGGGTGTTAATTGTTGACCAAGATAGTCATGTAAACAAATATATGCAATATCATCTAACAATTTATCTATCTATACAAATCTTTGCATGAATAGACATCACCTTTTGTAGTTTGGCATCAACATGACAGCCAATTCCCACACAGGTATCTTTCATGCTCAAAGTACCTGACAACTGTTTGACAAATGTTGTGGGTCTTCCCTGAGAACAATCCTGTCGACAAATATCCACATTGGCAAGAATCTGCATGAGCCACTAGGAGATCTGTACATATTCTTCTCCTTTTTACGGATGTTGCATGATTCTGCTGAGAACGATAAAGTCACCAAGATGAGTTGTAGCAACATTTAGAGCATGTCAATACATTTTGGCATCATTTGGACCAAGCATTTTGCTTGATTCATCTTGAGAAGGTTTTTCAGAGCAATCCAAAGGCTGTTCCCTTTACTTTTCTCTTATGTCATGTTTGTTCTGATGACAGGTAGATGTAGATGGAGGACATGTAGGTTAGCTTTCTGTCATCAGCCTCCAGAAGAGTGGAGGATGAGACTTGTTCCAAATGGTCCAAGGTCCGCAAGGAGGTCAAGCCCAATGGCTGTAGGAAGATGTAGGGCTGGGTCATGTTCAGACTTGAAGCAAGAAAGAAGGACCTCAGAGCTCCCTTCTCTGCAGGACGAAGATGTAAATGCTGGATCCTACTGATTCATATCCAAGTCAATTATGGCCAACAAGTCTTGGATTCTTGTGAAAATTCTTGTGTCAGAAACCTCATGGTGTTCCCCCACCTAACATTATTTTTGTTGTTTTTCTATACTCTGACATGTGCATTATCTTCTTCGACATTCAAAGATCAGATCCTGAGAGTACAAAACTTTTCAGTATTATCTTCTTCATGCACAGAGAGAAAAGAAGGGAACTAATAGAACCTAGCAGAATGATTGCAGCTGTGTGCCACCAACCAGCATATTGGCTTTCTTCTTGTAATGTTAGAAGATTGATGAAAAGATTAGGGTTAGCTTGACAATTATGCATGGGTAGGTCAGCATGAGAGCTACGACTTCCGACTCCAAGACAAGATTGGAGAGACCATCCTCACTTGCCTCACAGTACTTACAAAGATCACAACTTGAGATCATACTGCATTCTGGTCTGCATCCTATTCAGCATTCACATGAGACCAAATCTCCAGCTGAGTAGAACTCCGAGATCTCTAAGTTAATTGCTTTCTCGTCTTGATCGTATTGTTATGGACTTAGTTGATTTTGCTTAAGTCATGCGGTACCTCTTTAAATGTTCATTCCTAAAAGATCAATCTTTTTTAAAAAAGATTAATGATCCCGTTTATAAAAGAGAAAATATTTTACTCGAAATTCACAACCATTTAAGCAAGCATAGTTAATACAAATTATAAATATAAACTTCGTAAGTTTTAGATGATTAAATGAGAAAGGGTCTAAGGTGATCCATCACATATAAAACAAAATGAGTTTGTCAAACCTACCATCAACCCTCAAGTATTATATCAAATATCTCGATTATAATTTTATCTACGACGACAGTATGATCATTCCTTACATTAGTTATAGTATAGCCATTCGTTTCATTGTTTGGCATTTCAAGACGAAGAAAAGCTAAAGGTGATTTAAATTATGCCAAGCTCATCATTGGATTCTGCCAACAAATTGACCCATGTCCATAATTAACGCTGGTAGGTTCAAAAGACAGGTTTGGTAACTACCTGTTGGGCATAATCCATCAATCCAATCTCCTTAATCATATTTTTATTATTTGAAGGTCATCGAATCAAATTAATCAAGATTAACATATATCATGTCAGATATTAATTATATCCAAAATTTAATCCTTTCTTTAATTTTTTATTTAAAAGATCGTATTTTGTCCACATGAAATAACAATGAATTTGAGTCAAATTTGTCAGTTAGCTTATATTTGATTAGATTATATTCAATCTTAAACTATGAATCGAACTCAATATACATAATTCGATTCTTTCAATCGTTTGCGAGGATCAAATCTAATATATATAATACGATTCTTTCCATATGAAACCGTCTTCTAAGTTCATCTTTCTTTATATCATACACAAATATTTACAACTCTAACAACAGCTGTTAACCGGTGAGCTGGATTTATCTCGAGAACAATATATTTCGGCGATTGCTACCGCCACAAGAATTAATCCTGGAAAGATTTAAGGGGATGAAAGGGTGACTCGGAAAGATATGTGTCTTGCAGAATCCTTCTTACGGTAGAATGTGCCCAGTTAATTGCTTTCATCACATTTGATCTGCAGGAAAACAAGAAACAAAAGGCGAAAAACATGAAACGAAAACAAAAGCACGAGGCAAACCAAAACTGCTGCATTGAGAATTGAGAGGATTCCTATTGTTTTTGTTTTATTTGTTCACAGAAAACAAACTTTGGCAGTGTTTTCTATGTCTCTTTTCCCATTTGCTACGTACGTGCAGATTGGGAAAGAGAAGAACGTGACACTCATCTGGAGAGAGAGAGAGAGAGAGAGAGAGAGAGAGAGAGAGAGAGAGAGAGAGACGTCACATTTTTTCTAAGAGAACGTGACGTTTTGGACCTCCCCGCCGACACTACGGTGACTGCCACTTTCTGGGGAAGAGGATGATGAGGAATTCCAAAAGGAGGACGGCGACGGAGACCCGGCCCCGTCCTTCTCCCTCTTCGGTATCGAGTTCAGACTGATGGCCACAGGCGGGATCTCGGAGCTGCGCAGGTCCGGCGGCGGGTGGCGCCACTGCGGCAACGGCCCCGCCAACAGCAGCGTCTGCAGCAGCGGCCCCGCACCCATCACCGCCTCCACCAGTCGCCCCTTTTCCGGCAGGGCCTTCCTCACTGCCGCCAACTCCACCTCCGCCACCGCCGAAGACGCCAGGTTGCTTCTCTCAACCACGTCCTCCGCGGCAGCAGTAGCAACCGCTGCCGCCTCCGCGACGTCAGTCCCCTCGTCCAAAGCCAAGTTGGGGCCGAGGTTGGGCTTGGGTTCCTGGAGTGGCTGACCGCAGTCGGTGTGGTGAAGGAGGAGGAGGAGGAGGGCGTGGCGGGCCTCGTCGCGCTCTCGGGTGGCGGCTTCGAGCAGGCGGGAGAAGTGGAGGGCCCGGGACTCCATCCTCCGGAGCTCCTCCTTGGCCGTGGCGCGAGTGGACTCGAGCTCCAGGGTCGTCCGGAGGAGCGCTTGCTTCAGCTCCTCCACCATCGCGACTCCGCCCGCTTCCTGCCATGCATTCCAACCTATCATGGCTACAAGCTCTAGTTTCGAGAGGTCGGAGGAGGAGGAGAAGAAGAGGGAAGATACCTGAGGTTGCCAAGGCAAAGACCATGAGGCGGCGAAGCTGGCGAGAGGCGGAGGCAAGCGGTGGAGGTGGTCCATGTCGGTTGCCTGTAGGCGGCGACCCTCGTCCAAGCACAAGCCAATCCGATTCTTTCTTATATGAATGCGGCCGTCAGCGTAGTACACACGAGACACCTCATCCGGATTGACGCTACATAAAATGTCATTGATGCCCATTTCAACTTAGAAATATGACGACTTTAGATCTACACTTTTCCTAGTAAATTAAAATGCATTGGTTCTTCAAAGCATTTCACAGGAATTTCTTACGATAGGATTCAAAGACATAGCATACTTACGATAGGATTCAATAGTACGTGCGATTTCTTGTCTGATCATCAAATTCGAAATCAAAATCAAAATCAAAATCGTCCACGTAAATTTGAAGTTTCAACGTATACAGCTTCGAGATATGTGGCATTTTCTCTGAAACCATATCCATCAGTTTCATCAACCCGAGACATAAAATCCCCACGTATCATCTTTCCCTACAAAGTTTATTATTAGAAAGGGATCATCAAGTAGGATTACGATACCAACAAGCAGAGCCCAGACAAGCAATCGGCCCTATTGTTCTGATGGAGAGAAGAACCTTCAATTCATACAAATTTTATACCTTACTCAGAGAAAAATCACATTACGGTTGAAGTGATTAGAAGTGAGAGAAAAAGTGCATATGAAAAATGATGGGAATATAAAACGGAATAATCTTTTGTATATGAAAAATATTAATAGGCCATGATATGTAACGGAATTAAATGAAATCATAATCAAATAGAACACCAAGATATATGTAGAAAATCCCTCTAATGTGAAGGGTAAAAATCACGGGGCAAACTAGAGAATAATGAATATATAAATCTCAATCTCTTGCCTTAAACCCTAGCAACAATCACAAAAGAACAACTGGAATACAAGGATCACGTCACTGTCCACGATATCTAAAATCTCCCCAAGTAATCACAATAAGAGTCTACTATAGATTTGATCTAACTTGAGATGAGAACACTGCTAGATGATTGAGAACAGTCTCTCTGCGTTGTCCTTATTTTCTTCCCTTTCTTTTTCTTATTTTTCTGTCTTTTTTCTTCTCTCTTTGCTGCTGCGAAGATCACCACGTTGCTGCCCTTTTCTGCCTAAAAAACGCAGCCACCTCTTGCCAAAACGTAACCGCCACACCCCTTATATTGATCTAAGGTTAGATTAAGAAGAGGTGTGGGTTGTGGACTAATAAAACTCGCATTGGGCTGAATATGGACTGTCAACCCAACAAAAAAAAAGGTCATCTCATAGATCTTATCTCTTCGAAACCCGACCTCGAGTCGCTTCTTCAAAGGCAATCTTTTATGGCGATGAATTTACTCGCCATCTTTTATTTCAGTGCATATTTGCCGGTTTAGCATGCAAAAATGATCGTTGAAAATTCTCAATTTGATGTATGAGTTTGATAAATGGTATAATGGATGTTGGCTTACTTGTAAACAGCGTTGGCAAAGTGATTGCCGAGGAGGTGACCTCTGGGCTTTTATAGTAGAGAGGAAAGCTATGTATTTTTCGTTTTAGGTGGCCAAGCAAAAAAGCTCAATTACCGGCTTAAGGTAGTTTATAGTTGGTTGACTTTACTGACTCGGACCTATTGCAACCACTTTATCAAGCACAAGGTAAGTAAGAAACATGCACCTAACCACAAACTCAAATCCAAGACAATAGGGTGGAACCTTTCAACCACCAACAATACCTCTTTTCCTTTGGTAGAATAAAGCCGAAATATCTTGGATTGAAAGATGATATAGAAATACCAAATACTTTTACTAACTGATTAGGAATAGGAGATACAAAACTTTTATCCATTACATTATTGATACTGATTGTCAACAAGTCTCCAATCATAATGACATATCAGCTTGTTTTGTCAAATAATACGATAATATTTAAAATCAAATCTGTGTTTAGAACAATCATTGATCGGAGTCAATGTCCCCAACCTAACCAAATGATGACTTCAAGGCTGATGTTTTTGTCAAATCATTTACTTATGATAAAATCCTCACTTCCCTCTAAGAAAAGGTAAAAATCCCGAATCGAATAATTTTATTATTATTATTATTATTTTTTACCTTCCACAATAGTGCATATCTTCCTTTTTATTGATAATTCATTTGTCTTCCTTTTTGTTGATGTTACATTTGTCTGCCTTTTTATTGATAATGTATTTATCTTTCATATATATATATATATATATATATATATATATATATATATATATATATCATGTGCATGTTGATAGATACCTTGTTATGTTTATCACCAAGAAGTAGGCCAATAACTCAAGAGAATAGTATTAATCCATGCCTCTAATAGGAATTCACATAGGCTTAGGGAAGAACTTATAGAAGGATCATATGTTTAAGGGAATTTTCGATTCAGGAATACCGTCCTTTAATTTTAATTTTATTTTTATTTTAAATGACGAACTCAAATTCCAAGTAAGAGTGCCTCAGATAGCACGAATTCTCAGAGGCCCATCAAAACCGTCCATTGTTTCATCAGACGGATGATTGAGATCAAAAGAAACGATGGAAGGATATAGAACGGCCCAGTAAATAGACACGTCGGTTTAAGAAACCAAGTCCGCTTTTGAAATGGGTGCACCAATCTTGAAGAGATGCATCCCATTTAGATAATCCATATTTCATATTCGTAAGTGGAGGTAGGTGATTGCTATACTCGGGAGGCTGAAGGCATCATTACATGGTGCCGATTCCCACTCGCTCTCACTATTTCTTGGCGAGCACCGTATTCCCGATTCCCCACTCCCTCTTCGTTCCTCTCACCGGTGCTTCTCAATTTTGAGCCGTTTAATAATGGCGGAGAACAGCAACAGCATGGGGGAGAGCGACAAAGATGGATCCGCCTCCTCTCCCGCGGGTAATTTTCGCGACCCTTTCTTCTTCTTGGTTGGGTTCGTATTCGCGGGTTGTGGTGCCCCGTGATTTCGTACTGTTGTCTATGCCGATGGGGTGTTTGAATGATTGATTTCATGGAGTTCCACCGGCATGTTTATGTCGCTGCGTTCTTTGATACTCGGGTGTTTCTGATGTAACCGATGTGACAACGGGAGGTTCTAATTAGTTCGAGGGTCTGATTTCGGAGTTTGGTATCAGTTACTCTGATGGGTTTTGAGGCGTCACGAGTGATTTAGGAAGAGGAATGAAATCTAGCGGTTCCGGATTGATAGGTACTTTACGGCGGTGGTGTCTCCCGTATCGATTAGAGGGCTCGTAACTAACTGGGAATTGTCCGAGAACGACCCTATTGCAGCGAAAAACAAGATTTGGGAAACAGTCTTTTCTAAACATGTAGAAATATCTAGGCACCGAACACTGGCTTTAGTCGTAGCGCTGGATTTCTGCTGGTGCTAGATTGACGAGTCGCTGAAAATTTTTCTTTAGATGGAGTGCGATTTTTAATTCCCAAGAAAATGTTGTTGACCTAAAAAACATTCTAGAGAGCAGAACTTATCAAGCGGTGATCGTTGATCAGTTCTTTGGTTATTTCCCTTTTTTAATCATGGTCTTTGTCCGGATCAGAGATGATTTTTTTTTTTATATTAGTACACTTAGAATAACATCTTCCAGCTGGTACCATCACGCTCAAGACAGGTTGTTTTGACTTGATTGAACCATCATCAGCTTTTCATTGAATTTAGGTTCTTCCTTTGTAAGTTTTCTTTTGGACAAATGTGACAATTTATCATTTTCCTTGTACGAAGATTATTCTCATTAGTTACCAACCAGGTAGTATAGAACTGAGATCTGCTACTGATATATTTGTGAATATAAAGATTGTGTGATTTGCTAAAATTTCAAAGAGAGAAAATATGTATGTTTTAACAAGAGAGTCCTCATGAGGATTATGGTTAACCTTGGTCGAATGTGTCAAAGGTAGTGGTAGTGGTGCTTTCCATCTTGGCTAACTTCAATTATGTCCTTTTAATGTGGAGCATCGGTAGTGTACCTGTTTGAACAAAATTATTTTATGATTGTTCTATATTTTCTGACTTCTATAGATAAAGTTACTTATTGGGATGTGCTCTCTGTTCAGAGACTAAGCTTGTGTTTTTTTACATTAGTGGTTCCAGGGCAACCCATACGGAAAATAGAAAAAAAAAATCTTTTTTTTTCTATTTTAATTCATTTCATTTACAAATTTTTTGATGTATTCAGTCTTCAAGTGTGGAAACCACAGGACTAGAAGAGGTAGGATTGATTTTCATAATTATAATTAAAGTGAAGTATGTCGAAAGTTTTTTTGAATACTGCCATGCCAAGGTGAAAATAAATGTCCAATAGCAAGTTTCCTTTCATGCACTATGTTCGATATCAAGAAAAAGTGGTTCTGCATTCAAGGGGGACTCATTTTCTGATGAAGAAATGGAAATGCCACTTTGTAAATTTCTTACTTCTTGGTGCCAAATTGCAACATCTTGATTATTCGTCTTTTGATTTGTTAAAAAATTGCTGAGCTACCAATAAATGATACTGCAGTATGTAGACCACCACATTTGCTAATGCATAGTAGCTCCTTTTGTACAACTTGAGAAGTGGAAAATATATTTTTTAATACTGTGATGTAGCATCTAAATTCTCTTTCTGTTGTTTCAGTCGACAGAAATCTTCCTAGGGCAAGCACAATGCCTAAAGGGACAAAATATGCTGAAAAATCAGAGACATCCTCAGAAGAACCAAATCTAGAAAGGTCCAAAACTGAGAAACATGGGCAAAATAGTCCACATGATGACCCAACAGCCCAATTATTTGACGACAAGATTCCTGACAAACAAAAGGTTTGACCCTCTTGGCCTTCCTTATTTCCTGGGATGTATTAATATTTTTATTATAGGATATTTTTTTAGTATAGCTTTTGATTGCTGAGAGATTATTCTTATTGTGCATCGCTCTTTACATGAACAGTTTTAAGTTTTATTACTCTAGTTAACCACGACCTTGTTTGGCATGTTTGCTGCTTTAAAAAAAGAAATGAAGCAGAAATTTTGAGGGGTACCCTAGGTCCATCTTCTCAGTTAGAATAGAAGAAGATGCAGCGCTTTAGTAATTGGTGAGAGACTATGTTGGTGTTATGCTTAAATGTGGATTTTAGATCTGCTGCCTGTAGACGAATTAGATCGATGGTTGGTTATTATAATTTTAGTTCTTAAATGTGTCAACAAGACTGATGAATTTTAATTTATATTGCTGAATTCTGTCCTGTAATTATAAGCCACAGAATATTTGCTTTGATTTATGATTCGAAGTAGAGTAAAGATTTTAAAGGACAGCAGAAAAGAAGACAGGAGGAAGGATTGGATGACTGCTGTCCATTTTTAGCTGGTCAGTGAGCCATATCATCTTCCCAGATATTCATTGTATTTGTTCTCTTAAGAGACTGTTCATCATGGTTATTAATTTTGGATAGTGACTTCAAAACTTAGAAGCCACATGTAACATAGTTAACAGTCGAAAGCCCCTATGCATGATTATCCACCACAACAAGGCTTTAATTCAAAATTTTCTATTTGAATTTTGGTTATGTGGGTCTTTTCCTGCCATTTAGCTTTGTCAAGAGTAATTTCTCTTTGAATAGTAAGATGTCATTTCCTTAAATTTTTAATAATTTCTCTGGTCTTACTCAAAATTTACGACACCTTGACTTAATTATTTGAACACCTCCTTTCTGGTGTGTTATGTCTAGTCACATTGAACATATTGCAGGGGCTTATGTTAGTAAGTTCTCTGTCCTTGTTATGCAGCTTTTGCTTGCGAAACACTGGATTCTTGTTCTGTTCTGTGATGCTGATAATAAGTTTGCAATAAGAAGACTTCAGAGTGTGCTAATGGGAGCTTGAGAAGGGTCGAGAAATATGTTCCAGCATGATGGAATGCTGATCACTGCTTTAGGCCACAATATAACCATTGACAATCTGGGCATGAGCTTCTTTAAGGAAAAGGTGAAAGTTTCCAGTACAAATTGACTTATAATTGCCACTTGATTTATGAAAACTTGCATATTCAAAATTGGAACAAAAATTTCCATAACGTATGATGTTGTTATAAGTTGTAACTTACAAATTTCCCGAGATGATGGACCCTTTTGGTATAGAACAATCTAGAGATTGAATTGTTTCTCCTTATGCGATGATGGAAGCCAAGTACTTTTGAAGGATTGGCGGATGGTGGCCAACATAGGCTTAGGGCATGTCTCTAAATGAAGCCAAATATGCACAATGACAGAAAGGATGAAACCAACAATGGGAAAACAAAAGCCATTGTAGCATGAAAGTATGGCATTTTTTGCAGCTATGTAGGTTATAGCAGCCAACAATGGGAAATCAATGCCATCATAGCTAGATGTTGGTATTACAGAGAACATTATTGGTTCAATGCTTTAAACAAATAAAGATTGATGACCAACTGAGAAAAATAGATTGGAAATGGATTGGTTTTAAAATTTATATACATGATGGAGGACTAACCTATTATTCATTGTGTGGTTAAGCATATTTAATGATAAGAGAACAGACAGTAAGATCATCCATGAAGATAGATCATGAACTGGACTTTAGATGCACCCCAAATCAAGGATTAATTTCCTCTGTCATGGGAGTGCTGGCTGGCCCCTGGATCAGTTCATATTGGCATGTCATACTATGCCTCACTGAACCATGTGTTGTGCTGCCCGAACAAGGGAAAAATGTAATTTACTAGGCATTAAAACCAAAGGGTAGAATAAATAGTTAACGCTTAATTTGTTTCTTCTATCATGTATTCGACGAAACTCTGATGTGGCAAGTTTCATTTATTCCTCCCCTTTCATATCCACTTCTCCACTTCTTTGATGACTGCTACAGTAGGAACACTTGAGTTTTCATGGAGTATTGTGGCAAGATAAACCCAGGTTCTAAACTGAAGAAGCCTAAAAACCCATAACCAAAGCTTATAACTAATTGATTTTAGACACTGAACTGGACTGGCTTGGTACTCATCCATCTGAAATGAGAGAGTGAAAGAAAAGAAAAAAGAAGATATAGAAGAAAAATATAAATCAATTTATGCTTGTTGCTCGTTGAATTCTAAGAACTTCATTTTTGCATGCCAAATGGTACATTTTGCTCAAATGGGTAGTGGGCAATGAGAATTTTATTTTTGCTCTGAATTGTTCCTTCTAACTAAAAGCTGGGTGGTCCCAGCTACTTGGCTTAAGCTGAATAAATTCAGTTCCTTTACTATTTTTGTCCTTACAGTGTCTGACATTGCAATGTTATGTTTTTGTCATCAAGGAAAGCTTGCATCATGTTTTGTCTTTGTAAGGGAATCTTTTCAGTTATATTGGGCTTTTTTGTTATCTATTTTTATGGTTTTTCTTTTAATTTTATATGATGCAGATGAAGATGTTAAATCGAATAGCTACAGTGAAGGATGATGGGACTGTTGTGGTAGATGTTCCAAGCAATTTTGAAACCACATCAATAAATTTGAGATCTGAGAATACATATGGTGAAGCAGTTGATGAAGAGCCAGTAGATTTGACTGATCTACAGTATCGACCTCCTATGCAAATAGTCATTCTTATTGTTGGGACACGAGGTGATGTGCAACCATTTGTTGCTATTGGAAAACGTTTGCAGGTTAGTTAATTTGTGATGTATTCTTCTGTATTACTAAATCCTAACAATTACCATCGGTCTAATTTTGGATTTGTAACTTAGTTCAGGCAGTGTTTAGTAAGTAGATTTACTTCATATTTTTTATTAAGAAATTTTCCAATTTAAATTTCGGAAGTGCCTAGTAAGATTTATCAACGTTTGTTGTCTCACCCAAGTCGGTATGGTGCGGATGGTATGGATTGGTCTGACTGACAACCGAGACATGGATTGCTGGAGTCCTTGTTGACACGCCTGAACGTATCATGTGTCGGTACACTCGTATAGGCCTGGTACATACAGATCTAACAAATCTCTTAGACGGATCCGGTACCCGAAATGGTGCCTCCTGAGATTTATAGTCATTTTTATTTAACACTCTGGAACTTTGTTAATTGTTTGTGCATGGTTTTCATTTTTCTTCTTATGCATCGTTGGTCTCATCAAAAGTTCCTAGTTTTATACATCTTGATCCAGTATTTTGAGTATCCCATTTGGGCATTTGAGACATGGGAGAAATAAAAAATATTTTTGTCCTATTAGAACAAAGGCTAAGAATACTTGTCAGCATTTTCTCTTAGAGTATTTTTGAACAAACTGAAAAGTACTATGCCCTTTGTTTTTTTATCATATGAGAACTTCATGTTTGTCTAGTCAGCATTGTCTTTTGATATTGGACATCATTTCCTTATGCACAGACATTTTATTTTTATTACTTTCAGAAGGCAGTATTATTGATTTATATGTACTTCATTTTTTCAGCATTTAGCCTCTTTGGACATTGTGTTCCACATGACTGCCCCATGACTATGAAATAAGTTTCTTTCAGGACTATGGTCATCGTGTTAGGCTGGCAACTCATGCAAATTTCAGGGAATTTGTTTTAACTGCTGGCTTGGAGTTTTATCCTCTAGGTGGAGATCCAAAAATTCTTGCTGAATGTATGTGAATGATTTAGTTAGTTATTAAATGTGGTTGACAAATGTATTTCCTGATAGTTCAGCTCATGGATTGCTACTTTTTCAGATATGGTTAAGAATAAAGGTTTCTTACCTTCTGCACCATCGGAGATACCTATCCAACGGAAACAGATTAAAGAAATTATATTTTCCTTGCTCGCAGCCTGTAAGGATACTGATATTGACACCGGTGTTCCGTTCAAAGTGGATGCTATAATTGCAAATCCACCCGCATATGGTTAGAATCTGAACTTCTATACTATTAGCTGAAAGTAGCTTTTTTATCTTTTCCTCTCTTGGTCTTGATTTTAGCAGATTAAGATATGTCAGCATCTATTGTTTAGCCTCCAAGAACAGTAAGAAAGTAATATATAATAACACTACATAATCTTATGTTTTTTTTTGTTTGCGCATTATATCATTATATTACACAAGGTTTGCAATTTTGGGCCATGGTTAGACCGATACGAGTCTGGTCCATTCCGGCATACCGACACACGGTGTTCTAAAACATACTTTGGTATTGATGGGGGAGGGAGAGAAACAAAGGAAGAAAGAAGAAGAGGAAGAGGAAGCCGAGGATGAAGAGGTGTACTAGGAGTTGGCGACAGGCACATGGGTGGTGGCGAGCAGAGGGCGACAAGCAGACATGGGAGTAGCGATGGGTGAAGACGTGAGAGTCACAATGCACAAGCCAAGCCCTAGTGTGGGGTTAAAGTTAGCAGAGAAAATAATAATAATAATATAATTATACTGAACCAGATCAGGCCACCCTATTTTGGCTGGTCCACATACTGGTTGGTGGTCGGACCGATAAAAACCAGTCGAACTATACCAAATCGGTGATATTGCAATATATGATATTACAGTCATTATTTATGGTGCTACATCAAGCGACAAATAGTATGTTGTCTTATGGGCAGGGTAGATCCATGAATTATATGCAGGTGGTCATTCTAGTGAATCAATAATTATTGGCAACAATTCAACATCCTAAGAGAGTGATATGTTTTGGCATATCCTAGACCAAAATGACGGAAAATTAATTTAACAAACGAATGGAGTACATGGGCCATATGAAGTGGAAATAATTATAGGATAACTGAGGGAAGGATTTATTTAAAATAATGAAATTCCGCACCAATATCATACTCGCACAGACAAACAGGCTTTCACCTCTCCGATAAACTGAAAAAGGCAGACTAAGACAAAGTACTCACTGATCTTAATAATGGCCCCCAGGATACCAAATTCTCAACTTTTTTGGTTTGTTGCCTGAGATATCATTGGCTTATTTGGTATATCTTGAACAGGATCATTGGGTAAGAGCTGCTGCTTAGGCTCTCTGTTGCAAACAATGTATATACCAACTGAATCATGCTGGTCTTTGAGGGTGGCATTATGGGGTTTGCTGCCAAGGCATATGCCTAGGCACAGGAACAGGCCTATGCAATGTAATAAAATCTAATGATATCATCGCAACATGGTTGGAAAAAGGTACACGTGTTAAGCGTATTCTGTTGCCAGGACTAATTCAAAATTAAAATCACATAAGCTTTAGGTCTCTTTGACATCAAGGTAAAAGTTGTGATGTGATCTTCTGCTGGACAACAGTGGAGTTTTTAACAGGATATGATCACTTTGCTTTTTTTTTTACCTATTTTGGTCTTAGAAACAAGCTGAGTATTTAAGAATGAACCTTGATCATTTTATTCAGATCCAGCAAAGCCTGAAGTTAAACACAGTTCCTCCTACTGCTGAACACCGTATTACTTCACTAGTCACCTCCTTGTATTTCATGTGCTACATTTGTGTGGTTAGTTAAATTACTTGCTTTCTCAATCTGCCTTGATAGCACAAGATGTTTATTGCTTGTCTCTACTTGTATATGGTTACAGTGGTTTAATTAATAGATACTATAAACAGACTGCATTTAGTTACTGAGTTTACGCTCATGTTTCGTCATTTCCATAAGGACTTATTTTTTTTTTGTTTTATATCCCTGAGGAATGATGATTCTGACTATCGACCTGGATGAATGCATGTTCAGGGCATACACATGTGGCTGAGGCGCTAAAAGTACCAATTCACATTTTTTTTACAATGCCATGGACGTGAGATCTTATTTCCCTTTTTCATTCTTTCTGTATTAGCATATGGTGGTTTACATTATGGCTATGTTTGAAGTTGGTTTTAGTAAAAGTAGGTAACTTGCAAATCTATATGCACTGCCTGTTATTACCTTAACCTAAGAGCTGAAGTGTGCCTGATGTGACATTTTCTTTCACATTTTCAGACCAACTAGTGAATTTCCGCATCCTCTTTCCCGTGTCAAGCAATCTGCTGGATATAGAGTAAGAAAAATATATTTCGCTCTCCTATTGTTTGATTTGTTATATTTTCTGTATTAAATTAAAGAGTGGTTAACATTGTCTGTTTAACCTAGTTAAGATCTTGATGTTATTGTGTAAAATTCTATAAGCTAATGTGAAAGTTCTTTCTTTGTGCTTTGATGCCAGCTTAGTTTCTATCATTACCTATCTCGGCAGTATACTGCATGATGTCATAATAATGGCCTATGTTTTTTTTTTTTCTACCTATAGCTTATATTCTGAAGCCATTGAATCAATTTTCGTGCTTTTATCCGGTCTTGCTTTTTAGTATAATCTTGAGTTGTATGTAGTTAATGACCTTCTTCTTCATATATTTACTATTGGTACTCTCTTCTCATTGATATAGTTCTAAATAGTTTATTTCCTGTGTTTTATTCCTTGATTTGTGTAGATTTCACCTGACTTTAATTTTACTTAATTATGATTTTTGTCTTCTTTTGCAGCTCTCATATCAGATTGTTGATTCTATGATTTGGCTTGGAATACGGGACATGATAAATGATTTTAGGAAAAAAAGATTAAAGCTGCGACCTGTGACTTATTTAAGTGGCGTACAGACTTCTGCCTCTGACATACCTTATGGGTATATCTGGAGTCCCCATCTTGTTCCAAAACCAAAAGGTCATTTTTTGAACTTAATGATAATTGTTTAAACATATACTTTGAGTATAGATGTTACCTCTGTGACTGGCTCATGAACTGGGCAATTTCTCCTGGTCTAGTCTGAAATCGAGCTTACCACACTGGCATACCGGGCAATAAGCTGACTGGTAGCCTGTTGTACCAAACAGTAAGTCTATCATCTGATACTTGCACTCTCCATACCCGTTCTTTTCTTGCTCTTATTTTTTCTTGCTTCTCCGTGCTCCATCGCTGCTGCCTTCCCACCATGCTGTTGCTCCTCCATTTGTTCGTTTGTGTAAGGGCCTCTCCTAAACTGCTTGCATGCATTGTGATCTCTTCTCTACTGCATGCACACTCCTCTTCCTTCTTTTGCCTCCTCTTGCTCTCACTCTTGTTCTAGGTTCATCCGCCTTCTCTTCCTCTTTATTATGCTCTGCTCGTCTATATGGTACCAAACGGTATCAACCGTTGATACATTTATTGGTACCAATATCGTGCCAATCTGACCACCAGTTGTTATGGATACCAACTGAGACTTTAATTCTTGGATGTATGATGACAACATAAAATTTATCCAACTATAAGAGGTCAGCTTGTAGTTGCATGTAAATGTATTTTCATAATTTTTGTCAGAAAAGAAATGATGGCACCAATTTCTGTTGTTGTTGTTTTTGGTTCTTGAATTGGTATAATAAATTAAGTTGCATTAGCTTTTCACGTTATAGACAACAAGAGCGTTAGTCATAACTCTTTTTTTTATATATTCATAAACTGGCCTTTCTGAAAGAATTTTTACATTTTGATATTTGGTGTATGGAAAAGTGTAAGCTTCAATTGTTTTGTGTGGTTACTATTTGCAGATTGGGGACCCAAAATTGATGTGGTTGGATTTTGTTTCCTTGACCTTGCATCAAATTATGAACCGCCAGAGTCACTTGTAGATTGGCTGAATGCTGGTGACAAGCCTATTTATATTGGGTTTGGTAGCCTTGTAAGTTCATTTTGCTATTATGATGTCGGTCACCCTTTCTGCAAATGATCTTTCATTGGCTCTCCATAGCTTCTGCAAAGTATCATTGCAGCCATATTTAATTTATTTTCTTTCACATTTGTTGACTGTCGCCTTTATAGTTTTTTATTTCTTCTCTTAAAGCTTATTAGTACTCTAACTGGTTATTTGTTAATAGGCACTAGTTTGTACGGCATAATTATTCTACCACTATAGATTGCAATAGCACGTCTTTTTCTCAAATATGTTGTATGAGCTTTTTTATATAATGATTGGTTCCTTACCTTTTACTAGGCATCCTGGTTTCAGATCACATCACTGTTATAGTTGGTTTCAGGAATTGTCTACCACATGTTTGAGAAATCTAGAGTGGTTCTTTACTTCTGTCTTCTAGGTTAATTACTAGTTATTACTGACATAAATAAGTCTCAATGTGCATATCTGCTGTAAATTCTTATATCAAAAGCTGAGTTGTCTGATGGGGTGCCCAGGTTAGACCTTGATGATCCTGTGCCAAAACGTGCTGAAGAAATTTATTTTGCAAAATTATCAGTTATATAAAATGTCTCTTCAGTATTTGTATGGAACATATAGGAATTAATATGGAAAATTGGAAGTAATCTTTTTATTCACTGAGGATTACAAGAACCCTCCAAGATCCTACATTCGCATGATCCTCATTCACTAGAGCTCATCCTTTTGGCAGATATCAGTTGAATTATCTACAGACCGTCATGCATGATAATCACTGCTATAGGAACGCTTTTATCTTATTTACTAAGAGTGCATTTGGGAACATATTTGAAATGTGCATTGATGGTATAATTCACATTTCAAATATGAATTGATGTTTGGTAAATTTTTTGAAATCATATTTGGTCTGAATGCTGTATTGCAAATATTCAAATGTTGATGCTACTTCAGGGTAGCATCCACAAAGGCAGCATCAGTATACAACATTTGTGGGATGCTAATGTAACTTTTCAAATTCCTAAAATACACTATGACATTATATAAAATTACATAATGGCCATTATAATTTAGTGAGAAACCAATATGATTTATATCTTTTATAAGATGAAATTTTATTTATTTATTTTCGAAGGTTATTTTACATTCATATATATGATTATATTTTTTATTTATTATATATCTGGGCCATATGAAATCTTTTGTAAGATTACAGACATTTATTTATTTATTTTCTTATTAATTTAAATAAAAATATGTATTCCCTTTTGAATAACTATTCAAAATATTAAAAGGATAAATTTGTCTATAGTATTCAATGAACTTTTGAAATATAATTTTACCAAAAATAGTTATGTCAATGCATATTTAAAATATATTTTATTTCTGTTGTTTGCTAAACAGTATTCTAGAGTTGCATATTCTAAACAGTATTCTCTAAATGCACATTAAAAATATAAATATGCTCTCAAATGCAACCTAAGTCAGTGTTACTATTTTTTTTATGCTAATGTATTACATTTTCTCGGTCAATATGTTATATGCCACAAGGACATAAATATTGAAGTATATGTTAAATAATTATGTTGGACTCTTGTAGTTTAGCTTGTAATCATATGGTTCTGAGTTTTACTGTTTGTCAGGAGAATGAGTTGCAACCTAACCTATTTATCTTGTAATCTAGATAGACTTCGGCCATGATCATTAATAATCTTCTGTTCGATAATGACACTCAGCTTTTAAGGATTTGTTTATTCTGAAATGAGACCTGGAATTAGCATTGAGAGAACAGAAGGAAAGGAAAAAAAAGTGGTTTTATTTAGTTTCCTTTTTGTAGCTAGTTTATTGAGCATCATGTAAGGATTTGTTTATTTTTGGATAGATATAAAATTAGCATTGGGAGAACAGAAGGGAAGTGCTTTTATCCTTCTAAAACACTTCGACCCCAGCCATTCTACCTTGCGTTGAAACCGAATTAGCTGCTTGATTATAATCTCTGTAACATTAAGAGTACATTACAATTTAACTTTGACAAATTTTAAATAGAGTAATCCTTCTCTAGCAACAGGAGCTTCACATTGCAGTGCATATTACACATACCTCAGATCCTGTGTGCCTCCTAAACCTCATGCATATAAGATGTTTTAGCAAATTTAGTTGTTCAACTTGACTATTTGAATTTTGTTGTGGTCATAGCTCTATAGGATTTGATATCATCAATGTCTATGCTCTCCTAGTATCGGTACTCACTCTTGTTTTAAACTTTTGTGTAAATATGTAGCCTGTTCAAGAACCTGGAAAAATGACAGAGATCATTGTGGAGGCATTAAAAATTACTGGTCAGAGAGGCATCATCAATAAGGGCTGGGGTGGCCTTGGAAATTGTGAGCATATTGTTTATATGACAGTTCTTTTTTTCTCTTTGTTGCTTATCCTTCTGAGATATTTTATAGAAGGATGTTATTTTTTCAGTGGCAGAACCCAAGGATTACGTGTACCTGCTGGATAATGTTCCCCATGACTGGTTATTCCTGCAATGTAAGGCAGTGGTAAGCCATGCAACTTGACACTTTTGATTTGCTGATGCTACTTTTTGTTGCAGTGTTACTCTAAGATCTTCTATGACATATGAAGAAAATTTCAATATAGAGTTCAGGTACCTGCTAAAGCAGGAATCATAGGGTACATGTTAGTTGAGCATTGGTTCAAGTGTCTTGAAATAAGGAGGATCCAATCAGTGTTTTCAAAAGGTGCTTCGGCGAGGCGTGGCTCGAGCGCCTTGCAAAACCTTCGAGTGAGATGTTTCGATGAAGTGCTGCTCAGGCGCTCGCCTGAGCCCTAGCGCCGAGCGCCTCTGGCGAGTGCCCAAGTGAAGTTGGGTTGGAGTTTGAGCATGGTTCGATGGAACGAGCAAGTCAAACCCGCTCTCTCGAGAGACAAACCCAAAGTGAAACCATAACACAAAACCCGCTCCCCCCCTAGGAAACAAACCCGAAGTGAAACCCTACATCTGTCGCCGCTGCCTTCATCCGTAGCTTTGTCCGCCTCCCTCTCCTTCCCCCACCTTCCTCAATAGTCGTCGGTTACTCCTCTTCTCAATTCCCCCTTTAGAACTGTTTAGCGTTGGTTAAAACTGTTTAGCATCATATTGATCCACTCTTTAGAACTCTTTAACACTAATTATAACTCTTTTAGCACTATATTAACTCACTCTTTAGAACTGTTTAGCACTGGTTAGAAACTTGTTTAGCATAATTCTCCATTAGTAGAAACTAGATTGTGTCATTTTATTTTTTGGATCATATTTATCGATCATAATATATAATTTTTAAAATTTAATATTCTTGAGCGCCTCACTTCGTTCAGACAAGTGCTATGGCATGCACCAAGAGCTTTTAAAAATACTAGATCCAATGTGGACCAACAACATTGTTTGTTGATTGATAGTGGTGAAAATAAATTGATCAAATATTCAGTTGAACAATTTTAGTAATATTGATATTGTAGTATTATTCAAGTTTTTGAACTATCGCTTTTAGCTTCTCATAATCTTCCACCAGTATGTTTTTTACTTTCCGTCAACTAAACACCTTATATAATTGAAAAACATTAATCGAGGGAATATTGTTTTATGACTACTTAATCCAAAATCTCCAAAGCTGCTTAAATATGTGAAGCTTTAGTGATTTACTTATGTGATTGGCTTTGCTATTCCTGTCTGAAAAAATAATATTTTTTGGAATGAGACAAATGAGTGAGACCCGATATATCAAATTTGCTCATTTGCTGCTGTTTCATTGTATGCCTTACAACTAGACATGATTGGTCTCACTGCCAACAACAGAGCTAGATGTCCTAACGGCATGTTGATGAATGCCAGCAACACTTCATATTTGAACTGATTTTTATCTTTTGTATATTTTCAGGTGCATCATGGTGGTGCTGGAACAACAGCTGCTGGGCTTAGGGCTGCTGTATCACTTCTAACTTGCTTTCTCTGTCTTGCTTTCTTTTTCTTTTTTCTCATATTAGAGACCGTAAAATTTGCTTATGGACATACTTGTCTACATAACGTTGGTTTTGTAGTGTCCAACTACTATTGTACCTTTCTTTGGTGACCAACCTTTTTGGGGAGAACGAGTCAATGCCAGGGGACTGGGACCCCCACCTATCCCTGTTGATCAATTTTCACTGGAAAAATTGGTTGATGCAATAATGTTCATGATGACACCGAAGGTTAGTAATCGGCCTTTCCAAATGTCATATGATTATTTTGATATTTGTGCTTGGTGAGAACATGATAAGACAAAACATATGACCATGATTTGTGGTAAAAGACAATGGTGGCTAGTAGGAGAACCAGATGCCAGAGATAACTACCAACTACCAATTGCAATACAGTGGTGAGGCTTCTGCAAATGCAGGAGGTGTCAGAGATGTTCTTTTACAATTGCAATGAGAACCAGATGTTCTTTTACAATTCTGTGAACTTTGAAACAGCAATTTTTATTATTGGAAACCTTAGTTTTGGTGAATCGATCATTTAGTCTCCTTTTGTAGTCTTAATGCATGTGGATTTTGCAAATTTACAGGTGAAAGAAAATGCTGTCCAACTAGCCAAGGCCATGGAAACGGAGGATGGTGTTTCTGGAGCTGTTAAAGCATTTCTAAAGCATCTTCCTCCAAAAATCTCACCTCAAGTTACACCTGAACCGTCGAGCTTTGTGGATTTCTTGGTTGCTCCTATTAGAAGGTGTTTTGGCTGTTCCTGAATCCCATTGTGATTTCTTTCTCCCCTGAGTCTTGTGCGCACCGACGATGCATCAGTTTATGTGCTTTGAATGTAAACGTTTGTGTATTTTTTTTGACCTTAGCAATGTCATATTCCGTAGCGAAAGAAAACTGTGATTCCATATGTTGTTTTTAATCGTTAGCTCTCTATTCGATTATTAATCAATATATGAAATAATAAGTACGATTGCGAACTCATTAATAACATTACATTCTGTGCATTTTAGGTTGTTAAAGGCGTTTATGGTGGAACATATATCTATATGCTAGAGTACATATATCTTACCCTACCAGTTATTAATCATCCCATTCCATCCCACGTGCTGGCTTTAATTTTACGCCATAATGTACACGTCCTGGCCATTCCGGTTCGTGGAATTCCTCGACCCCCCCGTCCGTTTTCCCATAGAGCAAGCGACAGTAGATCCCACGAGAGTCACTACCGTTGTTTTGCTGCCACGCCTTCGCGTCACAGGCTAAACATAAGGGGCTAAAGCAATGAGAACCGGTGCATTTTGTCTCGGGCGGAACGGGACAGCAGTACACGAGAGAGTTGGTGGTGGGTTGGTGTAATTGTCAACGGAAGAAGACAGAGAAATAGAAGATTCCTTCACTTTTAAATTTAATTCATTGCTCGATCAAAGAAGTCCATCAAAACATGGAAACTATTCGCCTTAAGTGACCCAACACAGGTCAAGTCACAATTAAGAGACACCCCAATCTTTGTTTTCACGCATTGCTTTGTACTAAAGTGCGGTGTGGATTGTGCACATCACGGATGAGTATAAATTTTGATCAGGCTTCCTGTTTGTTTAAACAACCAACTCCAACAATTACATCAAAAATCATACTCTTAATGAAATTAAGTTTCCTCATATTTCTTTTCATATCACTAATGGTAATTATCTAACATCTTTTTTACAGGTTTTCTTTTCACCTGCTCTTATCATCATAAAATATTCTTTCTCGTTTGAACCTCTATCTAAATTATACCTATTTAATTATTCACTAATATATATATATATATATATATATATTCTCTATTCTTTAAATAAATAAATCAGAAAAGAATTTTGTAAAGAAGGAAAAATATAGACAGGTCATTTTAGTCATCAACCAAATTGACACTGGGAGTCGTCCCCCTTAATATCGAGCAAGGATTTTATTAATCCTCCTTATTGATATCTCTAGGGAAAACCTTGACATAAACAATTAGTCAAAGGATTTTATTAGAATTGTTCAAAGGGTGGATAAACTCGTGAGACATCACAACAAACCCAAATTGTTTGGACCAATTGGGAGGTAATAATTAATCACACGATACTAGTTTTCTATACATGCAATGCACGAGCACATACAAAAATACATATCTCTACGCTTCAAATCTCTCAATTGATCGACTATCAAATCAAATGAATGATTTAACGTTCTATGACATTTTCTGCTTATTTATTATTGCATACTTTCTATGATCTATCTATACAAGATTTCAAGAAACACTAAAACACTTCTTATTGATCTTATCGAATTGTCCATGATCATATCATATCTAATATTTTCTTCATACTATTTATAATAAACTTCATCAAACCGTCGATTATACAATAACCTCGTCTATATGATAAAAAAAAGAAAATCAAGCAAATACTTATGACTTAAAAAAATAATTTGATCGTCGAAAAAGATGTTATCAGATAAATCCTCACTATAAATTTTTACAGAATGCAGGACACGAAATATAAACATATTATATTACAATTGAATCGAACTAAAGTGAGATAAGAGACATATAAACATCTTTTATTCTTAAGAAAAAAAATAATTATTAAATATTTAGTGATTTTTTTTTGTTAGACAATACTCTAAGAAAATTGATTCAACCCGAAAAATAAATTAGGTCCGATAATTTTTATAAAATCAGAGTGGCTACCAAATTTGGCAATAATTAAATCGGTGGTTATATTACAATGGAAGTAACTGCAGACTGATGAATGCATGGAATCCGACATCGTTTACTTACCATTTTCGAAATTAAAGTATTGGGATAAACAAATGGTTAAGCAGAAAACAAAAACAGAAAACAAACAATACGCAAGCCTCGGCCGTGGAGTTTTCGTTGGGAAAAGTAGAAAGTCGGCAACAAAAACACTGCCGAACCGGTCCTTGTTGTCTGCCTCCACGGTAAATTGTATTTTCCACAAAAGCCCTCGTATAAGTGTCTTTTTCCACTGAGGACAATACTATTAGTGCGGGCCGTTTCTTTGGTGTGGGTTAATCTCTCTCTCTCTCTCTCCGTGAAATCTAAGATCCGAGGACTCGTCGCCGGGGGATGCTGGTTAGCCGCTGAGATCCGGCCGAAATCCAAGGAGGCGTGCTCGATCGGTGTCGTTTGGGTTTGTCTTCTTCCTCTAAATCCTCTCGCTCTCTCTCTCTCTCTTCCCCTTTTTCTTTTTTCCAGCTTTTCTTGGATCTCTCGAGTAGAAATTAGGGGAAACGTGTAACATCCCTTTGATGTATGTTTTCCGCTCATGGATAATTGGGAATGGTAGAGTTGTGGATCTTGGATCTTTGAATCGGGAAAGACTGAAGGAACGACGATATTTGCCTATTTTTTATGGTGAAACTTTGAAATTGGTCAGGGAAGACACTGATACCAATCAAAATGGTAAGGGGACGATTCTAATCCGTCCGAATATTTCTTTGGCATGTGAGATCCGAATCGAAAGATTTCCATCAAGAAGACAGAAAAGGATTTTTTTTTTTTTATACTTTCTTTCGTTTTGCTGAACGTTGCATTTAATATTTTGTTTATCTTGTAGCCTGTACATCTTTAGAATAGGTTAGTGATTGAAATTTTTTTCCCTCTTTGGTTCAAAGTGTTGAGTTTGGTGGGATTTTTTTTTTTTTTGGGTAGGAGACAAGCTAGACTTCTGAGTTTGAATTAAGCCACTTCGCAACGGCTTTTGGTTCCTGACTTTGTGATCCGAGCCCCTCCTTAGGGCGTGTGAGTTAAGGCTTTTCAAAATACAGCGACAAGCATCTGGGAGCGACTTACCCCAAGTTGGGGAGTTTGCTCCTTTCCCTGTGGCCCGGAGGGTGAATTCTTCACATTCTGTTATGATGGATGATGCGATGGAAAATGGGATGGGGTCATACCAGGAGAGGCCAAGGACGTTCCCCAGCATGCGGAGCAAATCACATTATCCACTGGTAAGGTCCCTTATTTGGTTTAAGTGAATTGCATTATATTTTTATCTTTTATTTTATTTTCCTATTTAACTTTTGCTAATTTATTGACTCTTTTACTGGAGTAGTGTTGGTATTATGTTTCTCTGTCCTTTTTAATTTAGCTAAAAGAAATATGGATTTTTTAACTTTACTAGCCAAGTTACATCAGAGGTTTTAGACAGATTCCATTACCATTGAACTCTTTTAAAATTGTGTTGTAGCCTCACTTTCGTGGTAGTTTTGTGACAAAATATATATAATGTTCTGTTTCCAAAAGGAACTACTTGTGGTTGCTTGCAATTTACCGTCTTGTAGATAGTTCATTGTCATTCACATGATGTATGCACATATACATAAAGCATAATGATAGAATTGTCTATGCTTCTGTTGTAAAGATGTCTGGAAGCTTTATGTTGTAGGCAACCAACTTTTATCTTCCAAATTTCTAATTTAGTTTTGCTTACTTTATCTTTTCCCCAGATCTTTCGGATGTTACTGGGAATAAATGCCCGTGTTTTGGTTGTCCTTTTGCTTTTGATATTTGGAGCCGTGTTCTATGTTGGAGCTAGTACTTCACCGATTATCATCTTTGTGTTTTCTATTTGTATCATCAGCTTCTTCTTTTCTGTTTATCTCACAAAGTGGGTTCTGGCAAAGGACGAGGGACCTCCTGAAATGGTTCAGGTATTTTATTTAGATGCTTCATATTTGTCCTTTTTAATTTTGCTATGATAGACTTGTGGCTGTAATGCTACTTTATCATGACCTATTGACTTCATTTATCATGGTTTAGATGAACAGTTTGTTCAGTTAGCTAGCTAGTTGTTTATTTATTTATTGATTTCTCTTCTGTATTTCATTTGTGCTAATGAAAAGTTCAAACCATGCAAATATCTAATTGCAATCTTTTTTGTTTCTTTCTTCTGTTCTGTTCTACTGGAATGTAGATCAAGTGCCACCAACATTTTGCATTACTTTTGCTGCATAACAGCCAGTTTTCTTTTTTTTTTCTAATTAGCAACTAAGTTCCCTGTCTTCCAAGTTTTGCTATATGTTGTAGTTGCTCCATGATCATACTCTTTGCTGAATGCTTGATCACTTCCATTTAGCATTCATTAATTCATATTCTAAATCCCGTTCTTCTTGAGAACTTTTACCTGCATATGGACTGTTATCTTTAATTTAGCATACAACATGAGTTGGCAATGAAATACTTTATGAGCTTGGTCTTGATTCTAAGACGTGAAAGCCTAGCTACTTATAGAATTTTAACAGGAAAAAGGACATTGAAAATGATTTTTAAGTGTTCTAGAATATCTAATGTTTATATTTTCCAAATTTAACTCTTTAACTTTCTATGTAGTAGCCTTTGCTCTTATAAATCTTGATTTAGTTGTCGAGCAAGGTTTTTTAGTGGTCAGGGATGCTTATTCTTTATTTTGGAGTTCTGCTAGGCCCTTTATTTTAGGAAAACTTAAGATCTGTGTTATCTGTAAATTTTTTGTTCTTTTCCCAATGCATATATAATATCAGGATTCAGATTTTGGTCAAAACTTGTGTTACTGATCTAGGATTAAAATCTAGTGTATGGGACCTATGTTGGTTGTTAGCCAGATTGGTGTAGATTTGGTTTGTATCAACATATTGTCACATGATATGCTGGTGCATGCCATGATGCTGAGAAGGAGGAGAGGAAGAGAGGAGAGGTATCCAAGCAGGCAGTATGCGGGTGGGTGGGCATTGTTAGGGAGGTGGACATTGCAAGAGATACGAGTGTGAAAGAGATAGATATTAGATAGAGAGAGTGTGTGTGTGCACGTGTGGTTTAACCCCAACCAAAATGTGCGTGTGTGGTTTAACCCCAACCAAAATAAAAGAGAAAGAGGCTGAACCAGACCAGACCGATAATACATGGTCTCTGTGATATTTAGAACCCTGACAATTTTTCTTTCTCGTTTCCTTTTCCAATAACCTTGAGACAATTGATCGTGGTTTCTTCTCAGCCCATTGATTTTTTCTTTTATATAATCTTTTTCCTTCCCAAACTTATTGTTTGATATCATCTGGCCAATATTGGGGAATTATTAATAATATGGAGATAGAATGCACTACCACTGCCACTATCACCCATAAAACAGAGGTCCGATTGTCCTTTTTTGTGGCACTAGCTGGTGCATTTGGAGTGGGAGAAATGCCAGTTGCTTCAATAGCAATAATCCCCTGAGTTCTGAAGCCTTTGATAATCCCGATATCTTTCTACTGATCTTGTGAATTCTCACTTTTGGTGCCCTAAACAAGAGTCCTTGAGCATGACCTTTCCACTCCTCGTGCTATTTTTTTTGTTATATTTGATTTCCAGTCGTTTAATGCTTTTACCTTTATTTTGTTTACATAATGAAATAGAGATTAATGGATTTGTAGTATTCATCTTATGATACCTCTACCCACTTGGAACCTTGATCCAGGTTCCTTGTGCTGCTTCATGATATATTTGCATCTTCTATTATTATGGCACATGACTCAGAATGTCAAAATTGGACATCTAATGACTTCAGAGCTACTTGTTTTTACAGCCATGAACTAACAAACTCTAAAATCCTTCAAGAAAAAGTACAAAATGACAAAAGCACTCCAGAGTAGAAAGGGCAATGCGTTCATACCTCTCATGTTTAATACTACCATTGTTACTGTTCCAAGTAGGTACATGGTTAATTATTTAGTTAGATCAAAATGTTTTATTTAATATTGATAGCGGCCTAAATAAGTATCTTTTTGTATGTAGCATGATTCTAAATATGATGAACTAACCAAGCCTTCCCACCTTCTAATATGAACCAAGCTAATTGGTGTACCTCTACCCATATAACCATATCACAACCTAGAACATTATGGATGTCTTTTTTTTTTCACTCCACAGAAAGAGAATAAAAAAGCTATTCATTTTTTACTGTGTGTCTATTTTAGATTGTGTTTATTACAATGCTTTCTTTAACTGATTATTTATTATGTCCTCCAGAAAATAGGAGTAACTAATATATATAATTTAGTGTACCTGAGGTCTTTTTATATGTATAGTATTTTCTTGACTTATTATAGATTTCCAGTTTAATGTTCTACCTGCTAACTTATTATATCTCTTTCACCTTTTCCTTCATTCTTTAGATATCTGAAGCCATTCGAGATGGGGCTGAAGGTTTCTTCAGGACTCAATATGGAACCATTTCTAAAATGGCAATGGTGCTGGCACTTGTGATTCTTGGTATATATCTATTTCGTAGTACCACTCCACAACAGGAATCATCTGGGCTCTCCAGGTGCTTTTTCACTCCATCTCATGTCTTTATTTGCATCTAAGACATGCCATACTTTCTAATTCTTTTCTTTATCTCAACTCTATTTGTTATTTGACATTTAGGTCAACATCTGCATACATTACGGTTGCTGCCTTTCTTCTTGGAGCTTTATGTTCAGGAATTGCAGGATATATTGGGATGTGGGTGTCTGTTCGTGCAAATGTTAGAGTCTCCAGTGCTGCACGGCGTTCTGCACGAGAGGCCTTGCAGGTTCCGTAAATGCTTTTTCATCTCTTAGTATGTTACTTTCTTACTGTAGTTATACATTGAACAATTAGTTTTATAGCAGATTGCTGTTCGTGCTGGTGGTTTCTCGGCAATTGTTGTTGTAGGCATGGCTGTAATAGGTGTTGCAGTTCTATATGCAACATTTTATGTGTTCCTAGAGGTTGATTCTCCTGGTTCAATGAAGGTTACAGATCGTAAGTACTTGCAGAAACTTGCTCTAAAAGCTATAGATTATATTGTGATGCTATTTTCATTATGGATTGTTAGATACTTGTAATATGTTGTACTCTACTATGATTGTGTAAGTATAGTGTCTTACACCATGTTTTGTTTGATTTTTGATATTTGAGCACCATGAGAAAGTTGCTATTGCAATCTAGATGTTAAGAGTTTTGAGTCAGAAACTATTTCTTTGCATTCTTTGCATGTCATGTAAGGCTGTGGCTGTTTATATTTGCATCTATTTTGCTCCTGCATTGGCAGAACCTCATCCACTGGATTGTCCTCTTTTATCTTCATAATTTTGTAGCCATGTTGACATGTATCATCCTTCTTTGTTGTAGCTCAGAGTTTATTCTGTTGAAAATATCATTTGCAGGTGGAAGATTTTGATTTGACATGTTTTTATTACCTTTTATTTTAATTATGTGCTTTTAGGTACCTTGTTCAAAGAATTAAGATGTCACCACTTTCTGTCTTGATTTTGTATTTATAAGCGCAATTTAATGGTTTGTAATCATTCGAGTTCGTCAAATGGAAAATCATTTATGCTTTTTACTCTAATGTTAAGGTTTCCTGTATTAGTTTTCTGTAAATTTCCGTTTGATCTAGAATCACCAAAATATAGGAATAGCTATTATATATTTCGTTCTATCTGATCTTAACAATTATGTTGTTGACAGGGATTGTATTAACTAGATGAATTATGTGCACAAAATATCGGTTTATTGTTAATACTGGTCGGCAGTTGGAAGTTGGAACATTAGGGTTTCAATGCGGACCAACATGCTCATAATCTTTATGAGTTGGAACTGTCCAGGATAGTGAGAGAGGGAGAAAAGAGGGGAGAAGGAGAAGAGGACCGGTGGATGTGCACTAATGTGGCGTATGAAGCGGTGACCCTTATGAGGAGGAGCCTGTGACGGTGACCTGACGAAGAGGAGATGGTGGCAGCTTGTTGACAGGGACAAAGACACGGGGGAGGAGAAGAAGAGGAGAGAGAGAGATGCGTGGAAGAGAGAAAGAAAGGGAGAGAGAAAGAAAGTGTGAGAGGTGAGAAAGAAAGAAAAAGAAAAAACATATAATTGTCAAAAGCTGTAAAAAATTAAAGAAAAAAAAGGAGTATTGAGCAATAAGCTTCCTGACTAGTACCCCTGTTTTTATTATTAAAATTGGACAATAAGCTCAGTAAGATAACCATATTGGATGGTAGGCCTGGTATGAACTGAAACCAGGCAAAAACTGGTGATCTGCGCATTGATTTATGAGAAGACCAGTAAATGCCATCCCACAACGACCATACAACCAGTTTTTGAAACCTTGACATTGCAAGTTAAAATCCTTTTATTATGTGGAAATATATAAGATTTGGGAGCAATGTAGAAACTAATGAAACAGTATTGTTAAAAAAAAATGGTCCTATATTTTCTATGGTTAAGAAGCCAATTAATTTAGGTAGATGAAGGATATCGGAAAGATGCAAAGAGAGGGAGAAGATGCTGTTAGTACAGGAAAATGCTGCTTATTCTTGTTTACTATCTTTTGAAGATAGTAATTAAGGAGAGATATCTAGAAGTTTTAGCCTTTAATTTAAGTCACTAGTCATTTAGGATAAGTTTAAAGGTAGATTGATCACTGTCCCTGTAACTGTTGGTCAGACTAATATGTGTTTCTCCTGTCTTTAAAATAGTAATATTCTTTCCTGCCATGGATCTATCAGCTCATCGCTCATTTGCTCTACATAAAGGATCAACTTGCTAAGATGCAGAGGTTAGAATATAAGAGAGTTAACAACAGTTTTTGAAATGTAAATTAGCATTCTTTTTCTTTCTACCAATCTAGTATCTTCTAGATTTTAAAAAAGAAGGCCTCCTGTTCTTTCCTTCCAAATGTTGCACTAGTTCTGATGTGGCCCAGAGAAAAGGGTTTTCTTTCCTTCCAAATGTTGCATTAGTTCTGATGTGGCACAAAATAAGGAGGCTACATCCTAATTTCTCTACTACCACTTCTAAAATAAACACCTTCCATATTTTTTGAACCCAGACAAGCCTAAAAAGGCAGTGATCAAGGGTGAATTCAGGAAAATAAAATATATGCTCCAATAAAAAATTCAATTTCATTTAGCTCATGACAGTCTGACTTTCTGTTCAATGATTTTATGCAGTACCTCTTCTTCTTGTTGGATATGGTTTTGGTGCTTCGTTTGTTGCACTTTTTGCTCAGCTGGGTGGTGGAATATATACTAAAGCAGCTGATGTTGGAGCCGATCTTGTTGGGAAAGTGGAGCAAGGAATACCCGAAGATGATCCACGAAATCCTGCTGTTATTGCAGACTTGGTACTTTCAAGTTTCAATAACTTAATACTTGTCATGCTTGGCTACTTATTTTCTGAACGTTATCTGAGTGCTTCTTTTATTATGTTAATTATTCAGTGATTCAACATCAGTTTCCACTTGAATTGTTGTTTTGCTGCTTGCATTATGATATAAATTTGTATATCATACCTTTGTTTTATTTATCTCTAGCATGAACATCAGTTGGTAGTTCTCTTTTTTCATTCTTTAGATTTCCATGTTGTTAAATGTTATTTGCAGCTTTTTTCCCAGACTTTGGAATCATGAGAATTACTTTTCTTTCATAAAAGAAAAATTTAAATATCAATGCATAATGTCTAATTCATTTGTCTAATGGAGCAGGTCTACAGTGAATTATCTATTTGAATTCATGAAATTAAGTGACACCACAAGTGAATACTTAATATTCATCAAAATTGGCATGTAAAAAGAATTTAAAAGGCGTTTTCAAGTTTCATCACTAATATGAAAGTAATAAAAGTCTTGCAATTGGAGTTTCAAAACATTTATTACTTTGAATCATGGATTAGCAGTCCGGACAACTATCTGGAGGTGAGCCAAGCTCAACGGGGTGGTTCAGGTCTGGTACGCAGGTTACAACCCTGTAACCTGTTATCAGGCCTGGGCGGTAAGCCCATTCGGTGGTGACCCCAGCCAAAGAGACCTGTATCCTCTTCTTTAGTCTTCCTCTCATACACCCTCTCTCATTGACTTTCATTTGCTTCTAAATCTCTCTTAAATCTCTTTAACTCTCTTACAAAATCATTCGAGAACATCCAAGAGAGGGCTATTTGCTCTTTAAGAAGATTCAAGCCCAAGATCTGGTATGATTTCTCTTTGAATCAAGTTAGATTTGAACTTAATCTCTAAGGTAATTGACTAATTTCATGTAATTAGGTTAGGGTTTATGCTTTATTTTCCAATCTTGATGTAGATCTATTCCATATAGACCTAATTTAGGGTTTGATTTACACTAATCAAGCCTCATTTCTTGTAGATTCGTATCTAACTTTGTCCTTTGATGATCTAGCCTATATCTAGGTTAGATACTGCTTGTGATCTTTATCGGATATATATTTGGATATAGTATTTATTGTTTTGTAGATTGAAATCATTATGGTTATTGTTATCAATATTGATTTTATTTTCCAAGAAAAAAAAAGAGAAAGAATGCCAAATTAGTTTTTTTTGTTTTTGTTTTTTGGCCCTTTTTATATTGTGATATGTTTTTGCATAGCATGTGTTAGTACATCAACTCGTACCAGGCCCGTAGTTGTCCAAGCCTGGACCGGTATGGTCTGGTACATGAAATTGAATTCCTTGTTTTGAATAAACTTCAATTCAAAGTATGTTCTTCCAAATGATTATTATAACTGTTAGTCCATCTTCTGATTCAAGTACTGTAGTGTACAGAAACATGATAAACATCTAAAGAAAAATACCATAGCTCTGGTAAGGTGCAATAATAATATTGGAATAAAAAATTCTGAGTCTTGTTTTCTTGTGCACTACTTGAGAACTTTCTTATAATTGTTCTGCCTTTAGAATTATATGGTTTTAGAAACATAAAATCAGTTAGAAACATTGATTGAAAATCCCAATAGTCAATAGAAACTTTAGCACATCGAAATACTTTACTCAGAGAGCTTTAACTACTTTGGCCATTGTATGTTATGGATGTTTGTAATATATTCCACGGACTTGTTTGTAAAATTTACAGGATGTAGGGATTCACTGGTTTTGGGAGGTAGTTGAAAAACCAAAGCAAGTTTTTCAGAGGTGTGGCTTTTTAGAAGGGATCAACCTAAGCTTGCCTTCCCTTTTTTATTATTCGACAATTCCTGATGAAGGAGACTATTAAGTCCAAAAATAACACCTACTGGAGAGACAGTTTGTCAATAATGATTTTATTTTGATGCTTCTCTGTTCTACATACATTTAACCTAAAACATGTGTTATTTTGTTAAGAAACATGTTTTCTACATCTAAGACATTCATAGACTGGTTGACAATGTGATTCTGTTTCTTGTATTATATCCTTTTCCTTTGCAATTATTTCCTATAAAATTTTAACTAAGGTGGGCTTACTTAAAGGTTGGTGATAATGTGGGGGACTGTGCTGCCCGAGGTGCTGATCTATTTGAGAGTATTGCAGCAGAGATAATCAGTGCTATGATACTTGGAGGAACAATGGCTCAGCGCTGCAAAATTGAAGGCAAGAGATGATATTTAGTAGAAGTCAATTTTTGTTTCATTCATTTTTTGTTGCAACCCTACAGAACTGCCTCCACAATCCACATTTAATTTGTTAACATACAGCATGTCATTATGCAGCAATGTTTTTCTCTCTGATCCATGCTTTGCATATCATATGTTTCATATTCTCTATGATATTTAGAATCTTCTTGCATTTCTGATTAGATGTTATAATGCATACTGAGGGTTCTAGATTACATGATGCTCTATATTGTAATCTTTGTAAAATTTAAAATGAATTAAATTAGTTATCAAGACCAAGGTAAGTGCTGCATGGTTTTTTCTATTTTTTTCGTCAATATTGGATGATGGGATTAAGGTTTTGCCTTAATTATAGGATTATGGTTTTGCCTGATGCTTGCTATATGCCATTATTTCTGGATTAGCCCACTTATTTCAGTTGCAAATCAAAAGTTGTTTCCATAGAATAAGATTTCTGTTGATTTATGATGTTATAAACTCCATTTCTCACAAATCTTAACATGAACCTCATGCTAAATGAAGTTTCTTTTTTCTATGCAGATCCATCTGGGTTTATATTATTTCCTCTTGTTGTGCATTCTTTTGATTTGGTGGTATCATCCATTGGAATACTGTCAATCAGGGGTACACGTGATCCTGGGCTAATTGTTCCTATTGAAGACCCAATGGCTATACTTCAGAAAGGCTATTCTGTCACGATTGTTTTGGCTGTTTTGACATTTGGTGTGGTAAGCAACTTAACTGTACAGATGCCTACCTAACATGCATTATTAACACTCACTTGAACTTCCAGTTTGCTACTTTTAGCATTTAGTGTAGTGGTTGTTCGACTATTGAAATATCCTGAAGTATTAGCATTTTATTTACATGTTTCTTTTTTATCTTTCACAGTCTACTCGATGGCTCCTTTACACCGAACAGGCACCTTCTGCTTGGCTAAATTTTGCCTTATGCGGATTGGTAGGAATAATGACAGCATATGCCTTTGTTTGGATCACAAAGTATTACACTGATTACAAGCATGAGCCTGTTCGTGTTTTAGCACTTTCTAGTTCTACAGGTCATGGAACTAATATAATTGCTGGTGTTAGCTTGGGACTGGAATCAACAGCCCTTCCTGTTCTAGTAATAAGCATAGCTATTATCAGTGCATTTTGGCTGGGACATACATCAGGTCTGGTAGATGAAACTGGAAGTCCAACTGGTGGTTTGTTTGGCACAGCTGTAGCAACAATGGGAATGCTTAGCACTGCTGCATATGTTCTCACCATGGATATGTTTGGTCCTATAGCTGACAATGCTGGTGGGATTGTGGAGATGAGTCAGCAGGTACGGACCATTGATGAGTATAATTAAATTATTTCATGTGTTGATTGGACATATGTGAATGCTATTCTTTTTTTGTGCTTTTTGTAAAATCAATATCTGTCCATTAATGTTAAATTTTGGTAGATAGGCCAGGTGATGCTGACATAAGGGCACTAAACCATTTGCTTCCTTATTTAGAGTGTTCTAACATGTCAACTTCTTTGTTTGTAGCCTGAAAGTGTTCGGGAAATCACAGATGTTCTAGATGCTGTAGGTAACACTACCAAAGCTACTACTAAAGGATTTGCTATTGGTTCTGCTGCACTTGCTTCCTTCCTTCTTTTCAGTGCATATATGGATGAAGTTGCTTCGTTTGCTCATGTTTCTTTTAAAGAGGTACAATTGCTGGTCAAATTCATGCATTTAAATATATTTTGCATCATAATTTTTTCGGATATCTTTGTCTGAACATCTTCACTGGTGGATTTTTAGGTTGATATTGCAATTCCAGAGGTTTTTATAGGAGGCTTATTAGGTTCCATGCTTATATTTCTATTTAGTGCCTGGGCCTGCTCTGCTGTTGGAAGAACTGCACAAGAGGTTGTAAATGAAGTCCGTAGACAATTTGTTGAGAGGCCTGGTATCATGGTGAGTAACCCAGTTACCTGATTTGTCATGCCATGTAAATTTTCATACTTTGATAATGATACTAATATAACGTGCACATCCAGGAATACCAAGAAAAACCAGATTATGGCCGTTGTGTTGCCATTGTGGCATCTGCATCACTGAGAGAAATGATAAAGCCTGGTGCTTTGGCAATTATATCTCCGGTTGTAATTGGTGAGTCTTGTGTTGTAAAAGTAGGGCATCTCTGTTGGTTTTTACATATTATGGTTTATGAGGCCAGAAGAAAGTTTAAACTCCATGGTTCATGATTTGAGGAGGACATTTTATTTGGTTGGCAGGATTCATCTTCCGGTTATTGGGCCACTATACTGGTCGACCACTTCTTGGAGCCAAAGTTGTGGCTTCAATGCTTATGTTTGCGACAGTGGCTGGTATTCTTATGGCTCTCTTTCTTAACACTGCTGGAGGTGCATGGGATAATGCCAAGAAATATATAGAGACTGGTGCACTTGGAGGCAAAGGCAGTGACTGCCATAAAGCAGCTGTAACTGGCGATACGTAAGTTATTGAGCTTTAAGTTTCTGTTTTTTGCTTCTTTCAGTTGTTTTTGACTTTTTTTTTAATTTGTTGCTTGCAGCATGTATGGCTATTATAGATGTTATCAATTTGTACTTCAAAACTCTATATTACTGTCCAAGATTATAATGGTTGTAGGTTGGAACTTGAGACGTCTTAGGAAACATATCTTCGTTTAAACTTGAAGACAGTTCAAAAATAGCAAACAAGAATATAAGATGACAATTGAAGAACATGTGAAATCAGAAATTTAAGTTGGGACCAAGTATTGTTTTAGGATTTGATCAATATTTCATTAGTTAAGGTTATATTTTCCCAGTTTAAAGAGGCCTGGTGGTTCTAGAAGAGTTGATTTTGAATATTGGAACAAAGTTACTAGCTTGGGAGATGTGCTTCAAGCAGTTTTACTGATCTTACAATGCATTTTTTATTAGGTGCAAGAAATAGAAATAAACTTTGTTAAAAATAATAGTTCAGGTCTGTAATACTCATTTTAGCAAACAATGATAAATAGTATGTTCTAGAATTTAGGAAAATCAATGCATTTTTAGCCAAGTACTGAAGTCGGTTTCTTACACCTGCAGAGTTGGAGATCCCTTCAAAGATACTGCTGGTCCTTCGCTACATGTTCTCATTAAGATGCTGGCGACCATCACCTTGGTCATGGCGCCTGTGTTTTTGTGATCAAATGACTTCTACCATAACCAAATATACAAAACCCTGCTGTAGCTGCAGTCTTCAGAACGTGGTGGCAACTGGATCGAGAATATAGTAGCTGTTTTTTCGTTGCTGATGTAGAGCGATATTGTAAAGACTACCCATTGCAAGGTTTCGTGCTCACATTCTTTACTGATGATATATGGATTAATCATAAAAGCCAACAATGTTTAGACCAAACCCACAATGGTTCCATGGATGCTGACTATTGTTTCTAGATTACCGTCTCTTGCAGTTTCTTTTTGTGGCTTCTTAGTGGAGTGCACTAACCATGAGACAGCAACCAAGGTGATGGGCACTTGGACCGTCTTGTCAGAGCTAGTTGCCGTTTGCAGGTTTAGTTAACGAGAGTCTGATGTATATGCCTCCATTTGGCTTTGTTCTCCACCAGAGAATAAATGCATCGAGGTCAGAATTCTCTGCATGTTCTTCCTCCTCTCTTCCTCCGCTTTCCGCCGGTGGAGAAGGAGATTGCAATACAAGCCGAAAGCGATGGGTTTTTTGTTTTGTTTTGTTTTGTTGTTGTAAAATATAAAATTATTATATAAATTTATAATATTAAAATTAAAATTAAATATCATAGATTTAACAAAATGATTAGAATAAAATGAAATATTCTATAAATAACAAAGTACTCTATAAAAAAAGAATATTATATCATGGTTCATGATAATATAATATTTTTATTTATATAATTAAAATTATTTATTATTATTATTATATTATAATTAAATTTGAATAATATGATTGTCTTGTCAAAATAAATTATATGAGTAATTTTGGATTGCATCAGAGAAGAGTAACAATATTGTAGTACATAAAAAATGTTGTAGTATATAAAAATGAAGCATGATATTGATAATATATAGTCGTTATGATTCACATTGTTAATGAGAAGTAATATAGTATTATTGTATTTATTAGATTTATTAGCTCATTTTTAAAATTCATTCACGTATAAATGATTTTCAAAATTTCAGAATCCAATTGGATTCTAGCAATCCAATAAAAGAACTAAAATTATGATTATACTCATCATATTTATAACAAAAATTATCACGTCGAATTTAATAATTTTAATATTTCTCTCTAATTATCTTTTGATTTAATTTATATACACTTGAATATGTCAACAACTTGAGACCTTACATGAATTATATATATATATATATATATATTCTCCACTAAAATATAAAATATGGAGTGATCAGGTAAGTATATATAGTCTCAAGGAGTTCATGAAACTATATTTCATTCTAATATTTGATTATAGGATCATTGTAAACTCAAGATTTATATTAATTCTCATTATACAAAATTTAAAAGTGAACTTTTATTGAATTATAAATATATTAAGTTTATAACAACTAAAGCAAAAATAATATCCTAACAATTCTACGTAAAAAAAGTTAAACTTATAAAATTGTAGAAACAAAACATACATTCTCAAAATCAATCAAATAAATTATCTCTAGGCATAAGCAATGATTTCTTGTAACGATGAATATTTTATTCTCTTTTAGTTTCCATGATAAATTAAATATTTATTATTCGAAACATATGTTGAAGCATCAATATCAATCTATTAAATATTAGAAAATAACTTATATAACGTTTGATAAAAAACCTTTAAATATTAGGTTCATACATTTTCCTTTCAAATCAAATATTATAGTTATCTTCACATAACCTTTTTTTCAATAGAAATAGCACTTTACTATGTAGATTTTCCTTTTACGAACTCAAGTGATTTACGCTTCAACTTTATTTTATTATTATATATTCTTTAAGTAGTACCCAAAATATTATGAGTATTATCTATTTTTATCTTAATTTTTTCTATTAGTTAGCTCATTTAAGTTTCACTTATTCTTAATTTTATTATAATAACTTTTAAATAAGTCAAACTAAAAAGAAATAAATTAATAATAAATTATATGAAAAAATATTTAACCACATTCATGTCTATTGTTCTTGAGCTGATAGGTTTGTCAATCATATTAAAGATATAATCTTGAATCTTTTAAATACCATCATACTAAATTTTGATCTTTCATTAATACGTCGATTTATTCATAAATTTAAATTGATCATTAAATATTCTAGCACACTAGTTATACACTATAATAAATTATAAATATTATTAATAATTATCATAAAATCAAGTCTCTTAAATTTTTTTGATCATTTATCTTAATTATTTGTTCTAGAACTTTTAGTAGTTAAGTTTGTGATCATTTCAATTAATCTAATTAAGGTTTTACGTACCTAATGTAAATTATATATGCTTAAGTCATTTAAAATTAATTAATCTAGAAATCATACCGATATTTATAAGGATAGAATGAAAGAAATATCACTTTAAGCGGTTGCCCAAATTGCGCAGCCCTATCCCTGTGTGACCTCCTTACTATGCGTGGTTGTGCCGTCGCCGTTGAGTAACACCACCGCTGCACTGCAGAGCGACTACCATAGTGAGCAACTGTTCGCTGCTGTGTTGCGGAGCGATCGCTGTAGTGCCTAAGCAAGGCACTACCATCATTACGGTGTGCAACCTGCATGCTGTCTGTGGTTCATCCGCCAGGGTGCAATGTTTCCCCTTTCCATCGGACTCCTTCCCGCGAGACCCAAAAGATTGTCGTTCATCCGTCGCGACTCCTTTCCACGACATCCTTCAACTCCAACATCAACGGCTCGCTTCCGCCCATTCTAGTAACACAACACTGTTGCTCCTTGCTATGCTATCAGCAACAGCCACTTTCACTGTGTTCCGTCGCCTGGCAACAGTGTCCCGTGTTGTTGTCTACCACCTGCAAAAGCCTTGCCGCATGCAGCAGCATCGCCTGTGCAGTGCACGATGCAACCATCACCACATCGCTCGGCCTTATGCGATAATTGGTTTGGACCAACAGCCTTGAAGTTGTGTTTTTGTTTATGAAAACAAATAGATCATGTGAGGCAAACATCACATGATCAGAAATAAAAACATCTTTTCATAAAAAAATGATAATAATAATATATCTTATGCAAAATAGATCTAATGTACAAATGGATCAGAAATAGATCGCACAAATATATCAAAAATAGATCTAGTTTCTTTAATAATCTACTATTACTTAGATGTCATTAATATAGATATGAAACTAATTGTGAGAAATATTATTATTATGTAAAAATTTAATTCTATGATTGAAATCAAATATCGTAGATATGAGATAAAATATGCATTCCTTTTAGACATGATAATCAAAAAGGTGCTATCGTGAATTTGTATAAGAAAAAAATAAGCTAGAATCGTATTATCTTCTCTTACTATCATTTACAGGATTGCTATGAGATATTGATCATGGACAAAGAAGAGATAATAAAAGATATGTAATTTCTCAATAATATCACTTATTTATATATCCGTATATTCAGAGTTTTTTATAGATCTTTCCTTTGATAGGTCGATGTAGAGGATACAAGATGATTAATTATGAGAGTTTTCTCAACATCTTTATCTTTTAAAGAAGTCTAATATAATTAGAATTTTTTTCTGATCGATCATTATACTTAAATTAGAATTAAATTTATAATATATCTTAAATCATATAACCTAACCGTTGTTGGTCGGAAGGGACGACGTTATGACCCGGTCGAAAAGAGTTGTTGATATGGATATGGAACAGTGGTTGTGCATGGTCCAGCTCGAGGAAGACAGACGGGTTTCACGCCAGTTTTCTCAACTACGACCGCTTGTGCATCCTTCAAAAAGGCAGTGCTCCGTTCCACGTCATAGTACATGACATAAACGTTGCAGAGACAGAGAAGGACACTGCAGCAGCACGAGAAAGGGCGGGCATTTCATGACTAAATCTCTGGTCCTTCCACCTCCTGCCATTGCCACATCCAGGACTCCGTCACTGCGTCACGGTAAGCAGCATCGCATCTCTCTTCCACACAGCTTCCCGTCATCATTTCACGGATCTACCAGTCTCACCTGCCTGCTTCCTGCCCTACGTGGTGCATTCAAATTCCGGCGTGGTCTATGACCATCCCGCTTTGTCTCCGTGCTTGTGATCGACCGCTGTCCTGGAGATTCGCGATAGGACTTGCCGACGGCGAATCACCGTGTGCACGCATACGGGGGCAGACGAGGGAAAGCTTCTTGGCCGGAGACGGAGAAGCCGTTCCCACGAATCGAGGTGATTTGCTTGGTGCTAATAACACCGGAGAGAGTAATAAAAGAATCAAATTATTCTAAGAATTGATACGTTCACTCTTCGGATGACGAGATAGATCATCACGAGCAGGTTGACAGATTGAGGCGTAATAATGGGCATCGACTCTGACGTCAGGACAACATCAATCGAGTCGGGTGTCAAGCACGACTCGTTCGATTTGCATGTTACTATCACGTGCCACACCTCTCTCTCTGTCTGCCATATCCGTATCAGTGTGTAATTGTGCGGGGCCCTTCGGCAAGAGTGGGCCCTCCCAATTTCTGTCCATGGGTTGGCGCTTTGGCAGAAGACAGCCGACACGCAACGTGGAGGTTGTCAGGTCCGACTGGTTCTGCATGCAACCACGCCGTGCCACACAAAAGCAGTCCCATCGCCCTCTCTGTTCGTGCGAGTTCATCCGCAAAATCCAAGTATGCGTCGGAAATTTCCGTGTCATGCTCGACGGCATCAAGGTGTCTTATTAGAATTTCATCCTTATCTTCTTCGAACACATAATCCTATTGAAACAAAAAAATTATCACACGATCTTACAATAAAAAGAATAATTTAGCATGATGTCATAGCAAAACAAGACAAGTATAAAGTCAATCCTGCCAACTACGTATTAACGTGGGAGCCAATCTAGTCAGTCTAGAGGAACGCAAAATGCATAAATGATTAAATATTATGTTTAAATTAAATGCAGCACTCACAAGAACATGATCTATAACTATTAATTATTTGATAAGCTTACGTGACCCTCATCAGGACGCCTGCCACATACTGGTGGTGCAACATTCTTTGTATCATGTAAAGTTTTGGGTAACCAAAGATCATAAGCTCCTCGATCCAATCTAACCAGCTTTTCTCTTCTCTTATAGATATATATAGACACATGCTCATCAACACAAGGAGAAACAGAGAGAGAGAGAGAGAGAGAGAGAGAGAGGCGCCAACCACTGCGACGTGCGAGATATTTCCCATTGCTTCCAACGTACAAGCCTCCTTCTCGACGCCATGGCTCAAAGCAAAGCAAAAGCTGAACCGATTACAATAGACGTGGCCGTGGTGATGGTGCCACTCCCTGCCCAAGGTCACCTCAACCAGTTCCTCCACCTCTCCAGTCTCATCTCCGCCCGCGGTCTCCCCATCCACTACGTCGGCTCCGCCACCCACAACCGCCAGGTGCTAGACCGCGCGTCACGCCTCCACAACGGCGGTACCGCCTGCCGCCCCATCCATTTCCACGATTTCCCATTACCAGACTATTCATCCCCTGCTCCCGAACCGGACGCGGCCATCAAGTTCCCCGGCCACCTCCAGCCCGCCTTCGACGCCGCCCGCCACCTCCTCTCCCCACTCGCCGACCTCGTACGCTCCCTCGCTTCCCGCTCTCGCCGCGTCGTCCTCATCCACGACTCTTCGATGACCTTTGCGGCCGGTGCAGCTGCCTCCCTTCCCAATGTGGAAGCTTTCTGCTTCCACACCGTATCAGCCATCGCTGGCTTCTTTTTCCGCTGGGAGTTACGCGGCAAACCACGCGAGCCTGCCGTAGAGATTTTGGAGCTTCCTCATGTATCCAACGAGGACTGCATATCGCAACAGTTCTGCGATTTCGTCCTCAGCCAGCAGCAAACGACGGTAGCCGACTCCGGGCGCCTCATCAACAGTTGCCGCGCGATCGAAGGCATGTTCATCGATCTGGTGGCTCGAGAGCCGGAGTGGCAGGACAAGAAAACCTTCGCCATCGGACCACTGAATCCGATCACCTTCAACCAAGCAAGCGGCAATGGCGCTAGGCACCCGTCCATCGAGTGGTTGGATCAGCAGCCGCCGTCCTCCGTCATTTACGTGTCCTTTGGCACCACATCAACCTTCTCCGACGAGCAGGTGGCTGAGCTCGCAGCGGGGCTCGAGGCTAGCGGTCAGCGGTTTCTTTGGGTGTTAAGGGACGCCGACAGGGCCGACATCTATGCCGAGACTGGTGGTGACGCCGTTGAAAAGGAGAAGCTGCCATTGGATTACTACACAAGGGTGGAGAGAAGGGGGAAGGTGGTGCGGGGCTGGGCGCCGCAGCCGGAGATCCTGGCGCACCCGTCGACCGGCGGATTTATGAGCCACTGCGGTTGGAACTCGTGCATGGAGAGCTTCAGCGCGGGGGTGCCGATCGTGGCGTGGCCGATGCATTCGGACCAACCCCGGAACGCAGTGCTGGTGATGGACGTCCTCCGTGTGGGGTTCCACGTGCTCGACTGGGACAAGAGGGCGGAGCTGGTGCCTTCGGCGACCATAAGTGACGTGATCGAGCGGCTGATGGCTAGCAAGGAAGGGGAGGAGGTGAGACGGAGGGCGAGAGAGTTGGGAGGTGAAGTAAGGCGAGCCATGGAGGAAGGTGGAAGCTCCAAAACCGATCTGGATGCCTTCGTCGCTCATATCATAAGATGACAGATAGTGATGATGTCAACTAAGTAATTTATTGGAGCATAGTGGCGGCATCGAACAAGTCTAATATGGAATGCTCCTCATGAATTCATTTATATATTAAACATATCTTTTCCATGTCAATTTACGCTGTATTATTTCGCATGACATATTCTTTATGGATATTGAATGGTGAGTCTCATTTATTTTTTTGTGAAAGTGGATTGTGTGAGATACGTGTTCGTTCTGTTGCCATGAGACAGTCATAATTGAGTGGGAGATACCTGTCCATCTCGGTCCCAAAAATTCTTCTATTGTGGATGTGGCACGTGTTATTTCTGTCAGTGGCCAACATTGACACGACTACAGAAATGGCACGTTCGTAAACTGATGGAATTGGTGGAGTCATTGTTTCGATCGAAGAGACACGTATTTAAGAGTCCCACACGTGATGGTCTGGCGTGTGTGCCGGTGCTGCAAAACATTTACCTCCATTTTCTATGATATAAATCAATCATAAGAAGAAGAATCACTTGTAGCATTCTCTATTTTGGATTTTGGTCTCAACCCACTTACATTGGATGAGGGTTGGGCTACGCAACCCAACTCGGACTCGACCTAACCGATGAAATCGCCGCGCAGTTTAGAGAGTAGATTTGTGGGCGGGAAAGATTAGAAACTTTGTTGAGGAGGCGGCGAGAGGCGAGACGACGACCACGTCGAAGGATTCTTGCGAAAGACGGCAAGTAAAGGGCGACGACGCGCGCTCTCCTTTCCCAGTTCTCTCAGAGCGTTTGCCCCTCTTTGCCTTGCTCCCCACCTCTTGAATTCTGCAACATAATCTGCATAGATGCGAGTTTCTGATGTCAAATTAGATTTCTTATTGTTCTGTATGATCTGGTAATAGCGTCGTGATGTCCCAACTTGACAGACTTCCACCATTGATGTGCTCGATTTAGTTTTCAGATGCAGAATCTGAGATTCTTGTTGGCCGCCTAAATTATCTGGGGTTTTAACTGATCAGGGTTCGGCAAGAGTCCTAAATCTCTAAATGGGAATCTGCTTTTATTGTTCAAAGGCATTTCCTTTCAAATTTTGTTGATTTGTTATAGATGATGTTTCATTGGAACTTTTCCGAAAGTTTAATATGTACATTTCTTTCATCATAAATCAATATGCAGAATCATTTATGGAGGCCTCACCAACAAATAGGTTTTCTGATGGTTGCAAAACACTCATTTCTTTTGTGATTTTAGAGTTTCCAGATTAAATGGGCCAACTATATCTATATCAAACATCTGAAGTTAGAGTTCAATTTGGAGAAGGATGAATGCAATTATAAACTGATTGCCTTTTCTTAATCGCTGTGGTCAGATTAAGGATTATGATATTAACAACGACATGGGTGTCTGGTGTTTACATTGTTGCAGCTTCTTCGGCTGGTGGGCCTTTAAAGTGCCACCGGTAGTATGAAGTTATAAACATTACTGTACTAGATGGATCCATGGTTCTATGCAATGAAAATCTCATAATGGATTTGCACTTTGTTGTAGACATGCAAACCTTTCGCTACCTTATTACATGATTAGTGTCCATAATTCATGTGGCTTTAGCTTTTGCTTATTTTGTTTACGTTTTACCAGTTATCAGGACTCATTCCTCATGATGCTGCTGTATAATTTGATACAAATACTAGGGATCAAGAAAGTCGAGGAAATGTTAATGTTCTAGTGAGATGTTTTCTGGACAGATTTGTGTGATGTTGTCTGTCTTCATTAGAAAGGTTTTTTTGAAGAGAAAACTAGATGCATCATCATATTGTTTCATGCCCCGAACATGTGATTTCTAATAGATAAAGTAGACATATATATTGCCTGAGGACTACTAACCAGCTAATCCTTCTTTTCATGGCACCTTAATACCTATCATGAACCAGGGGATAATAACACGCACGATTCCTGTACATCAAAAACATCGTTAGGACATGTTGTAGATTATCTCAGTTTGGGTGATGATAAATTCAATATCCTTAGATTTTTTCCCTTATCATTTTTATATCTTGAACTACAGCAGCCATAGTAAGCTCCTACATTTGCTGTTGTTCTTTCCTGCACATGATGTTGCCATATTTGACAAATATAAGGAACTTCCAATGTGTTCGTTCACAATCTTGTGCCAAAGACCAAAAAAAATATTGAGGAGGTTTTTTTCTTTTGAGTTTCCTTAGATTATTTATTGGTTACAGTAATTAATTTTCTGGTTTATCTAGCTTGGATATTGCAATTTACTTTGTCTTCTACTTACAGGAGAATTGATGGCTGTCCTTTGTTGCTCAGTTATTCAACCATGTAACCATTTTGAGAGTCTTTTAACATTCATTCCCAGATATGGTCGTCTTCTTATACCACAAGCAGGAAGGGCAAAGGAAATGCGTCTCGTGTGGCCAGGGATACTTCAACCGCTTGGAGATGGAGGTACGCCAACACTCACCAAGTATACACAAGGGTAGCTCATCTATAGTGAATGAGATGCTAATCATTAAACCCAATGTGACAAGCACGGTCCCAGAGAGCCAGCTATCCTAGTAAGAGACACTGCATTATTTTGAATCTGTGGACGAACCACAATTTGGCACTTCATGCCTCAATACCTACTCTTGAATATACTATACGAGTCGGAACTCTTAGATTACGGACATTGTTGCACATACGGAGCATTCAAACATGGGGGAGGAACAGAGGCATCTTTGACTCCCCAAAATGAGGGTGGACTAATCAGCAATCCAACCCCCGTCCTCTGTCCTCTCTCACCACCATTCCCAAGAACAGTGACAACTTTTATCATCCCTTTCTTCTCAGGGTGGGCATCCACCTCCCCCCTCCCGTGTGAGGACAAAAAGATCCTACCTACACTTGAGCAATCCTCCAACCATATGATCGATGGGGGGTCCCCAACCTAGGTCTGTGCATATGGCTAGTGGTCCCTTGGCTACTCCATGTTCTAACGTGTTCTTTTCTATCAACAAAAGAGATCATGAACTTTTCACCAAACATCCTTACCCAACATTAATATCTTCCATATGTTTTTATAGAACGAGCGGTGGATAAGTTATACGAACAGGTTACCCATGGAAAATTCTCGATTCTTGGAGTTACTGTTCTTCTTAGCTTTAAATTGGAAAAAATAGAAGGCGATGCATCGTGTTTGAATGTGTTGGTAAGTGAACATAATAGGGGGCTAATCTTTAGTAAAAGGAGTAGACTCTACTATAGTTGGAATTATTAGCCCCACGAATCCCCCATGTTTCTTCTTTGGTTGGCCCATCACATGGTCATTGATTAACAAATTGAGTGCTTCTGTTGCAGGAACACAACGAACTTATAGCTCGTGCTGCTCATGTGATCCTGTCAATTATGAGCTGCAACCAGTCCTAATGACTTCATTTATTATTTCGCAAGATCAATCAACATAATGGAGGATGTGCCAACCACCTCGCAAAAATCATCAATTACCACAATTACTAGCTGTGTCCACGTAGATTCTTGAAGCATATAATGTTGTATGATGTTGTGGTGGATTAGGTAACCAAGGGGGCTCCTAATTTCAGTGGGAAGACCAAATAATTAGCCACGTCGTCGTTATCAAGTCCAAAGATCGACGTCAGGAACAGCAGTAAGCCAATCATGAACACATCCCTACCCTCCAATCGACGCCTCTCTCGCTCCAAAAGCTTCCCCTGATTCATGAAACGGTCGGGTCACTCCCGGCCCAAATCTCACCGACGCGTCCTATTACCCCTCGTGGGTCCCTCCTCCACCGCCAAAAATAGCAAAAAATAATTGCTCTTCCCTCCGTCCCTCCCTCTCTCCGACGTCCCTACCTCACCAAGAAAAAGGAAAGAAAAATACTATATATAAGGCTACTCTCTCTATCTCTCGGTATGCATTTCTTTTCTCTCTCAGAGTGGAGGACTCTTTGTATCCATAACTACTTGTGTTTCGTCACTTGCTGCGGAGGCGAATAGATAAAAGGAAAGGAGGAGAGAGTCTCCTGAGCTTTCCCTTCTCTTTCTTGTTCTCTTTTCTTCTCTTTTCATATTTCCTTTGGATTGCGTCTGTGCTCTTCCTTCCGCCATCCCTTCCTTTGATTCCGCGTTCTATACCCCTCTCTCTCTCTCATTCTCTTTCTTTATCTCTTTCGTTCACAGGTATAAATGCACACACAAATTACATAATATCTTCTTGTAGTAAAGCCCAACAACATGCACTTGGATTGCTCTGTTTTCTTCAGATCGGACCTCCTCGTTGTTCCATCTGCTGTTGTTGCAGTTTCCAAATTTGAGCTGAACAAAAGAAGAATGAGATATTAGACGTTTTGTTTGCTGTCAATTCCTCTCAGTCTTGATGCTTCTGCTTTCTTGAAAGCTGAATAATTTGAGCAAAGAAGAAGAACGAGAAGAGAGAGAGAGAGAGAGAGGAAGAATGGCCGCGACGGATCTGATGAAGTACGCGCACAGCCCGGCCCACAGGGCCGTGCTCGCCCGCGACTACGCCGGCCTCAAGCGCGTGCTCGCGGCGCTGCCCCGCCTCGTTGACCCATCGGCCATCCGCACGGAGGCGGCGTCCGTCGCGGAGGAGGAGAAGGCCGACGCCATCTCCGGCGTCATCGACCGCCGCGACGTCCCCAACCGAGAGACCCCGCTCCACCTCGCCGTCCGCCTCGGCGACGCCGCCGCCGTCGAGATGCTCATGGCCGCGGGCGCCGACTGGAGCCTCCAGAACGAGCAGGGCTGGAGTGCGCTCCAGGAGGCCATCTGCGCCGGCGAGGAGAACCTAGCCAAGATCATCGTCCGCCACTACCAGCCCCTCGCCTGGGCCAAGTGGTGCCGCCGGCTGCCGCGAGTGGTCGCCACCATGCGCCGGATGCGGGACTTCTACATGGAGATCACCTTCCACTTCGAGAGCTCCGTGATCCCCTTCATCTCCAGAATCGCCCCCTCCGACACTTACAAGATCTGGAAGCGGGGGTCGAACCTGCGGGCCGACATGACGCTGGCCGGATTCGACGGCTTCCGGATTCAGCGCTCCGACCAGAGCATCCTCTTCCTCGGGGACGGATCGGAGGACGGGAAGGTGCCGCCCGGATCCCTGTGCATGATCTCTCACAAGGACAAGGAGGTGATGAACGCTTTGGACGGAGCGGGCACGCCGGCCACCGAGGCGGAGGTCCACCAAGAAGTCAAGGCGATGTCCCAGACGAACATCTTCCGGCCGGGGATAGACGTCACGCAAGCCGTGCTACTTCCGCAGTTGACGTGGAGGAGACAGGAGAGGTCGGAAATGGTCGGGCCGTGGAAAGCAAAGGTTTACGATATGCATAACGTGGTGGTGAGCGTCAAGTCCAGGCGAGTGCCGGGAGCGATGACCGATGAGGAGTTATTCTCGGCCTGCAACAACAACGAGACTGAGAGCGAAGAGTTCGAAGACATCTTGACGGAGGAGGAGCGGAAGCAATTGGAGAAAGCACTCAAAATGGAATCCCCTGAGGTGATCGACCAAGTCCAATCCGATGTCCATGTTGCTCGCCGGCATAGTTGCTATGAGCCCAGGGACATACCGATTGAGGATGCTAGTAGTAGCAGTAATGGTGAGAGTAGACAAGATAGGAAAAGTTGGTTTGGTAATTGGGGAAAGAGAGCCAATTATAATGGGCAGAAGAGGGTTATGCCTCCAAGGAGTTCACTGTGTGCAGAGGAGAAGGTGAGTGATCTCCTGGGCGATTCTCCATCTCAGAACCAGAGTATGCCTGGAAGGCATTCGGTAGAGGTTGTGAACAGGATGGAAGATCATAGGAGGGGAAGAGATAGGGATTCCAAAAGACCTGCAACAACCTCCGAAAATGGATACAGACGAAAAGAGAACAGCAAAGAGAGTGAATATAGAAAAGGTTTAAGGCCTGTTCTGTGGCTCTCTCCTGATTTTCCACTTCGGACGGAAGAGCTATTGCCGCTGCTTGATATTCTAGCGAACAAGGTCAAGGCAATTCGTCGTCTGAGGGATCTTCTTATGACAAAGCTCCCTCCTGGAGCATTTCCAGTAAAGGTATGGAACATAGACTAGTTAGTTATGGAAACTTTACAATTTCTTCTCACATTGTTATGTTTACAGGCTTCACATGCTCATGTTACTTGAGCATTGCAATGATTTATTTGCAATTGTTGCATATCTGTTTAATCACTGTTTACATTTGTGTCTTCAATGTTACCCTTATAAATGGGTCTCTTTTGATCTATGTTACTTGCTATGTGCAGATTCATTCACATGAGCTAGATTTCCACTCCATCACTGGTTTACTGTAAATTACTTTATGCGGGAGTATCAGTCTATCTTCAGTAATGGTGTTTCTAAGATATAATCTGCCATGCTGTCACATCAGTTCTGTAAACAACCCTGCTTATTCCTTTGTTTCTAATCGTAGTAAATTTTGTTCTAAAGCCATTAACTAACATACCAACTTAGACATGCTTGGTCTACTATGTCCATCTGCAACTTTAATATATATCCAGCACATGCTTGGAATAGTGACTCAAATTGCCTAGGACGTCAGTGTCCTAATATATCACCAGTAGAGAAAGTCGAGTGTTCACAAATTGTAGGTGCCAAAAAGGAAAGAGGAAAAGCAATGGAGACTTGAAGAGACACAGGAGCAAGGACTTAATAAACACTGCTTGATCTTGGATGTGTCTCACATTAGCTCCAAGTGTTGCATGAGGATCTATCTAGCTGTAACTTGAGGTTCTAGGTTTCTAGTGGTATTGCTACTGTGGTTGCTGTATCCTATTATTGGAGTTGAAAGAGATAAAGCATACCTTCTTAGTGTAGATTACATTAAGTATCCTGATCAATATATTTCGACCAATTCTTTGCTTAATTGTTGTAGTTTTCATTTGTTATTTTTGGGCTGATCCAGTCCGCCGGAAGTTGTGAGGGGAAAAGCTTTTCCTATAGGAGAGTCCTTTGTACATGCTAAAGTTGGAGGTTCTTTTAGTTCCTCTAAAAAGAATTTGGTTCTTGTTCACATTTTATGCGAGTACATCTTTTTCTGAATATTGAGGTGGAATTGGATGTTTATTCCAGGACTTATTTCCGATGTAATATGTTACCTGGTATGTAGTATATGATGCGCCTCTAATCATCCCAAGTCATAGTTAAGGACAACATCCAAATATCATTTCCTTTTGTGGATTCTTCATATTCATCAGTTTTTCAACTCTAGGAGTGTAGCAGCTATAGACAAGCTCGCTTTGGAACTTTTACATTTATAGAAACTTGCACATCACTCAATAAACCTGGCATCTTGTGATGCATCATTATTTGTCACAATGGAGAAAACAATTTAAGTGATCGGATACTAGAATGTTATTTTGCAACCATACTATATGCCCAAACTATATTTGCAGATTGATATCGTTGTGAGTTTGTCTCAGGATTTCTCGAGTTTCATATGCTTTTATGCTTTTCACTATCTTATTACAAATAACTAAATAATTAATGAAACCTATTGCTGACAGGTCAGAATTTTTGGGATGTTAAAGTAAATTTTTGGCAAGTAATTGCTTGTGTAACTTTTGTAAAGAATGATTCAGGAGAATGTGATGAGACTTCTTTGATTGCTGTGCAGAGAAAGAAGACAAACTTAATTTTAATTCCTGTCAGTTGCCTATCTGTAGTTTGAAACTTACCCATTCAGCAACAGTTATGGTAGCAATGGCAAGCAACTTCTCCTTAAGAAGTTCTGTTTTCTTCGTAGCATTTTGTTACATGTTTGGTTATATGATTCTCTTGTGCATCATTTAAGGCAATCAATAAATTCTTTCAGGTTGCAATTCCAGTTGTTCCTACTATCCGCGTCCTGGTTACTTTTACCAAGTTCGAAGAATTACAGCCATTGGAAGAGTTCTCAACACCTCCCACTAGCCCTGGGAACAATAGTCCCCAAACACAGACATCATCAAGCTCCTGGATTCAATGGATAAAGGCACCATATCGTCAAAATTACTCGATCACATCAGGACCAAGTAGCCGTGTGGAGGACATACAAGACCCGTTTGTGATTCCACCTGACTATAGTTGGACTACTCCCGAAGCGAAAAGGAAGAAGATGCAGGAGAAGAGGAGTAAGTCCAAGAAGGGAAAGGGTCAGAATCAGTGAACACTATCTGGATGAAATTTGAGAGTTGACAGAAGACTCCATGATGCTCAAAGTTGTTATAAAGTCGATATTGGAAGTCTTTGGTGGCAGTGGCCAGTTCGATTTGTTAAAATCTGTTGGCATATTCTTTCTTAGGCTGAATGTCAATACATTTTTACTTGCTGCTTCTAACCAATTGACATGCTTGATTTCATTATTTCTTTTATATCCGCTCCGTTTGTTGTATCTTGAAATCGAAAGGTTTTCATTTCATGTGGTACTTTGCTCTCTTTGACAACAATGTCCTCCATGTTAACCGGCCATTTTGCGTCGATGAATTATCAGGATTTACTTGATGCTTGTTCCAATTTTGCCACAATTAACTTGCCGAGCGTGTTTACATGTGTAAGATTGAAGTGTATGCTTCGTACGTGATTGTCTATGTGCATGTGGTACATGTAAACAACCTCAATATTAGACGAAATAGTTGAACTATAAACATGTTTAGCCTTCACTTTTCTCCTTCCTGGATAAGGTTTTCTGAATCCTGATTACTGCAGAAGTGATAGATAGGTTAGTTCATTGTTGTGTATTAAATTCAATTTATTATTAAATATATTATTGTATATGTGATAGGTTATGTATGCTATTTAATGTAATAAAAATACATTTCATTAAAAAAAACAAAAAGATTAGCGTCCTTTGCTTATTGTGATAAGTGGTGATTAAGTGTTTGCTAAAATTGGGTTTCCAAATCTTGTTATTAGTAATCAAGATCTTTGACGTTGATGACCTAACTCCGAAATAGAGTACGATCTCTCTAGACTTGTTACATGCACAAAGACAAGGTCGAGGGTACTTTTTCGTGTAGGTTCTTTCGTCACTTCAGTTAGTATAGAGGTCTCTCGATCTAGAGTTAAAGTTATGTTTTTATACTGATCTTGAGGAGAAAGAATATCCCATAAAGAGAAAGAATATCCCATAAAGATTTTATGAGGAAGGCAGTTCATAAGAAATTATTCGACCCGAGCTACCCCTAGACTTCCAAAAATATTCCTACGAATATTATGTACGAAAGATAATTTCTATTCGACCCGAGCTATCTCTAGACTTCAAAAAATATTCCTACGAATATTCAACGGGAGAAACTTGTCCCAAGTTATCTTATAGACTTTCGAGAATATTTTTACGAATATTCTATAAAGAAATCATTACCCCTTAGACTTTCAAGAATACTCCACTAATAAAAGAGACAATTCGTAATTGACTCGGACAAAAGTATTCCTACAAATATTTTATAGAAGAGGTAACTCAGATAACTAACCCAAGTTACTTTTTAGACTTCTATCTATGTGAGCAGAAGGATATTAACCCTATATGATGTTGATGTGATGAATAATGATTAATCGGTTTTATATTCCCTATCACCTTGCAAAACTAATTTAATCTACCAATCCCAACACTGACATAATATGATCTCCAGACATACTTTGGGAGTTGGCCACACCGGATGTTGTGGCGTTACATGTCAGTTGACACGGACATATAGCTCTTTCGATTGGTGCCAATATTATGAAATATTGTTATGCACAGGAAACATAGATAAGCTGTCCCAAATAGTTCCACTGGATGCCAACATATCCGCAGCCTTAAGTGTCTCGGCTGCAACATATCCGCAGCCTTCAAAATTCTAGACTTGCGCCTTTAATTTGCTCCAGCACAGAATATAAACACTGCTGGTGATTCTGCCTCGCTTGGGCTGTCGGAAGCTTTTTCCAAGTGCACAAGTAGAACAATTGAACATGAGCATGCTGCACTTTCTACCACTCAGTATAATTGTGCTACACATACATGTACACGATGTTCCCCAAAAGAACATCTAATGCTAAGTACTATAAGGTTTAAATGCTACAGTCTTCCAGTTTCCACAGATACATCCAAAACTTGATCTTCTTGCTGCATTATGCATGTGCATCTTCTCATGCTTTACAAAAATGCTTGCAGATTTCTGCTGCTGTCAAAGCAGTTATTGAAGAAGACCAGAGTGGAAAGGATAAAAACATCATCACCTGTTCCTTCAGGAGAACAGATCCTTCAGGGACATTTTGTCACCACAATAATTTATGCATAGTGGTATTTTCTTCTCCTGCAAGCATCAGATCAGACATTTTACCAGGAGAGATACACAAAGATAACCATAAACTTGAAAACATTCAGCAACTAATGATTTCAAAGCTAAACATGAGAGATTTCTAAATAATTAATGTGATGTCCATGTTCGATGGAATGAGTGTGAAATCATTCCATTGAGGACCGAATGAGCGTGTGATGTTATCTAACAAATATTACACTTCAATTGCAAATGCTAATATCTTGAATGATCAAATCAAAAAGGTATTCCATCTCATAAACCAAGTATCAATTTGTATGTGCACTAGTTGGTGACTACAATGAACAATGAGATATGATGATTAGCTGGAACTAATAATTAATCATGCTTCAGTATGCCATCTTTGCAATCATAGACATGATGAATGCTTTCTACACCGGTATAGATTTTACTAGAGTATCTGCAGAAAAGTAATTGAATGCTCATCTGGTGACACAGAACTTTTAATATATATTTCAAACAAACTATAACGACATCCATTGCCTTAAAGAATTCATAGATTATATTCTTGCAGAAAGTATAGGCAAACATATTAATATGAGAGAGAAAAAAAGTCAACATTGTTCTTTGTGTATCTCTCTGGACAGATCTGCATTTCCTTGTTCATATATATGACAGTACTTGGAATGAACACTATCAAGGTCTTGCTAAGTTTTCCATCTTCAACTCTGTGTGTTTGATACGAGCATGGCAACTGGACACCATCATGCTTGAGATAATTTGAATGGTTCGGTAGATGATTAGCAGTAAATAGTAATCATATCAAATTGAACTTCAGCTTTAAATACATTCACTATATAAAATCATAAAACTACTGCAGGGTCAGATATGCCAAAGACTTCAAGAAATGCACAATGCAAACGAGCACTCTAAGATATAGAGTATGAGAACTCCCTCTTGTGGGTCCTAAACTCTACCTCTTGATCTGCTAGAAACAAACATCAATAACGTGAAACATAGATTAAGAAAGCATGGAATCATTGTATCATGACAAAAGAATTTTTTCTAGCATAGCACATAATGTAGGCCATTGAAATTTTCTATAACAGAGTTAAATTATGCATACACATGAAGAACATGATAGGTAAAATTTTTTGTGCATATCGTAAAACTTGAAAAATAATTCATCAACTTGCTAAGCAATGAAGCAATTACCCTAGGGTAGTGAAAGAACAGAGAAAAAGAAGTTCCAATATGCTATACATTATTGAGAAAATTTACCAGTAAGCAGCCGGTTACTTTTGAGGCAATTGGTGGCATGCTCTCAAAGGAAGCATTGCAACTTCAAACTTGATCACCTTCATGACAATAAATGGCTACATTGTTAGTTTCCCCACAGATTCATCTCCAATCCCATAATCAATACTCAGTTCCCTTAATGGAGGTATGTTCTCCATCGCAAAGATCATAACATGAGGATAGGAGACATTATTGTGATCAAATAGTACAAACTGCACAAACACATTTGGGCAACAACTATGGCTCAGATAACAAGCTACATTCCTTGATGTTGAAACATCTAAGGAGAAGTTCAGGCCGGGCAAGGATGGAAAGTTTGGTGACACGTAATCTGGTAAGATATCAGAAACATCACCCCACTCCTTCCATCTTTCTGGAAACTGGCTAGGATGCACTAAACAGTGGCCATTTGCAGAAAAAAATTCGGTTTGCTGCTGAGTTAGCACGATGCCGCTAAACTCACAAATAAATGTCCCAGCCAGAATCAAATCCAGTGATCTCACTCCCCACCCCGTCTCTTTTGACCTGAACACCTCCAACTGATGCTTCACCCCTTTCTGGCTCACCCGATTGGGACAACTTGGCGGGCACCGGCACAAGGGGCCACACTCATAAATCAATGGCTTTCCCCTCAACAGAATCCCATTTTCATCATATGCAAATTCACCACCATTTTTCTTGGCACAGTAGCAGTCAGCTGAGCAATTCGAGATGCATTCACATCCGTTTCCTGCATCAGCATTTGCCTTCCCTTGGAATGCTTCAACGGGGAAAATTGGACAGGCGAGATACTCAAAAAGCAGTGGTTCCCGATCATCGTCGATGTCATTAAACATGGAAACTGAAAAATTTTCCTTTCCCATCGAGATATCGAGGCTCAAGTAACCGGCTGGCCTTGCACTCAATGGATTCACCTTCAATTCCTCAGCAAGCTTGAGGATCCCACTGCCCATCTCATCCTGCCCTTCAATTCTCAAAAGCTTGTACTTATATATGCCGAACCCTGATTTGCCTACATCCATCCAGCAATTGACGATCTTGTAAAGGCCGTCATAGACATAAATCTTCCCGATGGGGCTACGATTGGACTTCAGCCCTCGAATGACTCGAATTTCAATTCCATAATTCATGCTCCGTTCCATCGCAAGATTTCCCCCTTCCAGTTTCTGATCAGTGCAATGTTTGAGCATGTTGGATCCGCGGCCACCATGGCCAGTGTAGACAAGCACAAGCCCACTATCCTCGTCATCCTCGTAGCCACCGGATACAATAATGCTGGTGGCGATCGGCTCGCCTGTAGCACTCCGGCTAGCCGGGACGTAGTCGATGCCAGCCTGGCTCTGGCCGTGCAAGCCAAGAACGCAGAGCTCCATGCGGAAGAAGAAGACATCACCGACGTTGATCCCGGGAATCGCGCCGATGATCCTCCTGTCGCGGTGGAGCCAGAGGTCGCGGTCGCCCATGACGGTGGCCGCCTTAAGGTCGGCGCGGGACCTCTTGCCCCAGATCGCCTCGAAGGCGTCGCCTTTTTTCTCGTCCTGGAGGAGGAGGGAGCGGAGCGAGTTGAACGTGATGCGGGCCCGGCGGACGTCGTCGCGGACGTGGAGCTCGTCGTAAACGGAGGCGCGGACCATCTCGGCTGACCGGGGCTTGCGCTTCTTGCGGGCGACGATGGCGGAGGAGCTGGCGGCGGGCGCCGGCTCTGGGACGAGGAAGAGGTGTTGGTGGTCGGCGGATGCGGCGGAGAAGAGGCGGGCGAGGCGGAGGTACTCGGCGAAGAGGGCGGCGCTCTCGACGTCGACGGCGGTGGGATGGGGGCCAGGGTCGGGACTGGGAGGGGGGAGGAGGGGGTCGAGTGGGCCGGCCGAGCCGAGGTGGGTCTGGTGGTGGTCTGGCGGCTCGGGTTTGGGCTCGAGCTTGGGGAAGGGGATGAGGTTGAGGTCCGGGAAGGGGGCGGGAGGCCGCGACGAGGGAGTCATCGCAAGAATGCAGCGACCTCAAGAACAAAGAAAGAGAGCGGGAGAGGCGGAGAGCGAGAGCGAAGAAACAGAAGAGGGGCAAAATCGAAAGGAAACGCTGGCGGAGGACAAATGGCGAAGGACGCTTTCTTTGTAATTTTGCGTCTCTTCGATGTCCTCCGACGAGTGTGGGACGGCAACCGTGCGAGGTTCAAACATGTGTCCGGTACTACGCAGGGAACAGCATATTTCTGAACGTGTCGCTGTCCGAGTGGCCGAACAATGTGCGTCCAGGATCAACCGATCTCTCGCGAACCACGTGGCATACTCACGCTAGGAGATCATCGGGTTCGCTGAAGCACCGCGAGTCGGCGTATCCTGGTCGAGAACCGGATCCTGTGGGTGGAGAGCGAGATGCCCCTCCCTAGGTCCAACAAAAAACCGTAGTAGTCATTTTCCATTGGCTTAACTTCCATGGGCTCCCCAACCGAGATTGTGCTCGTTGGTTGGTGGGGTCAATGCCTGAACCGATTCGTGCACCAACTGAGCGAGGTAGGAATGGCTGGGGTGATTCGATCTGGTTGGTGATTCGAGGCATGGGGAGCGCGGAGAAGGCTAACACGAGCCGAGAAGCCCACGGAATCGATCACAATCAGTGGCTGCGCGTGGCCTCGTGATTCGTGCAAGTTGCAAATCTAAACTAGCATTGAACGAGTAAGTGCACGAGATTCGATGCAAATTGAGCTTGCATTTTAACTCAATATATTGATGAATATAACCGGAGAAAGAGAAAAAAATAATCAATAATACCAAGAGGTCACATTTATATAGTTTCATATAATTTTTAATTATATACCATACAAACGTTCTTTTTGGTCACAATATTTATGAGATCTGTTTTTATTCTGAATCAAAGACAAAGAAAAAAGGAGTTTCTTTTTGTTAGTCAAAAGGATTTTATTTATTGGAGAAGTCTTTCGGTTGAAAAGTGTAGGCTACCACATCAATAATTAAATCTTCTACCTTTATTTATGTTACCTTTCATAAGATTCTTGTCATTATTATAATTATCGTTATCATCATTGTTGAGTGGTATATTTCACAACCTTTTTTTCATAATATTTATTTTTTTCACTTTTTTATTATAAGTTTGACCAAAGAAACCTTTTTTTTTTCCTTGAGTTGCTAATCAAATTTATTTATTTATTCATCAATTCAAAGTAATGTGAATTCTTTGTGTCAAAAAAATAATTTCCTCCCAATAACTCTCTCATCTGATGTGACGTTTCGTAACTATTAAAGGTTTAAAGTCTTTTTATGATATGACCCAAAAGAATGCTTTCATATCACTGTTGATACCAAAAGTCAACTTGTAGGTATACCACCCTTTAGTTCACAACATGACAACTAAAACCCACCATCCTTTTAAATATTATTATTATTATTATTATTATTATTATTATTATTATATATATATATATATATATATAACTATGCACAAAATATCATATACAAATTCTATATGACATCTATCATTTCCTACAACAAATTAAAATTAGAATTTATTTTGGTATTATAAGTGATAAAATATATTCGATGATTTTGAAAAAAAAACTCTTTATTTTGATAAATTCTTGATTAACTTTTTTTTTTAATTTTCGTAGAGCATTATTTTTTTTTTCTATTGTTGTTATCCTCGCTTGTAATCCTCTTTGCCAAGATCAATAATGGCGACAACAAACAGAGAGGTACGGGGACTATATACTCTTGGTCTCACATGTAGCCTCCTTCACTAGGTGACAATGGAGATAGTAAAACAAGGATGATGAGTAGATGGAGAATGTGTGGGTGGGGTGGAAAGTGTCATTCTTATTATTGATTTTAGTATAGATGACAATGATAATGACGATAAAAGAAAGAAAAAGAAGAAACAAAAACTAGGTTCAGGCTTAAGGGTAATATCATTTTTAGAGAAAAAAATTATGGGATTAAAAAAAAAACTTTAATTAAAATTTTCTCAAGATTTTTTTAATAAAAATTATCCAAATATATTTAGTTGGTCCAAAAATAAGTGGATAGATATGGGTGAAAGTAATATGAATGGCTACTGTAAGTGGATAAAATAAATTAAATTAATTTTGTCAAGAAATAACTTATGGCATGGATCTTTGCGCTATTTTTATATCATTCGGTACTTTTGAGACTTTAAACATCACATGACTCTGTCGTTTCCTTTTATTCTTAATGAACATCCTTGTTTTTAAATTGTAGCGGTGGGTCCATACTATCTCTTTACATCTGTGTACCCTTTCTCGTGATTCGAGTAGTCTCACAAGAAAGTCTCTCTGAAATGTTTTTTTGGATTTTCCGGATAATATTTTATTTTTAAAAATTTCATTTGATTTTCCTATTTTCTTCTCATATTGTCTTCTAATATCTTAAATATATTTCTCTTCTCCTAATAAAATAATTTCAATTTTGAAGTGATCTAATTCGATTTTGAAGTTAAACCTAATTCCCAAATTAACATATCAAAAGATCTACTTAAAAAAAGGATATATAGAGAGAGGATTATTCGACATGTAACACAGAGATCGAGGAATTCACAATGTAAGAAGAAGACCCCACTATAAAAAAAAATCTCTCCTTTTAAGAGTACCCCACTATATTAGCATCGTTTACAGCTCATTAGTATACACATACATTAATTAATTAGGTCTCGATCACCATCGTTCCGTCATCTCTCCTCGGCAGGCTTCAACAATTTCTTCTTCCAAAAGAGATGAATGAGTCGACATCAACTACCTCTCTGATCAGAGTATGGAATTATTGATCTATTGAATGTTGTTGGATAACATCATCAAACACCTTCTTGTGCATATATTCTATATGTAGTGATATAGTCCTTTTGTGGTAGTGTGATCTATACAACTAGGTTTTGTCTTATGCATAATTTAAACATGTTATGTGAACAAAAAGAGATCTTGACTATTTGTCTTTCTATAAATGTCTTATTTATCTTTTCATTCGTTGATAATATTATTAATGATGTCACCGTTCCAAGTATTAGACATAAGCTAAAAAACACCTTATTTAGCTAAAATTTATTTAATAAACCATATTTGAAATGAAAGATATACGAGGATGAAGAATGACGAAAAATTGATAGAGTATCTGAACATGCTCAAGAAAATAGTAGATCAATTAGAAAATTGATATGACCGATTGATGTAGAAGACAGTGATTTATTGCTTATTACATCGATTATCGATTCATATAGTTATTTTGCAGATAATGCTATGCTATTATTGTCTGAAAAAAATGAAGATACGACATGACAAGAAGAGCAGAGCATTACAAGGTGTTTGGTGAATCCAACGTTGTGATAGATGAGCAGAGCATTGAATTGCTCTGCTTCCAGATCTTTGCGGTTGTATATACACGTTGCTATATTAGCTATGGACAAACATTCGCAGCCAATTATTTGATGGCACACAACTCATTGGATACGTGCTGCATCGTTGGACGACACACCGGATTGCTATGCAAGCACCGGAGTGAAATCTTGACCACCGTAGAGACTGCGCCTGAAACTTCAGCCGGAGGAAGTGGAAGACGAGGGTCGAGCATCTCTCTCATCACGCTACCTTCATCATGACAGCTAGAGATGAGATCGCTCGGATGTCTCCCCAATAGCACCTCAAGCGTGACGACTCCAAAGCTATATACATCGCATTTCTCGTTCACCCTCGTCGAATAAGCAAGTTCTACGAGGAGAAGAAATGGAAATATGTCATCATACTATATATCATGCCTGCAAATTCTACCATCAACATGGATAAAATGGTGATGCTGCCGAGAAGTACCCGATGGCGAATTACCTGGTGCCATGTATCCTCGTGTACCTGCAAGCGTGCTCCAATTTGAAGCCGCAGGGTTCAGGGTTCTGGCTATTCCAAAGTCCGATAGGCAAGCCTTGAAGTCTGAATCGAGAAGGATGTTGTTGCTTGTTAAGTCTCGGTGCACGATGGGAGGAACAAGAGCATGGTGCAAATAAGACAGAGCACACGCCACATGCTTGATGATACTGACCCTCTTGACCCAATCTAACTCAGTTGCATCTTCCTGTAGTATATCTGCCAAGTTTCCTCTGCCCATGTATTCGCACACAAGAAATTTGTGCCGAGGAGTGGAGCAGAAGCCGAAGAGCTTCACGATATTTCGATGCCGGACTTGAGTCAGCGCTTGTACTTCGTTCTGGAAATGCTGCCATGATATTTCGGTATCTGGCTGCTGTAGTTTCTTCACTGCTACTACTTCTCCGGTTGACAGTGTAGCTCTGTAAACACTCCCACATCCTCCCTTGCCAATGCAGTACTTATCATCGAAGTTTTCGGTTGCCTTTATGATCTCGTCGTACGCATCTCCCCCATCAAAATTCCATATGGAGAACGCACTTCCACCCGTTTGACTTGTAGCATTTGCTATTTGCTTCCTTCTTTTCATCAGCCGTGCTGCGAATCCAACAAAGAGGAAGAAGAGAAGTAAGGCTCCGAGGACAGCCATACCGGACAAAAGAATCACGTTGGGAGCCTCTCTAGCTGGGGACGAACTGCATGAAGGCCGACCAGCAACGACATCGCACAAGCCCCTGTTTCCAGTGAACCACTCCATTGGAGCCCTTCGGAAAAGTTGGCCATCGGGGATAGGACCTTCAAGTTCATTGTGAGATACGTCCAAGGCTGACAAGCTTGCCATGTTGATTAAAGAAGGTGGGATACGGCCTGCCAAATTATTGTGGGAAAGGTTGAGGATCTGCAGCAGTGTCAGCTGGCCTAATTGAGATGGAATATGGCCACCAAAGGAGTTTTGACTCAGATCTAGCAGTTCCTGAAGGTCTACCAGCTGACCGAATTCGTAAGGAATGCTTCCGCTCAAGCTATTGTTGCTCATATCTACTGATATTAGCAGTTTGCATCCGCCTATTTCTTCCGGAATCACCCCACTGAAGTTGTTGCCTGAAATATCCAGTCTCTTCAGCTTGAGTAGTTTTCCGATTTCCGATGGAAGCTCTCCTGATAGCTGGTTGCTGCTTATGTTCAGCTCTATAAGAGAGATCAAGTTGCATAAGTTCTTGGGAAGCTCGCCAACTAAATGGTTTGAAGAAAGGTCCAGCGCTCCCAGCCGAGTTGATTGCCCAATCTCAGAAGGAATTGTTCCATTTAATCTGTTGTTGGATATTCTTAAGCTCGTCAAGTTTGAACAACTTCCCCATTCCGGTGAAAGCATTCCAGATAACCTGTTGTAGCTCAAGTCAATATATCTCATATTAGGATAGACTCCAAAGTGATCGAAGAGGTCTCCGGTGAGGTTGTTCCTGTCCAATCGAACACGCACTAGGCTTGAACAGTTTCTCAAACTCTCTGGTATCGGCCCGTGGAACTTGTTATAGGCTGCGGTGAAATGCTGAAGCTTTCCTCCTCTGCATACATCTGGTGGCAGATGCCCAGAGAGGTCATTGTATGCTAGTTTCAGAGAAACCAAGCTCGTAAGGTTTGGGACCGATCCGGAGAGACTATTATTGATCACTGATAGTTCTTCTAGACTTCGATTTGCAAAAGATGGTGGGATGCAGCCGGAGATTTGGTTATTGCTGAGGTCTAATAGTATCAGAGAGGTCATGTTAGCTAAAGTAGAAGGGATGGGACCGGAGAGTTCATTATAAGACAGGATCAGGTTCCTTAGTCTAGCTAGATTTCCCAGGGTGGAAGGGATGAAACCAGTCAATAGATTATGTGATAGATCTATGTCTCTCAGCTCGACAAGATTGCCTAATTCAGCAGGAATCGTGCCAGAGATGTGATTGTTGAAGAGATAAAGTGTGCTAAGCTTCGAAAGATTTCTTAGGGAGAGGGGGATGGAACCCAGTAAACTATTATGAGCAAGTACTAGATTTGTCATCTGGACAAGATTCCCTACTTCATGAGGAATGGACCCAGAGAGGTGATTACCCCAAAGATTCAACTTGATAAGCCTAGTCAAGTTACCCAAACTGGCAGGAATTGAAGCCGTGAGAGTATTATTGGAGATGCTCAAGACAAGAAGGTTTTGGAGATTTGCCAGCGTTGGAGGAGCGGATCCATATAAATGATTCAGAGAGAGATCCAACAAGGAGAGTTGAGTCAAATTTCCCAGGCTTTGAGGAATAGATCCCGTGAGAAAGTTGGCCGAGAGATCCAACTCTTGGAGATTCTGGAGATCCCCTATTTCTTCAGGAATGCTTCCTGAGAAGCCATTTCCAGACAGGATGAGGAAGACGAGGCTTGTCATGTTGCCTAACGAAAGAGGGATGGAGCCACTAATCTTATTTCCACTGAGATTTAAGGATCTCAGCTTTGTGAGAGAACTGATCCTGGCTGGGATCGTCCCCGTGATGTCGTTTCCTTGGACATCAAAAGAGATGAGCTGAGAGAGAGTGGCGATGGTGGGAGGGATCTGCCCGCTGAGCCTGTTGAACGTGAGATTGACGCCGGTCAGTGATGGCAAGCCGGAGAAGTTGAGAGTGTGGAGTGGCCCATCCAAACCCATGCTCGGCAGGTTCACTTCGGTGATCTCCCTGTGACGCCGGAGGCTGCAGGTTATGCCACTCCAGCTGCATGGGCTGGTGCTGAGGTTCCAAGATCGGAGTGATTGTTGGCTTCGGAGGCTGGCTTTCCATTGGAGGAGCACTCGACCTTGCGATGCAAGCGAAGTCGATGCCGGCTTCGGATAAACTGAGAAGACAATCAAGAGAAGAAGAAGGCCGGGGAGAGATTTCTGGGTGAAGAAAGATTCCATTGCTCGAGACGCTAACTCTGTCACGCTCCTCTTCATCTCTAATGTCGAACGATGAAACGAATTAATAATGCATATTCTTTTCACTTATCCTTTTCTCTCTGACGAGATGATCAGTTTATATTTGTGGTAAACGGGGAGTTGGTAGTTTCCAACAGCAGCGGAGTCTCGAGCCACTGAATCAGACAACCATCGCATTCAATTGCATTGCATCATACGAACGCTATTCTTCCTTCCTATTGCTTTAAATATTACTCTAAGCAGCATAGCAATCCCATATGCTAAGCCGTGAGAATAGGAAGCTCAGTGCTCTGATTCGTGGAAATGGTGTAGGAGATTTCATTTGATAGTGTTTAATGGATGCATGAGCTATTGATTACGCAACGAAATCACTAAAGCACACAACACATACAAATCTGCGAATGAATTCCTACTCATCGGTCGGCCCTCTGTCATGGTGGGCAGGCACATATCAGAAACCAATCATCCCTCAGCCTTCATTTAATTGCCTTCACAAATTCTCAAGAAACATATAGTACAAGAAATTCAAACTTTTCAAGCGTCCAAGATTTACATAACAAGGCAAAGATTACCAACCAAGTCGAATATAATCTTAGAAAATAGATCGATTGCCAACCGATGCTTTTATTAAACACGCTGCAGAATGAAACCACTAATAAAGAAAACCACACGGAAAACTTCAATGCATCGGGGCACAGAGGAGTGCATATAGATCATATCTCCACGCTCATCAAGTCAGAAAACTTCAATGCATCAATAGATCGGAGGCTTGGTGGGGGTGTTCTGACCACGCATAACTTCTCGGAGACCTGTTTCATTGTCGGGCGTGATTCAGGGTGGTTGTCCACGCTACGAAGAGCCAAGCTCAAAACTGCAACTACTTCATCCGCAACTTGACCCTCCGGAACGGGTAGACGTCGGTCTAATACATCTTTCACAAAGCTATCGTCGATCGGTGAAGACAACAGAATGAAAATGAGCACTTCTCCATACTCTCCCATCAGTAACTCCAGCGTCACCACTCCGAAACTGTACACGTCGCATTGGGTGGTCACTCTCATTGTATATGCAAGCTCTGCAGACAGCAAGAGCCAATGATCAAACCGCCAATCCATAGAGATCTCCTCCAAGATATAATTTGAAGATGTTCTCAATTGCAGGTATTCTTAATTTGCACAAACTCCGAGATCTGAGAGAGAGAGACAGAGAGACTTACCTGGTGCTAAGTAACCCCGTGTGCCTGCAAGCATGGTCCAATTTGATGAATCTGGCTTCAGTAGTCGAGCAATTCCAAAGTCGGAAACACAAGCCTTGAATTCTGAATCAAGTAGGATGTTGTTGCTGGTAATATCTCGATGAACGATAGGCGGTGTGCAGTCATGATGCATGTAGAACAGAGCACGAGCAACATCCTTCACGATGCTCAACCTCTTCACCCAGTCCAATTCAGCTGCAGTCTCGCTTCGGAGGACAGATCCCAGACTTCCTCTCTCCATGTACTCGTACACCAGATATTTGCGTCGGGGAGAGGAGCAGAACCCGTAAAGCTTGACGATATTGCGATGTCGAATTTGAGTAAGAGTTTGTATCTCAGTTTGAAAGGGTTGCTCGTCGCATGTACCTTCAGTGTCTGGTAGGTGAATCTTCTTCACCGAGAGCAGTTCCCCACTTGCTAACTCTGCTATGTAGACACTGCCGTATGCACCGCTTCCGATACAGTACTTGGCATCGAAATCTTCGGTGGCTTCGATGATGTCCTTGTATACGTCTCTTCCAACAAAATTCAATATACAGAATGCACCTTCTTTGATGTGATTATTATCAACAGGTACTGTATCTTTTTCTCTCTTGCGGAATGCTCCAATGAATATAAACAAGAGAAGGAAGAAGACCACAGAAGCAATGATGGCTACTATAACATTTTTGTGACGCTTGCTTCGGTCGTCTGTTGTTGGAGTACCGAGTGAAACACATGGAGGCAATCCTCGAACAACTCCACACAGATCATTGTTATGGGCAAACCACTCTGCCGGGGCTCTTCGGAAAGCTGGGCTATCAGGAACAGGGCCGTCCAGTTCATTGTAGGATACATCTACGGTAGACAAGCTCGTCATATACGTTAGCGAAGATGGAAGATGACCCGACAAGTAATTATGCGATAGATTCAGGCTTTGCAGCACCACCAATTTGCTGAGTTGGGATGGAACCTCCCCTGTTAGTGAGTTGTGGCTGATGTCAAAGGTGTCTTGAAGGTACACCAGATTACCAATGGCCAAAGGAATGGTTCCACTGAAGTTGTTGTTGTTAAGCTTCAACAATCGGAGTTTCATGCAGTTGCCTAATTGATCTGGGATTCTTCCTGCCAAGTTGTTGGATGAGAGATCAAGCAGTTCAAGATTGGACAGCATTCCAAACTCCAGAGGGACATGGCCGACGAGTTGGTTGTTGCCCAAGCTCAGATTGTAGAGAAGGGTTAAGCTGCCGAAGCTCTTTGGGATCTCTCCTTGTAGGTAGTTGGAAGAGAGGTCCAGCTCTCCCAGTTTCGTCAACTGTCCAAACTCGGTGGGTATGACTCCGGTGATGTTGTTATTGTTGGAATTAAACTTGTTCAAATGTCGAGGTTCATTGCATCAAGAGGGAGATTAATTACATGAAGAAGAAAAAATGGATTAAAAGTTTATAGAAGAATAAGTCAAATTGGTTATTGATTCTTGAAAGGGTTTCTTGAAAGAGAATGATTCATCTTAAATACAATTAATATAATGTATCTTTGGGGACTATATAAACCCCATATGTTGGGTCATGAGAGAAAGAGAGTTTCTGAAATTGTAAAAATATCTTTCTTGAGAGAAATATAGAAGATTGAAAGTTTGTCATACTCTTCCTCTATTTGATATCTCTATCCTCTCTTCCTATCAACATCAACAGTTATTTGAGATTCTGAGGAGCATCAGATTGTGCCATTTTGCCCAGTCTGTTGAGAGTGTACCGGAGAATAGATTGAAGCTCAAATCCTTATAAGAAAGATGGGGATACACTCGGAGACATTGAGATACATCTCCGGTGAGATGGTTGTGTTCAAGACGAACCCTTTCTAGTGTCGTACAGTTTTTCAAGGTCATGAGAATGGGACCTTGGAAGTTGCTCATGTAAAGAGTGAGGTACTTTAGAGCTCCACCTTTGCATATGTTTGGGGGTACATAACCGACGAAGCTATTATTTCCTAATTGGAGATAAGTCAGTCCAGTGAAGTTGTTGATCTCCATAGGCAAAGGTCCAGACAACTGATTATCGAATACACTTAGATATTTGGGTTTGGTCATGTTTCCTTATAGAGGAAGGGAAGAAGGGATGGGACCTGACAATAGGTTTTTGAAGAGTAACAGATAAGTAACTTCAATTAGATTCCCAATCTCAAGAGGAATAAAATCAGATAATTGATTATCCTAAAGATAAATGATCTTTAATTTGGTCATATTTCCTATAGAGGAAGGGATGAGACCTGACAATAGATTTTTGAAGAGGAACAGATCAATAGCTTCAATTAGATTCCCAATCTTAAGAGGAATAAAGCCAGACAATTGATTATCCCAAAGGTGAATTATCTTTAATTTGGTCATGTTTCCTATAAAGGAAGGGATGTGACCAGTCAAAAGGTTCATTGAGAGTAAGAGATTAGAAACTTCAATTAGATTTCCAATCTTACGAAAATTAAAACCAGACAATTAATTATCCCAAAGGTCAAGACTCTTTAATCTGGTCATATTTCCTTATAAAAAAAGGAATTGAACTTGTTAATAGGTTTTCTGAGAAGTCGAGATCCGTAACCTCAATGAGGTTTCCAATCTCGAAAGGGATAGGACCTGAGAGCTGATTTTTGTATAGAGCTAAGAAGCGAAGCATTGTTACATTTTTTTAGACCGGAAGGGATTGAACCGGATAGGTTATTGACCCCAATATTCAGATACATCAACTCTTTAGGAATGACACCCACAAGCTTCTTATAGTCCAGGGTCCAAAGACACAAGATCGGTGAGGTTACCTAGAGATGGAGGTATAGTATCGACAATTTGATTTTATCTAAGACTCAAGAAATGTATATCTTTCATGGAGCCCATTCAATTGGGATTTTACTTATGAACTGATTGCTAGTGAGATCAAGAGATACGAGCTTAGAGAGAGCCGAGATGGTCTGAGGAATTGCCCCATCGAGTTGATTGTAGGAAAGATTGAGACGGAGGAGCGATCCCAAAGCCGAGAAATTAAGAGTAGCAAGTGGCCCTGCTAAGCCCATGCTCGGCAGGTGTATCTCGGTGATCGCCGAACGCCCTCTACCTGTGACGGGGTAATTGCATGCAACTCCGGTCCAATTGCATGGACTAGAATTGAGGTTCCAAGATCTCAAGGATTGATGACTCCTAAGAGTGGCTTTCTGGTGGAGCAACGCCCTCCCTTGGGATCCGAGTGAAGCTTTAACAAGAGGAGCATGGGGAAGCAAGAGAAAGGAAAAAAAAAATAACTCAAGTCAAGTACAAAAAATAACTCAACAAATCAAGTACAAAAACTTCTCTTTCTTACGGAGATTAAAAGATCACCTAATTTGTATACCTGAAAGTCAAGTCAAGTCAATCATATTAATTTATATATCTCAAGTCAAGTCAAGTCAAGTCAATCATAAAAAAATATGAATGAGATTGATAGGACAAGCCAAGATTTCAACGGACCAGTAAGAAATCATTATAATAGAAACATAATAAAAACTGATGCGGAAACAAAATAGCGTACCTCTAGTCATTACTGTCAAAAATTTCTGCAGAGGTTTCTTCTTGAACTTGGGCACTTCTCGACTCAGAACTCTCGTTTTAGATAGTATAGGAAAGTCTTTTTGCTTCAAAGAGACGATTGAACACAGGAACTAAAATCCTCATATATATAGATGTTCTCCCATCAAGAACATTTATTATCACCAATTCATAACATTCAAGAATTAATTTAAATTTATAATGTTTAGACCATAATGAAGAACTTTAATGATATTAAATATTTAATTTAATAATAACGGTTTCATGTATAAAGAATAAAAAACTGAAATCATTTAAATCATAATAAATGAAAAAAATTCATGATAATGAATTATGAATCTTAATGAGAATATTTATATTATTATTAAATTAGATATTTAATAACAATGGTTACATTCTCCCATTTGGTCCATACGTTTATCTTAATAATTTGAATTAATCTTTCTTGAACAACTTTCTTAAGAAATAAATACACGAATCATAGCGATAAGTCCTCTAAGAGCAAGTATTATCATCCATGTATCACGATGTATTTAGTTTCTTAATCTTAATGTGGCAATATTACTTAATGAATAAACTTTATGTTTATTCTTGGTCCAGTAACAATATATTTTCTCAAAATAATATGCACATGAATGAGAAAATTTCATAATATATAAGAGTTTCAATATCATTATAAAGTGGAACCAAGTCCTATTTTCTCTACATGATCCTTGAATTTCAAAGGTGGCATGCCTTTAGTCAAAGGATCAGCAATCATCAATTCAGTGCTAATATGCTGAATGATCACTTTCTTTTCTTTTACACGTTCTCTTATGGCTAAATACTTAATGTTGATATGTTTACTTCGACTTTCACTTTTATTGTTTTTAGCCATAAAGACAGCAGCTGAATTGTCACAGAAAATTCTTAATGACTTAAAAATAGAATCCATGATTCTAAGCCCAGAAATGAAACTCTTAATATATACACCATGTGAAGTAGCTTCAAAACAAGAGACAAACTCAGCTTCCATGGTAGAAGTAGCAGTCAAGGTCTGCTTAGCGCTTCTCCAAGAAATAGCTCCACCAGCCATCATAAAAATATATCCTGATGTTGATTTACAATAATCAACACAACCGACGAAGTCTGAATCTGAATAACCAATCACATCCAGATTATCTGTATGTCTATACATAAACATGTAATCTTTGATTCCTTGTAAATACCTCATCAATTTCTTTGCAGCTCTCTAGTGGTCTATACCTGGATTACTCTGATATCGACCTAGCATCTCCACAATAAATGCAATATCAGGTCTAGTACAAACCTGAGCATACATAAGGCTTCCTACGATAGAAGCATGTGTGATGTTTTTCATTTATTCCCTTTCAAAATTGTTCTTTGGGCATTGATTCAAATTGAACCTATCACCTTTCACAATGGGAGCAACACTTGGTGAACAATCCTTCATCCGAAATCTTTCTAAAAGTTTATGAATATAGGTTTCTTGTGATAGACCTAAAATGCCTCGATGTCTATCTCTATGGATCTTAATGCCAATGACATAAGATGCTTCACCCATATCCTTCATGTCAAAATTTTTAGAAAGGAATTGTTTCATCTCATGCAGCAAACCCTTATCGTTGGTTGCAAGCAAAATATCATATACGTATAAAATAAAGAAACATATTTTACTCCCACTAACCTTCTAGTATATGCATTAATCCATGAGATTTTCAACAAATCCGAATGAAGAAATCACTTCATGAAATTTAAAATACTATTAGCGGGAGGCTTGTTTTAAGCCGTATATAGACTTCCTAAACTTGCAAACCAAGTGTTCACCAACACTAGAGGAGAAACCTTTAGGTTGTTTTATATAAACCTCTTCCTCTAGATCTCCATTAAGAAATACCATTTCACTTTCATTTGTTGCAATTTAAGGTCAAAATGAGCAACTAATGCCAAAATTATACGTAGAGAATCTTTCTTAGATACACGAGAAAACGTCTCCGTATAATCGATTCCTTCTTTTTGAGTAAATCCCTTTGCAACAAGTCTTGCCTTGTACCTCTCAATGTTAAATAACGAATATTTCTTAGTTTTAAAGACCCATTTGCAACCAATAGCCTTTGCTTTATTAGGCAACTCTACAAGATCTCAGACTTCATTGCTCATCATGTAATTCATCTCTTCTTTCATGACATCATGCCACAAATTTGACTCTTTGCAACTCATGGCTTGTGAAAATATTTCAGGATCATTTCTGGCTCCAATATTATAATCAGATTTTTATAGATATACAACATAATCACAAGGAATTACTGATCTTTTATTTCTAGTAGATCTTCTTAATGTTGTACCAATGGTTCCTTGAGGAATTTATGGTTCAACTAGTTGTTCAGGAGCTTGTTGTAATTCCTGAACTACTTGATCTATTGGTTGTTCAGCACTAGTTTGTACTTGAGGGGTGCTATGAACTATAACCAATCTATCATTTGATGTGGAAGGTTGAAATTTTATATGATCATGTGCGGAGACTATGTTCTTGAAATGATCACTCCCACTAATCACATCATCCTCAAGAAATTTAGCGTTTCTTGATTCCATAATCCTAGTTGTGTGAGATGGACAATAGAATATATAACTTTTGGACTTTTCGACATATCCAATGAAATACCCATTAATAGTCCTCGGGTCCAGTTTCTTCTCTTGTGGATTATATATTCTGACTTCAGACGGACATCCCCAAATGCGTATATGTCGCAAACTTGGTTTCCAACCTTTCCATAATTCAAATGGTGTCTTTTGGACAGCATTGATTGGAACTCAGTTTAATATATACACAACCGTCTTTAGTGCTTCAGCCCACAAGAACTTAGGAAGATTGGAGTTGCTAAGCATACTCCGCACTATGTCTAATAATGTTTGGTTTCTTCTTTTCTGCAACACCATTATGGTCTGGAGAACCAGACATAGTGTATTGGGCAACAATCCCATGTTCTTGAAGAAACTTAGCAAAAGGACCAGGTACTTGTTCATTTTCAGTATATCTACCATAATATTCTCCACCCCTATCTGATCTCACAATTTTAATTTGCTTACAACGTTGGTTCTCAACTTCAGCCTTAAAGACTTTGAAGGCATCCAATGCTTCATTTTTGCTATGAAGCAAATATATATACATATATCGTGAGTAATCATCTATAAAGGAGATGAAGTATTTCTGACCATGTATGTCCATTTTTGGACAACATATATCACTATGAATTATATCTAATAAGTCTGAACTCATATTAGCACCCTTTTTGGACTTATTGGTTTGCTTTCCCTTAATATAGTCCACACAAGTCTTAAAATTAGTAAAATCAAGAGTACTAAGTACCCCATCTTTAACTAATCTCTTAATTCTCTCTATGGAGATATGTCCTAATCTCCGATGTCATAATATAGAGGAGTCCTAATTAATATTACACCTCTTAATGCTAGTGTGAACATGCATTGAACTTTGAGTATTATCATTTTGTAATAAAATACGGTAAAGACTATCGGACAAAATACTATTCCCAACACAATCAGATTTATGTAATAAACAAAATGATGTTTCTTTAAAATTAAAGGAATACCTAAATGGTACGAGTTTAGAAACATAAATTAAGTTTCGTGAGAAACTTGGTACATAAAAGGATCTTTCCAATTTTAAAACAAAATCACTACTTAAAGTTAAAATGCATGTTCCAATTGCCTCAACATGTGAGCCCATCTTATTTCCTGATAAGATGTTTTGCTCACTTCCCACTGGCTTCCTTAGGTTTTGCATACCCTGCAAAGAGTTTGCAATATGGATTGTTGATCCAGAGTCAATCCACCCGGTGTTAATATTAATATTGACCATATTAGATTCATAACATACATATGAGGTTGGTTTACCTTTCTTTTCAAGCCACTGTTGGAATTTCGTGCATTCCTTCTTATGTGTCACTTTCTTTTACAAAAGAAACACCTTGCTTCTTTCTTGATATCAGCTTGGGGTGATATTTTACCTTTTCCCTGCTGATGAGCTTTCTGATTGGCTTGATGTTTGTCAATTTTGTTCTTTCTGCGAGTGGTTACTACCAATGCACTCTCACCCAATTCCATCACTAGCCTCTCTTCTTCTTGAACACACATGGTCATTAATTTATTGATTGACTATTTGTCCGTATGTGTATTGTATGAAATTTTAAAAGAGCCATATTGAGGTGGAAGGGTGTTCAGAATATAGTGCACCAGGAAGGATTCTGACATATTAACCTCAAGTTTCTTAAGTTGAACCGCAATATCTCGTATTTGCATTATGTGCTCACGCACACTCTTTATGTTGGTGAGTCTAAGGAATGAGAATTTCATTATTAGGGTACTTGCTAGTGCCTTATTCGAAGTGACAAATTGTTCATCAATAGCTTTTAGTAAGTCTCGGATATTTTCATGCTGGTCAACAAAACCATGTATGCCAACAGTCATCTTAGTTTTGATAAACATCACGCTGAGCCGATTGGATCGCTCCCATCGCTCATATAACGTGATCTTAGTTGGAGTGCTGGTATTAGTGACTATAGGTGGTTCGTCTTTTTTTATAGCATAATCGATATCCATCCACCCTAAATAGAGGAGAACCCTCTCCTTCCATATCTTATAGTTATCACCATTAAGTTCGGGAATATCACATCGAATATCAGAAAAATTAACAGTTTGAGAAACTGCATAAAATCAAACATGCTTATGTCAAAATTTGAAGCTTAATAGACTAAATTACATGTTTTACTAATGTGAATCTCATGACATAAAAATATGAATCTCATGACATAAAAATTGCCCGTGGGCTAAATTCTTAATTCAAATATATTCATATGGTCTTTATGGTAAAACTATCAAATTATATTCCAATTCATAATCCCCATGGGTAAATTATGAAAATAATCTGATATTTTATCCTGATTAATTACATTAAATATAATAAAAGATCCTGGGATAATAATTATTAAATGAAATATAATCAATCACAATGTGTTGTCTAATTACTTATGTGATCCTTATTTTAACTTTATATATATAATTTTAATTAATTAAGGATGTTTGGCTAATTCTTAATTAATTAAGATTATATGGATCACTAGACATTTTAAATATAAAAAATTTACTCATAAGCATAATTTAATATAACTAAATATGCATACATAATATGAGCATTTTACCGACTAAAATGTTGAAAATGATATTTCCTCATGATTTTCAATAAAATATATCAAGAAGTTTCCAATAAGAAACCAGAATCAAATCATTTTCATGGCATAAAAATAAAAACTCTTTCGTATCAAGGTAGAGGTCAAAAGGCTCTGATACCAAATGTAAGAAATCACTGAAACCAACTTGTGTTTCTAAATCATTTTAATAGAAACACAATAAAAACTGATGCGGAAACAAAATAGCGTACCTCCAGCCATTACTGTCAAGAATTTCTACATAGGTTTCTTTTTGAACTTTGACACTTCTCGACTCAGAACTCTCGCTTTAGATGGTGTAGGAAAGTCTTTTTGCTTCAAAGAGATGATTGAGCCCAGGGACCAAAATCCTCATATATATAGATGTTCTCCTATCAAGAACATTTATTATCATCAATTCATAACGTTCAAGAATTAATTCAAATTTATAACGTTTGGTAAGAACTTTAATGATATTAAATATTTAATTTAATAATAACGATTTCATATATAAAGAATAAAAAACTAAAATTATTTAAATCATAATAAATAAAAAATCATGATAATGAATTATGAATCTTAACGAGAATAATTATATTATTATTAAATTAGATATTTATTAATAACAGTTACAGCCTTGCCATATGGCAGTGTAAACATGTCTGTATCATCTTTCTGAATAGGACCGGCGATAGACGATTTAAGTTGGGCCGGCCATACATTGCATTTCTCATCCACCCTCCTCAAAATAAGCAAGTTCTACAGCAAACAAAAACAAAGCGTCACTGAAGTGTTTGTTCGTTGATGACTTCACATAAGCCATCTGATAAACCTATATTGATTGGCTAGCTTTGATATAAGTATAAGAGAAAACTAGAACATCAGTATATATTATGTTGGATAGTTTTAGGAGAAAATATTATTGAAATCAATCCTGATTCGATTATACATGTGCAAGAATAATAAGGTGCTGTCAAGACAACGTTGGAGGTCTCGTGGAAGTGAGTATAGATATGCTTATATGCTATAATAATAATTTACATGAAAATCGAGATTGAGTGGATTTCTTGAGACTCATATTTAGATACCCAAGTTAGCCTTGATATGAGATGAAAATGGTAAAAAGTTGATTGACATTGATTCTTGTGCTGAACGTAGACTTTTATATAAACTAAAAATGAATAAAATATTTTAAAGAATATTCCCTGAGGCGACAATCCTTAACCATTTGGACTTATGTGCACGTGATTAAAACAAAGGGGCAAGCCTTGTCTCGCCTATGGCAATATGGTAGCCGTGTATAGATTGAATGATAATTGATCAATAATATTTTTCCTATCAGATAGAAATAAAAAAATTTAAATTATAATTAATTAATATTTTATGATTAACACATCCAAAATTGTCGATCTTTAAAACAACTTTATTATAGATGCCTGACTTCTATTACTTACCTCAAAACGACGCTACTACATAATCAAAGGGTTTGAACCACTTACACAGCATAATAGTACATACAAAAAATATATTGTGAACCTCGAGAAAGAAGGCAACAACAAAGGAGACCATGTATTTGATTATATGTCTACATTCATCAAGTTGGAAAGCCTTAGCGCATCAAGAGATCCACAACCGTATGGTATCTTGACAGCATATAATCTCAAGTGTAAGAGAGATTAGGAGACCACTACATGCTTAGCATTGAATTGATCGATGCATATCCATTTGAGATAAGACCGGAAGCTCTTAAGCTTATCATTAACACGGGAGAGACTATATGTGTATGATGTCTTGCTAGGCAATAGTGGCTTAGTGCTGCTGTTGGTGATTGTTTTCACGATGGCACCTCCTTTTGTAATTGATGATGGCCCTGATTTTTTTTAACATAAATTACATCTATCATTATATTAATAGTTTATTATAAATTAGCATGTCATGTTAATAAACTCTAATAGTTATTAATTCAGATTTATCGGAAGGAGCTTATATGTTATGTTTTTGAAAATGTATAAGTTATTTTAGACACGAATAAACTATAAGAGCTTAAGAGATTTATGGCTAAAATCACAAGAGCTAAAATAGATCTTAACCCTTTTTAAACTTAAAATATATATATTATTATATTAATAATTTATTATCAGTATACCACAAAAGCAGACTCTAATGTCTATTAACTTAAACTTGATGAAAGTAACTTATATGTTATATATTTTAAAATATAAAAGTTATTCCAGATACGAAAAAATCATAAAGATTTAAGAAGCTCATTACCAAAATTATAAGGGTTAAAATTGACCTTAAACCTTTTATAAAAGGTTGCTAAGTATTCATTGCACTAGAAAAAGATAAGGATTCATACATAATGTCAAAATTATAATAGACATATTATTTTTAGATTATATCACCCATGATAATCTCCCGTCCAAATACGAGCGATAATGAATGAAATTGTATGGACAAACTAAGATTTCAATCGAATCTATATTTATCTTATGGTTGAATTATTACATAACATTATAGGCATGTCTATATCATCTTATCGGAATCAAACCGACGATATATGGTTAAAGTTAGTCCAAATCTCGTCCACCCTAGTCAAATAAGCAAGTTGTACATGAACAAAAACAAAATGTCGTCCAACTTTTGTTCGGTGACTTTGCATGAGCCATCTGATACACCCACATTGATTTGTCATAATTAAGCTAGCTAGCTTTGATATGAGAAGCATACGTTAAAAAAAAAATCAGTACAAATTATGTTGGATAGAAATTGAAGTCTTGAGGCTATATATATTTTGTTATGATCAAGACATCCAAAATTGTGGATCTCAAGATCTTTACTATACACATTAGCAAAGCCTCATCAAAACTCCAAGATTACAATATCTAATTTTTTAAGATTGATAAGTATTTTTAAAAATTATAATTATATTTAAATTAGTTCGAGGAGTACTAATTAAATTGAAAGTCTTTGTGAATTAAAATTTATTCATATAAATACACATTGAGTTTTAGGGTTTTGGTAAAAGGGAGAAATAGAGGCAAGACACTTTGGGTGTTTCTATTTGACTATGATCTGGGCACTATCAATGGGGATTAAACATTTGCATCCATTAAAAACTAGTTTTTTTCTAAGTCTTGATAGAACAAGATATGTATTATCTAGATTTTGTCACGAAGAGATAGCATAACCAAAGCTGTCATTACTAAAAAAATATCTGTTCTAATATATGACCTTAGTTATATATATATTGCTTTAAGAAAAAAATTATTTAAAAAATATTCTTTTATAAGCATATGAACCTCACGAATCTTAGTTTTATTTGAGATATGCAAGCATATTAGATTGAGTCATTTCCCTTAGCCAATCTGGTGAGAGTCTACCAAGAGCAGACAAAAGCTTAGATCGAAAGTCTTGGATGATTGGTGTATATTTAAAGATATTGACCTTACCGACAACTCAATGCATGTCTTCTCATAAGATCTAAATGATTGATTCGCATGGCTTTCGTACTATGAGAATAGTATTGATATTGACGTTATCGATATCTCAATGCATTCTTGTCATAAGACCTAAATGATTGATTCGCATGGCTTTTGTACTATGAGAATAGTATTTTTTAGATACTGTGTCGAGGCAAATCTATATGACTTTGGACATGTGAAAAGAGTTCAAGATTTAATTATTTGTCATATAATAAGAAAAAGTAGTTCGGTATGAGGCTTCCGCCAATGCGAATTGACGTTAAGATGGCATCTAATGCTCCTTTGTTAAGGTAAAACTAACACGAACTTTTGCATAGACAACAACGACTACAGGTGCTGCTTTCCCACATGGAGTCTATATATATATATATATATATATATATATATATATCTCTCACTCCTACCAAATCCATTGTCTTACCTCAGGAGACTTACACGACAGTACATCACACTGTCCCATGCTGAAATGAATGGTTGACAAAGTGGAGAGAGATCAGCGTGCGGTGAATCCTGTTGCCATGGTATGCACGTTTTCTAGATTCGTTCTGTACTCGGCGTATCAATTTTCTTTGTGCTTACAGATTCTCTTCCAGTATTCGAAGTCATAATCGATCTCAGTAAACTCTTCCATCATAGAAAGTCTATGTGAGAGCGCCATCATCTAACATTCAACGGTTGGTATAGTAGAAATTAAGTGGTGAGTCCTATGCCGTGTTATGCACGCTGTTGTAATGTCATTTCATATATTCAAATTCTTCGAGTTGAATCTCTATTTACAAAAGAATAAAAGAAAACATGCGGAGAGATCGGTGTTTGGTGAATCCAACGTTGTGATAGATGAGCAGAGCATTGAGTTGCTCTGCTTCCAGTTCTTCGTGGTTGTATATACAAGTTGCTATATTAGCTATGGACAAACATTTGCAGCCAATTACTTGATGGCACACAACTCAGTGGATACGTGCTGCATCGTTGGACGACACACCGGAGTGAAATCTTGACCACCGTAGAGACTGCGCCTGAAACTTCAGCTGGAGGAAGTGGAAGATGTGGGTCGAGCATCTCTCTCATCGCGCTACCTTCGTCATGATAGCTAGAGATGAGATCGCCTGGATGTCTCCCAGTAGAACCTCAAGCGTCACGACTCCAAAACCACTGAATACCATTGCATTGCACTGCATCATACATGATAAGCAGATAAGATTTTCTCAAGGCAGTTGAGGAAATCTCTAAACAATTGAGAAAAATCCTCCATGATGAATGTGTATAACCTCCTTGCTGAATGTGTATAAATAGCTATCAAGAGTTCACTATCAAAATGAACTAGACAATTACATCTTATACATTTCATAGTTTCTTCTACAATTTTTATTTTTCTATATTCTTCGTTTAATTTTTATCATGGTATCAGATTTCTATCTTTCTATCTTTCTATACACATGGTTATATCCTCTCCACCATAAGTCTGATGTTTCCACAGTATTTACCAACTTTCGAAAGTTGGTCGAGAATTTTTTTCAATCTTCCATTAAAACAGTTTACTCTGATGGCGGAGGCGAATATCAAGCCCTCGCATCCTGTCTCTCTGCTTGTGGTATATAACACATCAAGTCACCCCCATATACTCCCCAGTTGGTTGGCTCTGTCGAACGCAAACATCGGCATATCGTTGAAACTAGTCTCTCCCTTCTACATCAAGCATCTATGCCACCACCTTTTTGGTCAGTAGCTTTTCAAACTGCAGTTTATCTTATTAATCGTATGCTCACTCCAGTCTTACAATACCAGTCACCATTTGAAAATTTATTCCACAAGCTTCCAAACCTTCATAAACTCAAAGTTTTTGGTTGTTTATGTTATCCATGGCTTCGTCCCTATGCGTCACATAAGCTAACACCACGATCTAAGCCTTGCACTTTTATTGGCTACTCTCTTGAACACAATGCTTTTCGAGGCCAGTGAACCCACTACAATCACTCAAGCTTAAAAATCTTCTCACTGGCGTAAAGCCATGTGTGACGAATATGATGCTCTCATCCATAACTCTACATGGACCTTAGTACCCTTTCATCACACACAAAATATCATCGAGTGTAAATGGGTCTTTCGAATTAAGCGGAACCCAGACGGATCCGTTGCTAGATATAAAGCACGTTTAGTCGCCAAAGGGTTTCATCAACGACCTGGTGTCGACTTCACAGAGACATTTAGTCCCTGTTGTTAAACCTACAATAATCCGTCTTATCCTGAGTTTGGCCATCTCAAAGGGCTATCACATACGACAATTGGATGTTAACAATGCCTTTTTACAGGGGACACTTACTGAAGATGTTTTTATGCAGCAACCTCCTGGTTTCGTTCATCCTCAATATCCGAGGCAAGTTTGCAAACTTCAAAAAGCTATTTATGGACTTCGTCAAGCTCGAAGGGCTTGGTATAACGAGCTTGGCTCATTTTTAACCTCAATTGGCTTTATCAATTCCAAGTATGATACCTCGTTATTCATTTGCCAGCACAATGGAAGCATAATATATCTTTTAGTATATGTGGATGATATCATTGTCATAGGAAATGATCCTTTGAAGACTCAGGCATTTCTAAAGCACTTGGCCGATCGATTTTCCCTCAAAGATCTAGGAACTTTAAGCTACTTTTTGGGAGTGGAAGCAACATTTACACCTTCAGGTCTATTCCTTTCACAAAGAAAGTATATTCAAGATTTATTATCAAAGACAAACATGCAGGATGCGAAAGAGGTTACAACTCCTCTCTCCACCAGTGAATCACTTAAATTATGTGATGGAAGTCCTACTACAGATTCGACTAAATATCGACAAGTCCTTGGCTCCTTACAGTACTTGGCTCTCACTCGTCCAGATATTTCATTTGCCGTCAATAAATTATCGTAATTCATGCATCGACCATCTACTACGCATTGGTTTGCGGTTAAACGAATTTTGCAGTATCTTAAAGGGACTCTTAATCATAGCATTTTTCTTCGTAAAAATACTTCACTCCATCTCCATGCCTTTGCTGATGCTGATTGGGCAGGGAACTTTGATGATAGAACATCTACGTCAGGATACATTGTCTTCCTTGGTGCTACTCTAATTAGTTGGAGTTCTAAAAAACAAAAGACGGTTGCAAGATCTACAACTAAAGCTGAATATCGTGTCATCGCCACCGCCGCTGCTGAACTCAATTGGGTCACAAATCTGTTCAAGGAACTCAACGTCAACTCCACAGTTATTCCTACAATATATTGTGATAATATTGGAGCTACCTACTTATGTGCTAATCCAGTGTTCCATTCCCGTATGAAACACATAGCCATTGACTTCCGCTTCGTACGAGATTAAGTTGTCAGACATCAACTCCGTGTTTCTCACGTACATACAGCTGATCAACTAGCAGACACACTCACAAAGCCTCTCGTCTGTAAACTTTTTTCATCGGCATCCTAGATGGAAGCTCAATCTTGCGGGGGCATGATAAGCAGAAAAGATTTCCTCGAGGCAGTTGAGGAAATCTCTAAACAGTTGAGAAAAATCCTCCATTATAAATGTGTATAACCTTCCTGCTGAGTGTGTATAAATAGCTATCAAGAGTATATTACTCTAAGCAGCATAGCAATCCAATATGCTAAGCCGTGAGAATAGAAAGCTCATTGCTCTGATTCGTGGAAATGGTGTAGGAGATTTCATTTGATAATATTTAATGGATGCATGAGCTATTGATTACGTAACGAAATCACTAAAGCAAACAACACAAACAAATCTGCCGGTTCCTGCGAATGAATTCCTACTCTTCGGTCGGCCCTCTGTCATGCCTCCGTAGCAGAGCAGTCGTGGTGGGCAGGTACACATCAGAAACCAATCATCCCTCAGCCTTCATTTAATTTTCTTCACAAATTCTCAAGAAACATATAGTACAAGAAAATCAAAATTTTCAAGCGTCCAAGATTTAGAAAAGAGATCGATTACCATCCGATGCTTTTATTAAACACGCTGAAGAATGAAACCACTAATAAAGCAAGCCATACGGAAACAAAGTCTACCGATTCTGACCAAAAGAAGCATCGGGGCACAGAGGAGTGCATATAGATCATATCTCCACGCTCATCAAGTAAGAAAACTTCAATGCATCAATAGATCGGAGGCTTGGTGGGGGTGTTCTGACCACGCATAACTTGTCGGAGACCTGTTTCATTGTCGGGCGTGATTCAGGGTGGTTGTCCACGCTACGAAGAGCCAAGCTCAAAATTGCAACTACTTCATCCGCAACTTGACCCTCCGGAACGGGTAGACGTCGGTCCAATACGTCTTTCACAAAGCTATCGTTGATCGGTGAAGACGACAGAATGGAAATGAGCACTTCTCCATACTCTCCCATCAGTAACTCCAGCGTCACCACTCCGAAACTGTACACGTCGCATTGGGTGGTCACTCTCATTGTATATGCAAGCTCTGCAGACAGCAAGAGCCAATGATCAAACCGCCAATCCATAGATATCTCCTCCAAGATATAATTTGAATATGTTCACAATTGCAAGTATTCTTAATTTGCACAAACTACGAGATCTGAGAGAGAGAGAGAGAGAGAGAAACTCACCTGGTGCTAAGTAACCCCGTGTGCCTGCAAGCATGGTCCAATTTGATGAATCCGGATTCAGTAGTCGAGCAATTCCAAAGTCGGAAACACAAGCCTTGAATTCGGAATCAAGTAGGATGTTGTTGCTGGTAATATCTCGATGAACGATGGGTGGTGTGCAGTCATGATGCATGTAGGATAAAGCGCAGGCGACATCCTTCACGATGGTCACCCTCTTCACCCAGTCCAATTCAGCTGCAGTCTCGCTTCGGAGGACAGATCCCAGACTTCCTCTCTCCATGTACTCGTACACCAGAAATTTGCGTCGGGGAGAGGAGCAGAACCCGTAAAGCTTGACGATATTGCGATGTCGAATTTGAGTAAGAGTTTGTATCTCAGTTTGAAAGGGTTGCTCGTCGCATGTACCTTCAGTGTCTGGTAGATGAATCTTCTTCACCGCTAGCAGTTCCCCACTTGCTAACTCTGCTCTGTAGACACTGCCGTATGCACCGCTTCCGATACAGTACTTGGCATCGAAATCTTCGGTGGCTTCGATGATGTCCTTGTATACGTCTCTTCCATCAAAATTCAATATAGAGAATGCACCTTCTTTGATGTGATTATCATCGACCGGTACTGCCGGCTTCTTTCTCTTGTGCAATTGAAAAGCAGCTGCAGTGAATACAAACAAGAGAAGGAAGACGACGACGGAAGGAATGATGGCTATTACAACCACTTTGTGGCGCTTGCTTCGGTCATCTTTCGTTGGAGTACCGAGTGTAACACACGGAGGCAATCCTCGAACAACTCCACACAGATCATTGTTATGGGCAAACCACTCCGCCGGGGCTCTTCGGAAAGCTGGGCTATCAGGAACAGGGCCGTCCAGTTCATTGTAGGATACATCTACGGTAGACAAGCTCGTCATATACGTTAGCGAAGAGGGAAGATGACCCGACAAGGAATTATGCGATAGATTCAGGATTTGCAGCATCACCAATTTGCTGAGTTGGGATGGAATCTCCCCTGTTAGTGTGTTGTGGCTGACGTCAAACGTGTCTTGAAGGACCACCAGATTACCAATGGCCAAAGGAATGGTTCCACTGAAGTTGTTGTTGTTAAGCTTCAACGATCGGAGTTTCCTGCAGTTGCCTAATTGATCTGGGAATCTTCCTGCCAAGTTGTTGGATGAGAGATCAAGTAGTTCAAGATTGGACAGCATTCCAAACTCCGAAGGCACCTGGCCGACGAGTTGGTTGTTGCCCAAGTTCAGATTGTATAGAAGGGTTAAGCTGCCGAAGCTCTTTGGGATCTCTCCTTGTAGGTAGTTGCCCGAGAGGTCCAGCCCTTGCAGTTTCGTCAACTGCCCAAACTCGGTGGGTATGACTCCGGTGATGTTGTTATTTGAGATTCTGAAGAGCGTCAGATTGTGCCATCTTGCCCAGTCTGGTGAGAGCGTACCGGAGAATAGATTGAAGCTCAAATCCATATAAGAAAGATGGGGATACACTCCGAGACATTGAGATACATCTCCGGTGAGTTGGTTGTGTTCAAGACGGACCCTTTCTAGTGTCGTACAATTTTTCAAGGTCGTGGGAATGGGACCTTCGAAATTGTTCATTTGAAGAATGAGGAATTGTAGGGCTCCACCTTTACATATATCTTGGGGTAAATAGCCAGAGAAGCTATTATTTGACAACACTAGGTATGTCAGTCCATGAATGTTATTAATCTCCGTAGGCAAAGGTCCGGACAATAGATTATTGTATACACCTAGTTTTACGAGTTTAGTCATATTTCCTATAGAGGACGGGACGGGACCTGACAGTAGATTTTTGAAGAGTGCCAGATCAGTAAGTTCAATTAGATTCCCAATCTCGAAAGGAATAAAACCGGATAATTGATTATCCAAAAGATAAAGAATATTTAATTTAGTCAAGTTTCCTATAGAGGAAGGGATGGGACCCGTCAAAAGATTCGTTGAGAGTATGAGATTAGTAACTTCAATTAGATTTCCAATCTCAAGAGGAATAAAATCAGACAATTGATTATCCCAAAGGTAAAGGATTTTTAATTTGGTCATATTTCCTATAGAGGAAGGAATGGGACCACTCAAAAAGTTTTTCGAGAGTGAGAGATTAGTAACTTCAATTAGATTTCCAATCTCAAAAGGAATAAAACCAGACAATTGATTATCCCAAAGGCTAAGTCTCTCTAATCTAGTAATGTTTCCTATAGAAAAAGGAATTGAATTGGTTAATAGGTTTTCTGACAAGTTGAGATCGGTAACCTCAACTAGATTTCCAATCTCAAAAGGGATAGGACCTGAGAGTTTATTTCTCTGTAGCCAAAAAAATTGCAGTTTGGTTAGGTTTCCAAAAGAAGAGATAACCCCACCTCTTAGATTATTATCGGCGATTGATAGGTAAACGAGATTAACTAGATTTTCAAATCCTCGAGGGATGACACCAGTTAATTGATTTTGGTAAAGATCTAAGTGATAGAGCTTTGTCAAATTTCCTAAACTAGATGGGATCGAACCAGATAGCCTATTAACCCCAATATCCAAATACATCAACTCCTGAAACCTCCCTAACTCCTTAGGAATGACACCCACAAGCTTATTATCTTTCAGGTGCAAGGACGTAAGGCCGGTGAGGTTGCAAAGAGATGGAGGTATAGCACCAACCATTTGATTATGGCTAAGACTCAGGAATCGAAGCTCTTTCATGGAGCCCATCCCAACTGGGATTTTGCTTGTGAACTGATTGCTAGTGAGATCAAGAGATACGAGCCTGGAGAGAGCAGAGATGGCCGGAGGAATTACCCCACCGAACTGATTGTAGGAAAGATTGAGACGGAGGAGCGATCCCAAAGTCGAAAAGTCAAGAGCATCAAGTGGCCCTGCCAAGCGCATGCTCGGCAGGGATATCTCGGTGATCGCCGAACGCCCTCTACCTGCGACGGGGTAATTGCAAGTAACTCCGGTCCAATTGCAAGGACTAGAATTGAGATTCCAAGATCTCAGGGATTGAGGACTCCTAAGAGTGGCTTTCCAATGGAGCAACGCCCTCCCTTGGGATCCGAGTGAAGCTTTGACAAGAAGAGCACTGGGAAGCGATAGCAGCAGCAAAGTGGCACAAAGCAAAGTTTTGTGAAGCTGAGATGCCATACAGCAAGACAAGAAGGCAAAGATGTGTTTTTCTGTTGCATGGTCGTTGAGCAAAGAGATCAGGTATTTATAAGGGGATACACATCAATGAGTGCATCTCAATATTATTGACCAATTCTCTCACTGCATGCATGCTTCGGTCACCAGAATTCAACAACTATGACTCAAAATTCCATTGGTCATGACATCTAGTGCTATGCATGCCGCTTAAGACTTTTTCTCTGCTACCATTTTTTGTCTTTGGCATGCAAATTACTTTTTTTTTGTACTCTTATTAAACTAATCTTACAGCGATGTCATAAGTTTACCGAAAAGTCTACGGTACAAGAGATGATGTGGTGATTACTATGCCGTGTAATGTATGGTATCGTACTGTCTACTAAGATGGAGAGATCAATCGTGTGATGGATCTCAAGTCATGTTAGACGTGCCACTCTTTCCACATTAATTCTCTTTAGAGTAGCTTTTTTTTCATTGTGTAAAACATAAAACGTTGCTATATTAGCAATCGAGAGGATAAGTAAGAGAGGAAAAAAGATATTTTAGATAAGAATTTTGATAGTTTTGTATTTTACTATATCAGCAATTAAGTTGATAAGCCATGAGAGGACGACATCTATGTTAATTATATGCGTCCCCTTTGATCACCAAGTTTTCTTTCTTTTTCTAAAGAAATATATATATATATATATATATATATATATATATATATATATATATATATATATATATATATATATATATATATATCACATGATTATACCTCCCAGGTTAAGTCAACTCAACCATATCAACTTGGATGAATTTTTTAAGAAGGTTGCTCAGTGAATTGTGAGAAGAATATAAGGATTCATAAGCAATGTCCAAATTATAATAAAGATATATTATTTTTAGATTATATTAATTTTGTCCAAATATGAGTAGTAACGAATGAGATTGTCAAGACGAGCTATGATTTCAATCGAACCTATATTTGTTTTATGGTCAAATTATTAGATAATATTATAGATATAGCGATATTATCTTGTTGGAATCAGAACCATGGCGTTGAAGCATACCTTGCGAATCTCGTCCACCCTAGTCAAATAAGCAAGTTGTAGGGAAACAAAAACAAATGTCACCTAACTATTGTTCGGTGACTTTGCATGAGCCATCTGACACACCCACATTGATTTGTCACAATTAAGCTAGCTAGCTTTGATATGAGAAGCCTAAGGTAAAAATAAAGAATCAGTACAAATGATGTTTTAAGGCTATTTTTTTATGATCAAGACATCCAAAATTCTGGATCTCAAGAACTTTACTATAAAGTCTCATCACAACTTCAAATATTATAATTTCTGATTTATTAGGATTGATAAGTATTTTAAAAAATTATAATTATATTTAAATTAATTTGAGGAGTTCTAATTAAATTAAAAATCTTTGTGAATTAAAATTTATTTATATAAATACACATTAAGTTTCAGGGTTATGATAAACGAGAGATATAGAGACAAGACACTTTTGGGTGTTTGACTATGATCTGGACAGAGATTAAACATTGATATATATTAGTTATCTAAGCTATGTTACAATGATGTCCTTTCATATGTCTCTTCCAACAAAATTCAATGTACAGAATGGCACCTCCTTTGATGTGATTATTATCAACAGGTAAATAGTCATGAATATAAACAAGAGATGGAAGAAGACCATAGAAACAATGATTGCTACTATTATAATAATTTTATGGCTCTTGCGTTGTTTATAATAATAAGTCTGACAATCTAACACTTCAAAGAAGAACGAAGAATACAGAGATACATTATCATTTTATCTGGAATCTCGTAGCAAGTGGAGCTATAGCAATGAAATATTACGGAACAGATTGAACAGCTTAAGAATATCTTCACCAAGTCACTTCCAATTCAAAAGCATGTTTATTTCATATCGTAAATCAGTATATGTAATTATGAATCAAAGAAGAGTGTTGAGAATTGATTCATAGTAGTTATCTGAGTAGTTATTATGTTCTGGATAGTTTTAAATATGTTTTAAAAAATGATCCATGATCTAGAAGTTACAAGATAATTCCTACATCTAACTCAATCATGTGTGATATGATCAAATAAGGTAATTATCACTAAGTCCTATAAATAGGATCATAGTTTAATGAAGCAAGATAGAAGAAGTATATACTTTGGAATATTATTCTACGTCAATCCTCTTGTTTAAATACTACATCGGTTTTCTTGATCGAAATAATTTTTTTTAATTGTATCGTAATATTCTGTTTTTATCATTTTCTTACGCCTTCATCCCAATAAAGTCGTTTTTAATCGCAACAGGATCGTCCCCAAAAGGATTCTGTTTTTATTGTTTTTATCTTTTGATGTCGTTTCCTTTGACATCAAAAGAGATGAGCTCAGAGAGAGTGAAGATGGTGGGAGGGATCTGCCCGCTGAGCCTTGTGAACGTGAGATTGAGGCCGGTCAGTGAGGCAAGGCGGAGAAGTTGAGAGTGTGGAGTGGCCCATCCAAAACCATGCTCGGCAGATTAACCTCGGTGATCACCCTGTGACGCCGGAGGCTGCAGGTTATGCCTCTCCAGATGCATGAGCTGGTGCTGAGGTTCCAAGATCGAAGTGATTGTTGGCTTCGGAGGGTGGTTTTCCATTAGAGGAGCACTCGACCTTGCGATGCAAGCGAAGACGATGCCAGCTTCGGAGAAACTGAGAAGACAAGCAAGAGAAGAAGAAGGCGGTGGAGAGATTTCTGGGAGAAGAAAGATTCCATTGCTAGACACGCCAACTGTGTCACGCATATTCTTTTCCCTCTAATGTGGAACGATGATACGAGCGAATAATGCATATTCTTTTCCCTTATCCTTTTCTCTTTGACGACATGATCATTTTATATTTGTAGTAAACAGGGAGTTGGTAGTTTCCAATAGCAGCGTAGTCTCGAGGCACTGAATCAGACAACCATTGCATTGCATCATACGAACGCTATTCCTCCCTATTGCTTTAAATATTACTCTAAGCAGCATAGGAATCCCATATGCTAAGCGGTGAGAATAGGAAGCTCATTGCTCTGATTCGTGGAAATGGTGTAGGAGATTTCATTTGATAATATTTAATGGATGCATGAGCTATTGATTACGTAACGAAATCACTAAAGCACACAACACATATAAATCTGCTGGTTGCTGCGAATGAATTCCTACTCATCGGTCGGCTCTCTGTCATGCCTCCGTAGCAGAGCCGTCATGTTGGGCAGGCACAAATCAGAATCCAATCATCCCTCAGCCTTCATTTAATAACCTACACAAATTCTCAAGAAAGTGTACATACAAGCAAATCAGAATCCAATCATCCCTCAGCCTTCATTTAATAACCTACACAAATTCTCAAGAAAGTGTACATACAAGCAAATCAGAATCCAATCATCCCTCAGCCTTCATTTAATAACCTACACAAATTCTCAAGAAAGTGTAAAGCATATAGTACAAGCAAATCAAATTTTCAAGCGTCCAAGATTTGCATAACAAGGCAAAGATTACCAACCGATGCTTTTATTAAACACGCTGCAGAATGAAACCAATATGCTTTTATTAAACTCTGCTCTCTAGACTCTGCCAATATGCACCACTTCCGAAATAGAATTTGGCAACGAAATCTTCGGTGGCTTCTATGATGCCCTTTTATACGTCTCTTTCATCAAAATTCAACATAGAGAAATAAAAATATATTATTATCAGCAGCTACCGTCTGCTTCTCTCTTATGGAATCGCAAGGCAGCTCCGATGAATATAAGCAAGAGAAATAAAAAGAAGACACGCAATGATAGCTAGTAACTCAACAAATTGAGTACAAATGTTTCCTTTTGTTGGAGATTAAAAACTTACTTGTAAAGATCATTATACCTCTCGGGTCAAAGTAACTCAACCATACCAACTTGATGAATTTTTCTAAAAGTTTGTTAAATATTCGTTGTGTGAGAAGGAGATAAGGATTCATATGCAAAGTCAAAATTGTAACAGAGACGTTAATTTTGGATTATATCAGCCCCCCTCAAATATGAGTGGTAATAAATAAGATTATAAGAATGAGCCACTATTTCAATCAGGCCCATATGTACCTAATGGTCGAACTATTACATAATATTATAAGCATGTCTATATCAACTTGTCAGGATCAGACCCATGGAATACGGTTTAAGTTGGATACATTGCAAATCTCATCCACCGTAGTCAATATAGCAAGTTGTGCAGGAACAAAAGCCAAAAGTTATTCAACTTTTGTTCCGTGACTTTGCATGAACCATCTGATACACCCCTTATTGATTTGTCATAATTAAGCTAGCTAGCTTGATATGAGAAGCCTACGTTAAAAATAAAACTTTAATACAAATTATGTTGGATAGAAATTGATGTCTTGGGACTATTTTTTTAATAATCAAGACATCAAAAATTATGGATCTCAAGAACTTTAAGATGGACATTAGCGAAGCCTTATCACAACTTCAAGATTATAATTTCTGACTTGTTAGGATTGATAATTATTTTTAAAAATCATAATTATATTAAATTGGTTGGAAGAATCCTAATTAAATTAAAAATCCTATATGAATTCGGATTTATTCATATAAATACACATCAATTTTTAGGGTTTTGATGAGAGGAAGAGGTAGAAGCAAGATACTTTCGATTCTCTCAAGGCAAAGGCAAAGGCAACACATTTTGGTGAGAGGGAGAGGTAAAGGCAACACATTTTGGGTGCTCCGATTCTCTCAAGTAGATATAAAGAGGGTTTAAAGAAGAATTCTTTAGGTTTATATGAGATAATGTGTAATGGGAGTTATGTGAGGATATTTCAAAATTTTATAATTAATCTCATATATCCTGAAAAATATAGTTTTCTCTATGGATATAAACGAGATTTGTTAAACTATGTTTAATCTTACATCAACTCCCTCTCTGATACAGTATTTGATTATTGATATATGTGGCATTTTTTTTGGTATTTTTTTAGTTTTCTCCCTCACCAACATGATTAACGAATATTTGTAAAGTTAATTATTTTCCTCGTACAATACTATTACATATCCAAACCACATATAAGGCATAACATCATGCAGAAACTTCGAGATGTAACTGAGATACCCTCGAGGTGAAAATATCATACTCCCTCATATGACCTGTACAAAGACTGATGTCGGGAATGGGTTTCCTGACCTGGTCCCTTTGATGATTAAGTTAGTATCTCGAGTTGTGATAAACTTTTATACCAAATAATAAAAAGATTGAATATTTTGTAGGAAGGTAGCCTCTATTGATCTCTAATAGCCTCATTCTGAACTTTTACCTATATAGGCGATAAGAGAGAGGCAACCTTCAAGTGACTATTTTGGACTCACACATTCACGTGGGTTGATAGAGAGGATAGGGTTTGTTTCCCCTATGCCAGTATGGTTATCATGTTGATGTCACATCTCAGATAATAGATCATTGATATTTTTCTTATGCATACTTTGGAAGCTCCCTTAGGAGAGACTTAAAGTGCGATGTTCGGCTTATTCAATACATTGAGCTTACACTTCTTTAATTGGTTCTTTGAGGGGGTTGAGAGTATCTCACATGTATTGGTCATGAGGGGGTCAAAAATACCTAGGCTCTGTGCCTCGGGCAAGCCCCGAGTGAGTAGAGAGTGCTTGACCTCCGCATCTTGATTGGACCTCGACGGGATCAAGGGCACTCAACCTCAACACATTGGGCGAATGTCGAGGGAGTCAAGGATGCCCAATCTATGTGTCTCGGGCAAGCACCAAGGGGGTTAGGGGCACCCAACCTTCATGAGTCAAGCAAACCCAAGAGGGGTTAGACAAGCACTGAAGGGGTCAGGGGTGCCCAACATTCATGCATCGGGCAAGCATCGAGGAGGCCGGAGACACTTGACCTTTGTGCATTGAGCACACTCCTAAGGGGTTGAGGACACCTAACCCATGTGCCTCGGGTAAGCACTGAGGCGGTCGGGGGCACTTGAATTTCACACATTAGGCAAGCGCCAATGAGGTCGAGGATGCCCGACCTCTACACATTGAGGACACCCGAGAGGGGTCATGGATGCCTAACTTATATGCCTCAAGCGAGTATTGAGGGAGATCGAGGGCGCCCGACATGTGCATGCTATTGAAAAGGTTAAGCTTCCTGCATTCATCGGGTGTGTTTATGAAGGGGTTGGGTCTTCTCAACCTATGTCTTTCATGAGATCATAGTCGAGAGGGTCGAGTTTTTTCGGTATACATATCTCGGAGATAATTTTGAGGGGGTCAAGTCTTCCCGACCTATGCCTCTCAGGAGGCGATCGAGGGGGTCAGGCTCTCTCAACCTATGCACCTCAAACATATGTAATTTTTTTATATTACGATTTATAAACTTTAATAAAATTTATAAATCTTGAAGATATTAGGATGTTGAATTTGAGTTGACCATATTTTTTTTAATTTTACTGATGGATTATTTCATGTCAGCCCTACCGTTCACTATATGTCACCACATCAACCCCACATTCGTGTGGACCGAGAAACCTACATAGTAGCCAACTCAAGCGTGTAAAGCATTAGATATTTCCTTTCCATCTTCACCTTCAGAGAAAGCAATTCCCCATCTCACAGCTGTGGTATGCCAGCCAATTCTTATCTACTCGGCATGCTTCCAAAGCAAGGAGAAAATAGGAGATGGAACCTAGCATGCAGCACCCTCTAAAACTATATATTAAAAAGATTATTATATAAAATGACATACATACATGATAGTAACTCATGGATTCGAACATGAAATCTATTATCTATGTAATAATATACTAATCAATTTGAATATCTTAATAAAAACTATAACATAACTTCATAAGAAAATAGACCATTCAATTTAGATTACTTTCACCAAATTCTCAAGAAAATAATAAAGCTTTTAATATAGATAATTCCAACATTTCAAGCCCCACAAGTAGATGAAAACGATCAAAGACAAGTCCGTTGTGTTTATCGAATTTTTTTGTTTCGGAGAAAAACTAAACTTTACGTTTCAAGTAACGAAAGTAAAGTTTCCTTTAAAGAACAAAATTATGTTAAATTAAGAAAAATATCTGCTTCTCGAACACTTCAGAACTTTTTTTTTTTAATTTATTGAATGTCGATTGAGATTCGGAACTATTTTTATGTCCATTTTAATTTAGCTTACAATTGTTCAATGATCAATTTTATGATTGTTACGGGAAGAAATTGTTGATGACCAGCCGAATGTGGCTCCTCATATGATTACTATCTGTGCTTGCCACCGTCGTCTCTTCTTGCAGTGAGGAAGCACATGCGGCAAACCTTTTAACTTTCCGACACAAGCCCTGTGTTGTGGGTAAACCACTCTACTGTAGCGTTTATTGAAAACTCGGGAATCAGGGACAGGTCCCTCCAGTTCATTGTATGATACATAAATGATCGATAAGCTGAATCATGTCACCTATTGAAGAAGGAAGATGTGCAGACAAATCGTTATACAATAGATTCAGACTTTGCAGCATAACCAATTTGCGAAATTGAGATGGTATATTTCCCCTGTTAGCGAGTTCTGGCTGTCGTCGAATATGTCCTGAAGGTCCACCAGATTGCCCAGTTCAAAGGGAATTGTTCCACTGAAATTGTTGTTGTTGAGCTTCAACGATTAGAGTTTCATGTAGTTGCCTAATTGATACGGGATTCTTCTTGTCTAGTTGTTGGGATCTCTTGTAGATAGTTGGAAGATAGGTCCAGATCTTGCAGCTCGGTAACTGTCCAAATTGGGGTGGTATCTTTAGAGCTAGCCCCAAGAAATTTACCGAAGGGTAATTTTGGTAACCCGACAAAGATAATAAAACGAAAAGAATAAAAGCGACAAGAACACCATATTTACGTGGTTCGGTCAATTAACCTTGACCTATATCCACGAACGAATGAGGAGCAAATCACTACTATAAAAGAGACTATTACAAATGCAGATGTTCCTAAACCATAAAATACTCGAAAATACTAAATAAGAAAAACCTTAACTATAAGCCCAAACTATTGAACTGAGTATAGACTTAAACCCAAAGCAAACACTTAGGTTTTTCTTGTGGTGCCACTTGTGGTGTTTTTGACTTTAAAGCCTAGGCCCTTATTTATAGTTCCAATAGGAGATAACAAGCTTGGTTTTCCCGATGTGGGACTATGGGACTTGCCAAACTAACAAATCTCCACCTTGGCATGTCCCAACAAAACTTGCTCCACTTTCTTCATAAAAGCCCCAACGGGCAATCACCAACAATGAACACCAACCAAGTCCAAGCACTGCTTGAACTTGTAAACTGGAAGAGGCTTCGTAAGCATATCAGTTGGATTATCCTTCGTATGAATTTTCTGAACAAGGACTTTTCCCTCAGCAATGGTATCCCATTTGCATCCAACAATTTTCTTACCCGAAAGCGGCTCCACAAGATCCCAAGTTCTATTCTGATGGAGAGATTCAATTTCTTCATTCATCGCGATCAACCACTTAGCGGAATTATCACAAGAAACTGCATCTGAGTAAGAAGTAGGCTCACCAACTTCACTTGTTTCTTCTGCAACAGACAAAGCATATGCAACCAAATTTGCATATCTTTGTGGTGGTCAAATATCTCTCCGTGGTCTATCCTTGACTATGGAATATTGCTCTTCCTCTGGATCAACTTCATCAGTAGACTCGGGACCATCTACTAGCATTCTTTGAGTAGAAGAGTTCGACTGAAAAGAATCAGACCTACCAATCTCAAGCTCCACCTACTTCTGCGCACTATTATTTGTACAACTAGTAGATTCCTCTTTAGAAGATAACATAGATAATTCATCAAAAGTAACATCTCTACTGATTACAAATTTTGGGGATTTGGGATCAAAACACCATAATATGTATCCTTTCACTCCGGAAGCATACCCAAGGAAAATGTATTTTTTAGCTCGAGACTCTAATTTTTCTTCATTTATATGCATGTATGTTGTACACCCAAAAATTTTTAAATCAGAGTAATCAGAAGGAGTACCTGACCAAACTTCCTCCGGAGTTTTAAAGTTAAGTGCTACAGACGGAGCGCGAATGACAACGTAACAGGCCATATTAATCGCCTCTGTCCAAAAGTCCTTTGTCAACCCTACATTTGAGATTATACACCTTGCTCTTTTCAAGAGTGTTCTGTTCATACGTTCGGCCACACCATTTTGCTGAGGCATCATCCTAACAATGCGATGCCGAATGATTTCTTTATTTTTGTAAAATTCATTAAAGTCACCTTCACAAAACTCCATGCCATTATCTATTCGAAGCCGCTTAATCTGTTTACCTGTTTGCTTCTCAATCGAAGTCTTCCATTGTTTAAATGTTAGAAAAACATCATTTTTATGCTTAAAAAAATAAACCCAAACTTTTCTAAAATAATCATCAATGAAAGTTAACATATACCTGGCACCACCCTTAGACTGAATATGAGTTGGACCCCAAAGGTCTGAATAAATATAGTCAAGAGTACCTTTCGTTTTGTGAACTGCCGGAGAATTGAAGCCGACTCTTTTCTGCTTTTCAAAAACGCAGTGTTCACAAAAATCCAGTGGCCCAACACTTTGTCCGTAAAGTAGACCCCTTTTGCTCAATATACTCAAACCTTTTTCGCTCATATGATTGCCCAAATGGAATTGTTCCATTTAATCTGTTGTTGGATATTCTTAAGCTCGTCAAGTTTGAACAACTTCCCCATTCCGGTGAAAGCATTCCAGATAACCTGTTGTAGCTCAAGTCAATATATCTCATATTAGGATAGACTCCAAAGTGATCGAAGAGGTCTCCGGTGAGGTTGTTCCTGTCCAATCGAACCCGCACTAAGCTTGAACAGTCTCTCAAGCTCTCTGGTATCGGGGCACAGAGGAGTGCATATAGATCATATCTCCACACTCATCAAGTCGGAAACCTTCAATGCATCAATAGAACGGAGGCTTGGTGGGGGTGTTCTGACCACGCATAACTTCTCGGAGACCTGTTTCATTGTCGGGCGTGATTCAGGGCTGTTGTCCACGCTACGAAGAGCCAAGCTCAAAACTGCAACTACTTCATCCGCAACTTGACCCTCAGGAAAAGGTAGGCGTCGGTCCAATACGTCTTTCACAAAGCTATCGTTGATCGGTGAAGACGACAGAATGGAAATGAGCACTTCTCCATACTCTCCCATCAGTAACTCCAGCGTCACCACTCCGAAACTGTACACGTCGCATTGGGTGGTCACTCTCATTGCATATGCAAGCTCTGCAGACAGCAAGAGCCAATGATCAAACCGCCAATCCATAGAGATCTCCTCCAAGATATAATTTGAAGATGTTCTCAATTGCAGGTATTCTTAATTTGCACAAACTACGAGAGCTGAGAGAGAGAGAGAGAGAGAAACTTACCTGGTGCTAAGTAACCCCTTGTGCCTGCAAGCATGGTCCAATTTGACGAATCCGGATTCAGTAGTCGAGCAATTCCAAAGTCGGAAACACAAGCCTTGAATTCTGAATCAAGTAGAACGTTGTTGCTTGTGATATCCCGATGAACGATGGGCGGTGTGCAGTCATGATGCATGTAGGATAAAGCACAGGCGATATCCTTCACGATGCTCACCCTCTTCATCCAGTCCAATTCAGCTGCCGTCTCGCTTCGGAGGACAGATCCCAGACTTCCTCTCTCCATGTACTCGAACACCAGAAATTTGTCTCGAGGAGAGGAGCAGAACCCGTAAAGCTTGATGATATTGCGATGTCGAATTTGAGTAAGAGTTTGTATCTCAGTTTGAAAGGGTTGCTCGTCGCATGTACCTTCAGTGTCTGGTAGGTGAATCTTCTTCACCGCTAGCAGTTCCCCACTTGCTAACTCTGCCCTGTAGACACTGCCGTATGCACCGCTTCCGATACAGTATTTGGCATCGAAATCTTCGGTGGCTTCGATGATGCCCTTGTATACATCTCTTCCAACAAAATTCAATATACAGAATGCACCTTCTTTGATGTGATTATTATCAACAGGTACTGTATCTTTTTCTCTCTTGCGGAATGCTCCAATGAATATAAACAAGAGAAGGAAGAAGACCACAGAAGCAATGATGGCTACTATTATAACAATTTTGTGGCGCTTGCTTCGGTCGTCTGTTGTTGGAGTACCGAGTGAAATACATGGAGGCAATCCTTGAACAACTCCACACAGATCATTGTTATGGGCAAAGCACTCCGCTGGGGCTCTTCGGAAAGCTGGGCTATCAGGAACAGGGCCGTCCAGTTCATTGTAGGATACATCTACGGTAGACAAGCTCGCCATATACTTTAGCGAAGTTGGAAGATAACCCGACAGGGAATTATGCGATAGATTCAGGCTTTGCAGCATCACCAATTTGCTGAGTTGGGATGGAATCTCCCCTATTAGTGAGTTCTGGCTGACGTCAAAGGTGTCTTGAAGGACCACCAGATTACCAATGGCCAATGGAATGGTTCCACTGAAGTTGTTGTTGTTAAGCTTTAGCGATCGGAGTTTCGTGCAGTCGCCTAATTGATCTGGGATTCTTCCTGCCAAGTTGTTGGATGAGAGATCAAGCAGTTCAAGATTGGACAGCATTCTAAACTCCGGAGGCACCTGGCCGACGAGTTGGTTGTTGCCCAAGCTCAGATTGTAGAGAAGGGTTAAGCTGCCGAAGCTTTTTGGTATCTCTCCTTGTAGGTAGTTGCCCGAGAGGTCCAGCCCTTGCAGTTTCGTCAACTGCCCAAACTCGGTGGGTATGACTCCGGTGATGTTGTTATTTGAGATTCTGAAGAGCGTCAGATTGTGCCATCTTGCCCAGTCTGGTGAGAGTGTACCGGAGAGTTGATTGAAGCTCAAATCCATATAAGAAAGATGGGGATATACTCCAAGACATTGAGATACATCTCCGGTCAGCCGGTTGTGTTCAAGACGGACCCTTTTTAGTGTCGTACAATTTTTCAAGGACGTGGGAATGGGACCTTGAAATTTGTTCATGCTAAGAATGAGATATCGTAGGACTCCACCTTTGCATATGTTTGGGGGTAAATAGCCGGAGAAGCTATTATTTGACAGCGCTAGGGATGTCAGTCCCGGAATGTTGTTGATCTCCGTAGTCAAAGGTCCTGACAACTGATTATTGAATACACCTAGTCTGATGAGTTTGGTCATATTTCCTACAGAGGAAGGGATGGGACCTGACAGTAGATTTTCGAAGAGTGCCATATCAGTAACTTCAGTTAGATTCCCAATCTGACGAGGAATAAAATCAGATAATTGATTATCAAAAAGGTAAAGAACAATTAATTTGTTCATGTTTCCGATAGAGGAAGGGATGAGACCTGTCAAAAGATTTGTTGAGAGTACGAGATTAGTAACTTCAATTAGATTTCCAATCTCAAGAGGAATAAAATTAGACAAATGATTATCCGAAAGGTAAAGAATCTTTAATTTGGTCATGTTTCCTATAGATGAAGGGATGGGACCAGTTAAAAAATTTTTTGAGAGTGAGAGATTAGTAACTTCAATTAGATTTCCAATCTCAAGAGGAATAAAACCAGATAATTGATTATCCCAAAGGTCAAGTCTCTTTAATTTAGTCATGTTTCGTATAGAACAAGGAATTGAATTGGTTAATAGGTTTTCTGAGAAGTTAAGATCGGTAACCTCAACTAAGTTTCCAATCTCAAAAGGGATAGGACCTGAGAGTTTATTTCTCTGTAGCCAAAAAAATTGCAGCTTGGTTAGGTTTCCAAAAGAAGAGATAACCCCACCTCTTAGATTATTATCGGCGATTGATAGGTAAACGAGATTAACTAGATTTTCAAATCCTCGAGGGATGACACCAGTTAATTGATTTTGGTAAAGATCTAAGTGATAGAGCTTTGTCAAATTTCCTAAACTAGATGGGATTGAACCAGATAGCCTATTAACCCCAATATCCAAATACATCAACTCATGGAGCCTCCCTAACTCCTTATGAATGACACCCACAAGCTTATTATCTTTCAGGTGCAAAGACACAAGACCGGTGAGGTTACTAAGAGATGGAGGTATAGCACCAACCATTTGATTCTGGCTAAGACTCAAGAATCGAAGCTCTTTCATAGAGCCCATCCTAACTGGGATTTTGCTTGTGAACTGATTGCTGGTGAGATCAAGAGATACGAGCCTGGAGAGAACGGAGATGGCCGAAGGAATTGCCCCACCAAGCTGATTGTAGGAGAGATTGAGACAGAGGAGCGATCCCAATGTCGAAAAGTCAAGAGCATCAAGTGGCCCTGCCAATCCCATTCTCGACAGGGATATCTCGGTGATCGCCGAACGCCCTCTACCTGAGACGGGGTAATTGCAAATAACTCCGGTCCAATTGCAAGGACTAGAATTGAGGTTCCAAGATCTCAGGGATTGACGACTCCGAAGAGTGGCTTTCCAGTGGAGCAACGCCCTCCCTTGGGATCCGAGTGAAGCTTTGACAAGAAGAACACGGGGAAGCAATAGCAGCAGCAAAGTAGCACAAAGCAAAGTTTTGTGAAGCTGAGATGCCATAAGTGCAGAATACATGGTGGTTGAGCAACGAGATATGGTATTCATAGGTGATACATATGAATACTATTGATCAATTCTCTCACTGCATGCGTGCATCGGTCACTAGAATTCCACAACTTTTACTCGAAATTCCATTCTGATGATCATGACATCCTGTCGTATGCATGCCGCTTAGACTTTTACTCTCCTACATTTTTTCTTGTCTTTGGCATGAAAATTATTATTATTTTACTCTTATTAAACGAATCATACGGTGATGTCACAAGTCCACGGAGGGGTCTATGTTATGTAATGTCTCGTAGTGTCCACTAAAATTAAAAGAAACAAATGGAGAAATCAATGTGTAGTGTATCTCATGCCGTGTTAGACATGCCACTCTTGCCACCTTGATTTTCTTTAGAGTATTTTTTTTTCGTTGTGTAAATCATAAAATGTTGCTATATTACCAATCAAGTGGATACGTAAAAGAGGAAGAGAGATATTTTAGACAGAAATTTTGGTGGGTTTGTATTTTCCTATATCAGCAATTAAGTTGATAAGCTGTGCCAGAGCACGACTGCTATGTTGAATTATTTGTTTTCCCTTTGATCACCAATTTTTTCTTAAAAAGATAATAACTCATCAAATTGAGCACATATGTTTCCCTTTCGTTGGAAGATTAAAAACTTGCAAAGGTCATTATGAAAATACCATATCAATATCCTCATATATATATATATATATATATATATATATATATATCGCAAGCTTATACCTCTCAGGTCAAGTCAACTCAACCATATACCAACTTTGCTATGTCGGCAGTTAAGTCATGCAAAAGGACGATTTCTATGTTGAATTATATGTTTCCCCTTTGATAGTTAATTTTTCCTTTTTTTCTAAAAAAAACTAACAACACATCAATTTGAGTACAAATGTTTTCCTTTTGTTGGGAAATTAAATACAACTTAGAATACTTTCAGTCAAATCTCATCTTGGAAAACGTGTTTGACTTGTATAATGTGTTGTCCAGGTCAAGTCAACCATTCAGTATATATCGCATTCAACTCAACTCAACCTTACCAACTTGGACGAACTTTTCTAGAAGATTATTAACTATTTGTTGTGTGAGAAGGAAATAAAGTTTTATACACAGTGTCAAAATTGTAGCAAAAGAAATATTATTTTTGGATTATATCAGTCCTATCCAAATATGAGATGGTAAAGACGAGCCAAGATTTCAATCAAACTCATACGTTATGATCAAATTATTATGTTATATTGTAGGTATATTTATATTATATTCTTAGAATCAAACCCACTGAATAAGGTTTAAGTTGGACCAGACATTGCAAATCTCGTCCATCCTAGTCAAATAAACAAGTTCTACGGGACCAAAAGCAAAATGTCATCCAACTTTTGTTCGGCAACGACTTTGCATGAGCCATCTGATACCCCCACATTGGTTTGCCAGCTTTGATATGAGAAGCATACGTAAACAATAAAACATCGGTACAAATCATGTTGGATTGAAATCGAAGTCTTGAGGCTATTTTTTTATGATCAAGACATCCAAAATTTCGGTACAAAATTTTTTATGATCAAGGCATCAGAACTTTATTATAGACATAATCAAAGCCTCATCACAACTTCAAGATTATATTTTTTTTTATTTATTGGGGTTGATAAGTATTTTTAAGAATCATAATTATATTTAAATTAGTTGAAAGAATCCTACTTATATTTGTTCGTATAAATACACATTATGTTTTAAAATTTTGATGAGAGAGAGAGATAGCGGTAAGACACTTTAGATGCTCGTGAAGATTTCTCTCTGGTGGATCTAGGAAGAGGTAGAGGCAAGATACTTTGGGTGTTTATGAAAATTTCTCTCTTTGGTGGATTAAAAAGGATTAAAAGAAAATTTTTAAAGTTTATACCAGAGAGTGTGCAAGAAGAGTTATACTTAAGTGAGGATAACTCAAGAGTTTTATAATTGATCTTATATATTATGAAGAATATAGTTTTCTCTATCAATATAAGTGGGATTTGCTGAACTACATTTAATTTTACATTTGACTTTTTGATATGTCATTTTATTATTAATCTTTATAATATTCTTTTTTATATTTCTTTTTATTCTCTTCGCCCCCAACATGATTAACAAATACTTGTAAAGGTTGGCTTCTTTCCTCATATGACACTATTGCACAGCCAAGTCACATGCATAATAATACATATAAATAATACTCAACGAGTCTCAAGAAGGAGACCTAGGAAGAAAAAGAGCAATATGGAAACCAAGAATGGAAGATCTCTTGTATTGCAAAGATTTGTATGGACCTTTGCAAGGGGATAGTGCAAAACCTACAACTATGATAGATGATGAGTGGAAGAGGTTAGATCGAAAAACAATTGGATTTATTAGACAATGGCTTGATGATAGTGTATTTCACCATGTTTCTACTGAAATTTCTACATATTCTCTTTGGAAAAAATTGGAAAGTCTCTATGAAAGAAAAACAGCTGGCAACAAAGCTTTTTTGATCAGAAAACTTGTGAACCTAAAATATAGAGAGAGTGCTTCTATTGCTGAACATTTGAATGAAATGCAGAGTATTACTAACCAGTTATCCTCTATGAGAATGTCTCTTGATGATGAGTTGCAGGCATTGTTACTTCTCAGTTCATTACCAGAAAGTTGGGAGACACTGGTGGTTTCCCTTAGTAATTCTGCGCCAGATGGTATTGTCACTATGAGTCAAGTAACAAGCAGTTTGTTGAATGAGGAGTTGAGAAGAAAGAGTTCGGCAACATCTCAGAATGATTCACAGGCACTTATCTCAAAGAACAGAGGAATGTCAAAGTCTAAAAGCAGTTCACGTATGGGTAGGAGCAAGTCAAGATCAAGAAAAGATATTGTTTGCTATAACTGTGGTGAGAAAGGACATTACAAGAACCAATGTAAGCAACCTAAGAAGAACAAGAAAAAGGGAAAAGAAGTGGAGTCTACAGAGTCAAAGGATAATACTACAGCTACAGTGCAGGGTGGTGATTATTTGATTTTGTCTCCTTCTGATGATATTTTTTCTTGTGTGTGTCAGGATCTTGAGTGGGTGATTGACACAGGTGCTTCTTATCATGCTACACCACGGAGGGAGTTTTTTGCTACATACAGGTCTGGAAACTTTGGTGTTGTCAAGATGGGCAACTATGGCACAGCAGACATCATTGGCATGGGTGATATCCATTTAAAGACCAACCTTGGCTGTAAGTTGGTACTTAAGGATGTGAGGCATGTGGTTGACTTGAGGCTAAATTTAATTTCAGTTGGAAGACTAGATGATGAAGAGTATGAAAGCAGATTTCACAGAGGGCAATGGAAGCTCAGTAAGGGTTCTCTTGTTATAGCTAATGGAAAGAAATGTCATACTTTGTACAGGTTGCAGGCTAAAGCTTATGGTGAGCAGTTAAATGCTATAGAGAAAGACTTCAGTATGGAGTTGTGGCATAGGCGATTGGGACACATGAGCGAGAAGGGGCTGCAAGCTCTTTCCAAGAGAGAGGTATTACCAGATCTCAGATGTATACATCTGAACCCTTGTATTGATTGTTTGGCTGGTAAACAACATAGAGTTTCATTTGCTAGTGCTGCTTTGTCTAGAAAAATGCATGCCTTAGACCGTGTTTATATAGATGTATGTGGTCCTTTGAGGACAAAAACTCCTGGTGGATCTGTTGATGTTCTTGGTATAAGTGGTGCACTTTATTTTGTCACTTTTATAGATGATTTTTCTAGGATAGTTTGGGCTTATGCTTTGAAGACCAAAGATCAGGTTATTAATGTCTTCAAAGAGTTTCATGCCAGGGTTGAAAGGGAGACAGAAAGGAAATTGAAATGCATAAGATCAGATAATGGTGGTGAGTATATGGGATTGTTTAATGACTATTGCAGGTCGCATGGGATCCAACATGAGATGACAGTTCCTGGTACACCTCAGCATAATGCAATTGCAGAGAGGATGAACCGCACCATCATGGAAAAGATCAGATGTATGCTTTCACAGGCCAAGCTACCCAAAAGGTTTTGGGATGAGGCTTTGAGGACTGCAGTTGATGTGATCAACTTATCACCATGTACCGCCCTAGATGGTGATGTTGCAGAGCATGTATGGTCAGGGAAAGATGTTTCCTACAGGCATTTGAGAGTGTTTGGTTGTCGTGCATTTGCACATGTTCCAGATAATGAGAGGTCCAAGCTAGATGGTAAGTCTAAAGAATGTATTTTTCTTGGTTACTCACATGATCAGTTTGGTTATAGGCTTTGGGATCCAGAAAAGCAGAAGGTGTTCAGGAGTAGAGATGTGGTCTTCTTTGAGGATCAAACCTTTGAGGATTTGAAGAAGAAGGCACCAGCCAAGACTTCTGTAGAAGGATTAGCAGATTGTGACCCAGTTATTCCTCCAGTATATCAGGGTGATGGGGGAGATGTGCAGGAAAATAGTGTAGAGCCTGATATTGATTTACCTGCAGGACATGTTGAGTAAGAAGAAGTAGGAGAGCAAGTTCCCGCAGAACCTCAATTGAGAAGATCTTCTAGACAACGTCAACCTTCCAGAAGATACTCTACAGATGAGTATGTGATGCTTACTGATGCAGGTGAACCAGAGAGTTACCAGGAAGCAGTTGAGAGTGAGCAGAAAGAGAAGTGGTTAGTTGCTATGCAGGAAGAGATGGATGCTCTTCAGAAGAACCACACTTATGATTTGGTGCTGCTACCAAATGGAATGAAGGCCTTGAAGAACAAGTGGGTTTTTAGGTTGAAGACTCAAGAATATTGTTCTCAACCAAAGTACAAAGCTAGATTGGTTGTGAAAGGCTTTGGTCAAAAGAAAGGTATTGACTTTGAAGAGATATTTTTTCCTGTTGTTAAAATGTCTTCTATTCGTGTTGCTCTTGGTATTGCTGCTAGCCAGGACTTGGAGGTTGAGCAGTTAGATGTGAAGACAGCTTTCCTTCATGGTGATTTGGAGGAGGAAATTTATATGGAGCAACCAGAAGGCTTCAAAGTCAAAGGTAAAGATAATTTTGTCTGCAAGTTGAAGAAGAGCTTGTATGGGCTAAAGCAAGCTCCAAGACAGTGGTACAGAAAGTTTGATTCATTTATGACAGAAAATGGATACAAAAGAACGGCTTCAGATCATTGTGTGTACATCAAATGGTTTGGTGAGAATTTTATTATTCTCTTACTTTATGTTGATGACATACTTATTCTTGGAAAAGATATGTCTAAAATTGACAGGTTGAAGAAGGAACTGAGTGAGTCTTTTGCAATGAAGGACATGGGGCCAGCAAAGCAAATACTAGGCATGCAGATTTCTCGTGACAGGAAAAACAAGAAGATTTGGTTGTCACAGGAGAAATACATCGAGAAGGTATTGGAAAGATTTAGTATGAGCAATGCTAAGCCAGTTGGTTCTCCTCTTGCAGGTCACTTCAAGTTGTGCTCAGAACAGAGTCCGTCAAGTGATGAGGAGAAGGAGAAAATGCAAAAGGTTCCTTATGCTTCAGCAGTTGGAAGTTTAATGTATGCAATGGTATGTACGAGGCCGGACATCGCATATGCAGTGGGTGTTACTAGCAGATTTCTTGCAAATCCAAGCAAAGAGCACTGGGCAGCAGTGAAGTGGATTTTTAGATATCTCAGAGGGAGCTCTAAGGTTTGTTTAAGCTTTGGAGGTGGACCACCTACGTTAACAGGTTACACAGATGCAGATATGGCAAGAGATATAGATACGAGGAAGTCTACTTCAGGTTATGTACTTACTTTTGCAGGGGGAGCTGTGTCATGGCAATCCAGGTTACAAAGGTGTATTGCTCTCTCCACCACAGAAGCAGAATATATTGCTGCTACAGAGGTATGCAAAGAAATGTTATGGATGAAAGAATTCTTACAAGAATTGGGGTTGAAACAGGAAAATTATGTGATGCATTGTGACAGCCAGTGTGCCATCCATTTGTGTAAGAACCCAATGTTTCATTCCAAGTCAAAGCATATAGATGTCAGATACCACGGGATTCGAAATGTATTTGAAGAGAAGCAGTTGCAGCTTCAGAAAATTCATACAGATGACAACGGAGCAGACATGTTGACGAAGACCTTAACAAAAGAAAGACAGGAGATATGCCGACAGTTGGTCGGTATGGCTTCACATTGAGGAGTCATGGGACAGCCTCCCTTATGGGCTGAAGGGGGAGGTTGTTGGGCTGATGGCCCATATTCAGCCCATGTGGGCTTTATCAGCCCACAGCTCACACCCCCTCTTAACCTAACCCTAATTAAGATTAGGGGGGTGTGGTGGCTGCGTTTTAGAGGCAGATTAAAGCTATAAAAAGGCAGCAACGAGGCAGATCTTTGTAGCGACGAGATTCCAAAGAGAAGAAGGAGAACAAGGCAGAAGAGGAAGAGAAAGAAAGGGAAGAAGACAAGGACAACGCAGAGAGACTGTTCACAATCATCTAGCAGTGTTCTCATCTCAGGTTAGATCCAATCTACAGTAGACTCTTGCTGTGATTACTTGGGAGGTTTTAGATATTGTGGGCAGTAACGTGATCCTTGTATCCCAGTTATTCTCTTGTGGTTGTTGCTTGGGTTTTGGGCAAGAGATTGAGATTTGTATATTCATTATTCTCATAGTGGATTATCTCTAGTTTGCCCCGTGGTTTTTACCCTTCACATTGAAGGGGTTTTCCACGTATATCTTGGTGTTCTGTTTGATTGTGTTTCCATTTTATTCCGCTGCGTATTTTGGTCTTCTAGTATTTGTTCCTATACAAAGGTTATTCCTGTTTATATCCCCATCATTATATCATTACTCGAGATCTACTATGTCAATGATCGTTTTATCGAATTTGTCATTTCGATGATCATTCTAACTACAAGTGTTAAGAGAGCCTCAACTATAAATTGTAGCATTTCCCCCATCAAAATTCCATATGGAGAACGCACCTCCACCCGTTTGACTTGTACCATTGGCTATTTGCTTCCTTCTTTTCATCAGCCGTGCTGCGAATCCAACAAAGAGGAAGAAGAGAAGTAAGGCTCCGAGGACAGCCATACCGGACAAAAGAATCACGTTGGGGGCCTCTCTAGCTGGGGATGATGAACTGCATGAAGGCAGACCAGCAACGACATCGCACAAGCCCCTGTTTCCAGTGAACCACTCCATTGGAGCCCTTCGGAAAAGCTGGCCATCGGGGACGGGACCTTCATGTTCTTTGTGAGATACGTCCAAGGCTGACAAGCTTGCCATGTTGATTAAAGAAGGCAGGATACGGCCTGCCAAATTATTGTGGGAAAGGTTGAGGATCTGCAGCAGTGTCAGCTGGCCTAATTGAGATGGAATATGGCCACTAAAGGAGTTTTGACTCAGATCAAGCAGTTCCTGAAGGTCTACCAGCTGACCGAATTCGTAAGGAATGCTTCCACCGAAGCTATTGTTGCTCATATCTACTGATATTAGTTGTTTGCAGCCACCTATTTCTCGCGGAATCACCCCACCGAAGTTGTTGGGAAGCTCGCCAACTAAGTGGTTTGAAGAAAGGTCTAGCGCTCCCAGCTGAGTTGATTGCCCAATCTCAGATGGAATTGTGCCATTTAATCTGTGGTTTGAAGAAAGTCCAGCGCTCCTCTTCATCTCTAATGTCGAACGATGAAACTAGTTAATAATGCATATTCTTGTCACTTATCCTTTTCTCTCTGACGAGATGATCGTTTCATATTCGTAGTAAACAGGGAGTTGGTAGTTTCCAAGAGCAGCGGAGTCTCGAGCCACTGAATCAGACAACCATCGCATTGCAATGCATCGCATCATACGAACGCTATTCTTCCCTCCTACTGCTTTAAATACTACTCTAAGCAGCACAGCAATCCCATATGCTAAGCCGTGAGAATAGGAAGCTCATTTCTCTGATTCGTGGAAATGGTGTAGGAGATTTCATTTGATAATATTTAATGGATGCATGAGCTATTGATTACGTAACGAAATCACTAAAGCACACAACACATACAAATCTGCGAATGAATTCCTACTCATCGGTCGGCCCTCTGTCATGCCTCCGTAGCAGAGCAGTCATGGCGGGCAGGTACACATCAGAAACCAATCATCCCTCAGCCTTCATTTAATTACCTTCACAAATTCTCAAGAAACATATAGTACAAGAAAAGAGATTGATTACCAACCGATGCTGTTATTAAACACGCTGCAGAATGAATCCACTAATAAAGCAAGCCACACGGAAACAAAGTCTAACGATCCTGACCAAAAGAAGCATCGGGGCACAGAGGAGTGCATATAGATCATATCTCCACGCTCATCAAGTCGGAAAACTTCAATGCATCAATAGATCGGAGGCTTGGTGGGGGTGTTCTGACCACGTATAACTTGTCGGAGACCTGTTTCATTGTCGGGCGTGATTCAGGGTGGTTGTCCACGCTACGAAGAGCCAAGCTCAAAACTGCAACTACTTCATCCGCAACTTGACCCTCAGGAAAAGGTTGGCGTCGGTCCAATACGTCTTTCACAAAGCTATCGTTGATCGGTGAAGACGACAGAATGGAAATGAGTACTTCTCCATACTCTCCTATCAGCAACTCCAGCGTCACCACTCCGAAACTGTACACGTCGCAATGGGTGGTCACTCTCATTGTATATGCAAGCTCTGCAGAGAGCAAGAGCCAATGATCAAACCGCCAATCCATAGAGATCTCCTCCGAAATATAATTTGAAGATGTTCTCAATTGCAGGTATTCTTAATTTGCACAAACTCCGAGATCTGAGAGAGAGAGAAAGAGAGAGAAACTTACCTGGTGCTAAGTAACCCCGTGTGCCTGCAAGCATGGTCCAATTTGATGAATCCGGCTTCAGTAGTCGAGCAATTCCAAAGTCGGAAACACAAGCCTTGAATTCGGAATCAAGTAGTATGTTGTTGCTGGTAATATCCCGATGAACGATAGGCGGTGTGCAGTCATGATGCATGTAGGATAAAGCACAGGCGACATCCTTCACGATGCTCACCCTCTTCACCCAGTCCAATTCAGCTGCCGTCTCGCTTCGGAGGACAGATCCCAGACTTCCTCTCTCCATGTACTCGTACACCAGAAATTTGCGTCGGGGAGAGGAGCAGAACCCGTAAAGCTTGACGATATTGCGATGTCGAATTTGAGTCAGAGTTTGTATGTCAGTTTGAAAGATTTGCTCGTCGCATGTACCTTCAGTGTCTGGTAGGTGAATCTTCTTCACTGCTAGCAGTTCCCCACTTGCTAACTCTGCTCTGTAGACACTGCCGTATGCACCGCTTCCGATACAGTACTTGGCATCGAAATCTTCGGTGGCTTCGATGATGTCCTTGTATACGTCTCTTCCAACAAAATTCAATATACAGAATGCACCTTCTTTGATGTGATTATTATCAACAGGTACTGTATCTTTTTCTCTCTTGCGGAATGCTCCAATGAATATAAACAAGAGAAGGAAGAAGACCACAGAAGCAATGATGGCTACTATAACAATTTTGTGGCGCTTGCTTCGGTCGTCTGTTGTTGGAGTACCGAGTGAAACACATGGAGGCAATCCTTGAACAACTCCACACAGATCATTGTTATGGGCAAACCACTCCGCTGGGGCTCTTCGGAAAGCTGGGCTATCGGGAACAGGGCCGTCCAGTTCATTGTAGGATACATCTACGGTAGACAAGCTCGTCATGTACGTTAGCGAAGATGGAAGATGACCCGACAAGGAATTATGCGATAGATTCAGGCTTTGCAGCATCACCAACTTGCCGAGTTGGGATGGAATCTCCCCTGTTAGTGAGTTCTGGCTGATGTCAAAGGTGTCTTAAAGGTACACCAGATTACCAATGGCCAAAGGAATGGTTCCACTGAAGTTGTTGTTGTTAAGCTTCAACGATCGGAGTTTCATGCAGTTGCCTAATTGATCTGGGATTCTTCCTGCCAAGTTGTTGGATGAGAGATCAAGCAGTTCAAGATTGGACAGCATTCCAATCTCCAGAGGCACATGGCCGACGAGTTGGTTGTTGCCCAAGCTCAGATTGTAGAGAAGGGTTAAGCTGCCGAAGCTCTTTGGGATCTCTCCTTGAAGGTAATTGGAAGAGAGGTCCAGCTCTCCCAGTTTCGTCAACTGCCCAAATTCGGTGGGTATGACTCCGGTGATGTTGTTATTTGAGATTCTGAAGAGCGTCAGATTGTGCCATTTTGCCCAGTCTGGTGAGAGTGCACCGGAGAGTAGATTGAAGTTCAAATCCATATAAGAAAGATGGGGATACACTCCGAGACATTGAGATACATCTCCGGTGAGATGGTTGTGTTCAAGACGAACCCTTTCTAGTGTCGTACAGTTTTTCAAGGTCATGAGAATGGGACCTTGGAAGTTGCTCATGTAAAGAGTGAGGTACTTTAGGGCTCCACCTTTGCATATGTTTGGGGGTACATAACCGACGAAGCTATTATTTGACAGCTCTAGGTATGTTAGTCCAATAATTTTGTTGATCTCCATAGGCAAAGGTCCAGACAACTGATTATCGAAGACACATAGATATCTGAGTTTGGTTAGATTTCCTATAGATGGAGGGATGGGACCGGTCAAAAGGTTTGTTGAGAGTTGGAGATCAGTAATTTCATTTAGATTCCCAATCTCAAGAGGAATTAAATCAGACAATTGATTACCCTCAAGAGAAAGGGTCTTTAATCTGGTCATGTTTCCTATAGAGGAAGGAATTGAACTTGTTAATAAGTTTTTTGAGAAGTAGAGATCGGTGACCTCAATGAGATTTCCAATCTCAAAAGGGATAGGACCCGAGAGCTGATTTTGATGTAGAACTAAGAAGCGGAGCTTTGTTAAATTTCCTAGACTAGGAGGGATTGAACCAGATAGGCTATTGACCCTAAGATCCAGATACATCAACTCGTGGAGCCTCCCTAACTTCTTAGGAATGACACCCATAAGCTTATTATTGTCCAGGTGCAAGGACACAAGACCGGTGAGGTTGCTAAGAGACGGAGGTATAGCACCAACCATTTGATTCTGGCTAAGACTCAAGATCTGGATATCTTTCATGGAGTCTATCCCAATTGGGATTTTGCTTGTGAACGGATTGCCACTGAGATCAAGAGATACGAGCCTGGAGAGAGCAGAGATGGCCGGAGGAATTACCCCACCAAACTGATTGTAAGAAAGATTGAGACGGAGGAGCGATCCCAAAGTCGAAAAGTCAAGAGCATCAAGTGCCCCTGCCAAGCCCATGCTCGGCAGGTGTATCTCGGTGATCGCCGAACGCCCTCTACCTGTGACGGGGTAATTGCATGCAACTCCGGTCCAATTGCAAGGACTAGAATTGAGGTTCCAAGATCTCAGGGATTGACAACTCCGAAGAGTGGCTTTCCAGTGAAGCAACGCCCTTCCTTGGGATCCGAGTGAAGCTTTGACAAGAGGAACACGGGGAAGCAATAGCAGCAGCAGCAGCAGCAAAGTGGCACAAAACAAAGTTTTGTGAAGCTGAGATGCCATAAGTGCAGAATAGAGCAAGACAAGAAGGCGAATAGTTTTTTTATGTTACATGGTAGTTGAGCAAAGAGATAAAAGTATTTGTAGGTGATACAGATCAATATTATTGGCCAATTCTCTCACTGCATGCGTGCATCTGTCACTAGAATTACACAACTATTACTCGAAATTCCATTCTGATGATCATGACATCCTGTGGTATGCATGCCGCTTAGACTTTTCCTCTCCTAAATATTTTTGTCTTTGGCATCAAAATTACTTTTTATAAACACTTATTAAACGAATCATACAGCGATGTCACAAGTCCACGGAGAGGTCTACGGGACCGAAGATGATGTGGTGAATACTATACCATGTTATGTAATGTCTCGTAGTGTCCACTAAAATTAAAATATACAAATGGAGAAATCAATGTGTAATGTATCTCAAGGTCATGTTAGACGTGCCACTCTTGCGACCTTGATTCTTTAGAGTACCTTTTTTCCATTGTGTAAATCACAAAATGTCGCTATATTACCACTCAAGTGGATATGTAAGAGAGTAAAAATGATGCTTTAGATAGGAATTTTGGTGGGTTTGTAACTTCCTATATCAGCAATTAAGTTGATAAGCTATGCCAAGAGCACGATTGCTATGTTGAATTAATATGCTTTCCCTTTGATCATCAATTTTTTTTTCTTAAAAAAATAATAACTCACCAAATTGAGTGCAAATGTTTCCCTTTTATTGGGAGATTAAAAACTTGCAAAGTTCATTATGAAAATACCATATCAATATCCCTGTTGGGAGAGTTTATACCTCTTAGGTCAAGTCAAGTCAACCATACCAACTTCAAGGGATTTTTCTAGAAAGTTGCTAATCACTTGTTGTGTGAGAAGGAGATAAAAGGATTCATACAAAATGTCAAAATTATAATTGAGATATATTACTTTTGGATTATATCAATCTCGTCCAAATATGAGTGGTAACGAATGAGATTCGAGCTAAGATTTCAATGGGACTCATTTTTGCTTGTGGTCAAATTATTAGAAAGCTTTCCCTGTTCACGGGAGATCTATGGGTGAATACTTTTACCGTGTCATGTATGGTATCGTACTATCGGCAAAAATTGAAGGATACAAATGAAGAGATCACCGTGTTGTCACGGACAAACTTCTAAACAAGGTGTTTGATGTAATGCTTATATCTGTCCGTGTCGTTTGGCATGTTCATGCCTTGTACAGAATGTAAAGGGGCAGCCGAAGGCTTATAAGTCCCATTTTAGTTGGGTTGGTGGCCTCTTTAGGCTTGTAAATAAAGGTTGTGTCATGTGGACACGTGCGAGAGCTTTACGGTCTGTAATGGACCATTTTACCCTTTGATGTGCCACTATTCAGAGCTTGTAAAGTCTGTTTGTAATTTGCATTGTCTATGAAGTGTTTTTCGGAGATGTTTGCTTGTGGATCCCGTTGGAGGCGTTCTCTCTAACCCGTTCTCTCTTTTGGTGGTCCTAAGGGACAATGGGAGGTTTCGGGGAGGCTGACCTTTGCGGACGGACGCGCGAGGGTGCCACACGACTTAGGCAAATCCAGCTAAGTCCGTGTCATATGGTATCAGAGCGGGACAAGCACTCATAGAAACACTTGACATGCAAACGTGGGGGACCTAGCGGGGCTGCGTTGAGGGCAGTCAGCACATGCGCGACCGTTTGAGGGAAAACGGGCATGGAGATGTAGGGAAAAGAGTCGCTCAGAGGAGCGGGCATCTGAGATTGGCATTCAGAGGAATGGCCAACCCTTCGCGCAAGAGGCACCACGAGAACAGGTAAGCTTGGAAGAATCTGGAGCGCACAAAGGTTGGGATGGCTGAGTTTGAGCTACGGCTCAACGTTGACAACTTTACTTGATGGTGCTCAAGGCAAGCGAGGCGCTTGGCAAAAGGACGAGACCATGCAAAGTGGAATGAGTTGCTCAGCGACCGAAAGAGTTGTGCAAAGCTCACAGAGGTGAGGGGAATTGCTAACTCGAAGAATTCGGTACTCATGCATGGGCTTGTGTGCGGACGATGGATTGTTCGTGGCCATCCCAAGGCGACCGAGACTCGGCGCCATGGAGCATTGAAACTTTCTCTTCGGCATGCGAAGGATACGTCCGGAGGAGCCTGAAGTGTGCAACGAGTTCAGCATGTTGCTAGGCCTGGAGGGGTGCAGCGGTGGCTGTATTGACCTGGAGGCGCAATCTAGCAAGTGCGTTTGCAAGAGGCAGAACAATGCACAGTTTGTTCAGCAGATCGGAGTAGTCCAAGGGGATGGTGGTCTCCGAAACGAAGAGAGATGTTGCTCCAACGGGACAGTTATCCATGAGGGATAAGTCTCGGCTCTCTAGAGGGAGAATCATGTGAGACGGACTTCACATGGTGAGGAGGAGTACCTCACAAACAACAACTCCACGAAGCTCAATGGACCGAGCAAGCAGCGAGGAGTTGTCACATGATCTCGCTCGAGAGAATGCATGGGTGGATGCATTGCGAGATCAAGTGGGGGAGCGACCTGAAGCAACTTAAATGAAGGCACACTTAGAGTCGATATGGAGATCGGACTCAAGGGAGGGCTGACCCGTGGAATGGTGGGCGTGAGGGCCACCATCAACTCAATGCAAAAAACGAGGAGCGGAGCAACTTGGGGGTAACTTGGCGAAGTACTCAAGCCGCTTGAAGGGAGCCAGCATAGAAGTTGGAACATGGAGCAGAGGCACAGTGCTTTCCTTAGACAGAGGTCAAGGACATGAACTCTTGCAGAGGCAAGAGTAAGATCATGTTGTTCCATGGGTCCTTCATTCTGACGGAGCAGACTCATCTTGCATGGTGCCAAAGACGAAGGGAGCTTCGGGGCACATGCACCTTATCTCGGAGGAGCATTTGATGGAGGAACTAAGGCGACTCAATTTGCGGAGGCGAAGTTGAGTTCAGAAGGCCTTAGCACGGGGCAAGAGGATGCAGAGGCGGGTACTCTTGAAGAATATGCCACAGTGTTGCCATTCGAGTTGCTATGAAGGAAGCGGAGCGCAGCGGAGATTGTGCTGGTAGTGGCAGAGGCCTAGGATCCAGACAATGGTGCACAAATTACAGTGAAGTCGGTGGACTTCGGGAGCTACTAGGCGACGGACTGTCCTAGAGCGGTGCTTCATCTAGGTGTGACCCAAGAGTGGGTGGATGAAGGTCGATTGCCAAAGGAGCGAACAAAATCGAAGGTGGAGGAGACCCTGCGATGTATTGGCAGAGGCCACACATGGAGGGTTCAAAATTGGAGTTTATTCCACAAGGATCAGAATGCAATGGAGATGTCACCAGGAGGCGACATGGTGCAGCGGATCGTGGTGGAACAGTTCTTGGCAATGCAACACACACGACATAGTCCCGAGAGGGACTAGATCATATGGAGGTATGATCGGGAGCTACTGGGAGCTCCGCTTTGGTGAACAACACGACGACAAGAAGGGCTATGGATTCAAGGAGTGAAGGCTATGGTACCGCAGAGGCGGGTCTTCCGGGCGTGCACCGAATTTTGCATCGGATGAAAACCTTGGTCATCAGCATATGGGGGCTGGGTTCCACCAAGGGAAAAGTTCGAATGCAAGTACCAATGAGTCCCATGAGAGGGACTTGATCATGCAGAGGTATGATCGAAGCAGCTGGAGAGTTGGACTGCTCCAGAGCTCATATCCGCTTAAGGGAGCCCGACAGGTCAGAGGACAAGGTCGAGTAAGCGAACGTTGCTACCAAGGAAGCTAAGGAGAACAGAAATGGTGCAAACCCTACAATGTGATGGCAGAGGCCATGCATGGGAGTTGCAGTCTGTCTTTCCATCGACCAAACAGACTGCTTGGAGAACACAGATGTGTTGAAGCAGGAGGTCGAAAGGGGCGAGGAAGCGACGACAAGTCCAGAGGGACTTAGCTACCCAAAATCAAGCAATCAGTGAGAATGGAGGTGGACTCAGAGGAGTGTCACGAAGGCATATCTACTGATTGTGAAGAAAAGGGATGTAGATGCGAGGCGACGGATAGTAGGACCATGGGCATGGCAGCGCCATGGTACCGCAGAGGCGGGACTTCCGTCAAAGTCATTGATCCCTTGCTCTCACGGAGGGAGAGCGCTTGGTCGTGAAAGGGGCCGAGGAGGTGGAGCATGCAGAGGCAATCTCCAAGTACCGAGACAAGGCTGAAGGGCAGAGGCCAAGAAACTTCGTAAGACCGGTGTCAACAAGTTTCTCATCAAGATAGCCGTAAGTGAAGGACTTCGGGTCATGCAAGAGTGCACGACCAAGGAACGAAGCAGGCAGTACGTGGTGCTGTACCTTTGCTACTCAGTGGAGTAGGCGGCAGGGTTGATGGAGAAGACGGTACAATCCCAGAGGCGACCTCATCTATCAGAGAATTACTCCAAGTTGGGGTGAAAACTTCCTGCATTCCAGAAGTTCAATGGCATTGAGAAGGTGAATCACAGTAGCTAACTCAACGCAAGGAGTGCAAACACTTCAAGTGCTTCAGAAGTGTGAGCAAAGAGCAGGCGAAGGCCAGTAACCAGCTCGATGCATGAAGTACAACCTCGAGGAGGCGGGCGAAGTCAAGTAACCTTTGCCTTCTCAACTCTTAAGAGAATGGGCGAAACCGAGTACCCCAGTTCTCTTATCTATCCAGCAGAGGAGCTCTGCACAAGTTCAAAGACCCTTCGAAGATAATGGAAGACAATAGTTGTCAAATCCTCACCAACGGTGATCAGTGCTACTGAGAGTAGATTGTCCGCTTCATTTCCCAACGAAATGCCAATTGAAAGCGGAAGTGATGCGAACCTACTTGGATGTGACAACTAACTGAAAGAAGAGTCAATAAGCAGATTTTGTGGAGGAAGGACCCAAAACTTCAGAAGTTTGTGAGGCGATGCTCGTTAAAGCTCCAACAAGCATCCACCCAGTTCAAGCAGCATGTGGAAATTTTGAGAAACTGGCGCAGTAAGAATGGTCTTTTCCTTCATTTGGTGGATCCGCAGGAATCAACGAGGATCAATACAACTCAGCCAACCCCACACCAGAGTCAGAGTCATTGGCGAGTTGAAGTAGCATGGCGGATCAAAGGTTCGACTACTCAGAAACAGCAGCGGAGAGCAGCTGGGAACCAGGAGGCGCATTGCAGCTGGAGCAGAAGATTGAAGACTCGGCAAAGGCGAAGAGTTGCAGTGTTCACAAAGGCTTCGACGAGGACGTCGAAGGGATAAGTGGGGGAGAATGTCACGGACAAACTTCTAAACAAGGTGTTTGATGTAATGCTTATATCTGTCCGTGTCGTTTGGCATGTTCATGCCTTGTACAGAATGTAAAGGGGCAGCCGAAGGCTTATAAGTCCCATTTTAGTTGGGTTGGTGGCATCTTTAGGCTTGTAAATAAAGGTTGTGTCATGTGGACACGTGCGAGAGCTTTACGGTCTGTAATGGACCATTTTACCCTTTGTTATGCCACTGTTCAGAGCTTGTAAAGTCTGTTTGTAATTTGCATTGTCTATGAAGTGTTTTTCGGAGATGTTTGCTTGTGGATCCCGTTGGAGGCGTTCTCTCTAACCCGTTCTCTCTTTTGGTGGTCCTAAGGGACAATGGGAGGCTTCGGGGAGGCTGACCTTTGCGGACGGACGCGCGAGGGTGCCGCACGACTTAGGCAAATCCAGCTAAGTCCGTGTCAGTGTGGTGGATCACAAAATGTTGCTATATTAGCTATCAAGTGGATAGGTAAGAGAGGAAGTAAGATATTTTAGACAAGAATTTTGATGGTTTTGTATTTTGCTATGTCGACAGTTAAGTTGATAAGCCATGCAAGAGGACCACTTCTATGTTGAATTATATGCTTCCCGTTTGATACTTACTTTTTCCTTCTTTTTCTAAAAAAACTAAGAACACATCAATTTGAGTACAGATGTTTTCCTTTTGATGGGAGATTAAATACAACTTAGAATACTTGCAGTCAAATCTCATCTTGAAAAACGTGTTTGACTTGTATAATGTGTTGATCAGGTCAAGTCAACCCCATATATATATATATATATATATATATATATATATATATATATATATATATATATATATATATATATATATCGCAGTCAACTCAACTTAACATTACCAATATCGGCGAATATTTCTAGAAGATTACTAACTATTCGTTGTGTGAGAAGTAAGATAAAGTTTTATACAGAATGTCAAAATTGTAGCAAGCAACACATTATTTTTAAATTATATCAGTCCTATCCAAATATGAGCGGTCATGAATAAGAATGTAAAGACTAGTCAAGATTTCAATCAAACCTTATGATCGAATTAATACATTACATTGTAGTCATGCCTATATCATATTCGGCAACGACTTTGCATGAGCCATCTGATACACCCACATTGGTTTGTCCTAGTTAAACTAGCTAGCTTTGATACGAGAAGCATACGTTGAAAATAAAACATCGGTACAAATGTTGGATTGAAATCGAAGTCTTGAGGCTATTTTTTTATGATCAAGACATCCAAAATTTCGGGAAATTTTTTTTTATGATCAAGGCATCACAACTTTATTATAGACATTAGAAAAGCCTCATCACAACTTCAAGATTATATTTTTCGATTTATTAGAGTTGATAAGTATTTTTAAGAATAATAATTATATTTAAATTAATTGAAAGTCCTTTGTGAATTAGTATTTGTTTGTATAAATACACATTGAGTTTTAAAGTTTTGATAAGAGAGAGATAGGGTAAGACACTTTAGGTATTCTTGAAGATTTTCTGGTGGATTTAGGGAGAGGTAGAGGTAAGATATTTTAAGTGTTTACGAAGGTTTCTCTCATTGGTGGATCTAAAAATGATTGAAAGAAAAATTCTTCAAGTTTATATAAGAGAGTGTGCAAGGAGAGTTTTTACTTAAGTGGGGATAACTCAAGTTTTATAATTGATCTTATATATTATGAAGAATATAATTTTCTCTATGAATATAAGTGAGATTTGTTGTGCTACATTTAATCTTGCATCAACTTTCTGCTACGTTATTTGATTATTAATCTTTATGATTTTTTTTTTTGTTCTCTCCATCCCCAACATGATTAACAAATACTTGCAAAAGTCTATTTCTTTCCTCATTCGATAATATTACACAACCAAGCCACTTATAAGGCATAATAATACATATAAATAATACCCAACACACCTCAAGAAAGAGGGTTAGGAAAAAAAAGAGACCATGTGTTCGATCATATTTCTATGGTACATCAGTTATTATCATACCAAATCAAGTACATCATTACTCAGATCCACCATGTCAATGATCATTATATTGAATTTGTCATATCGATGATCATTCTAACCATAAGTGGTTAGAGTGCCTCAACTATAAATTGGAAGTTTTTTTCTCTCTTCTCATATTTCTACCATTTAACCGTTCTATTTTAAGTTCACATTGACCTAAGCATCATAGAGATCCATTATTGATCTTTTCTTGCAAATACTTGGGGAGCACTTCACTATTACTTCAAGGAGTTCCACCTCAACATTGAGCTCTACATATATAGCTTTGGAGACCTTTGGTCAGGGCACTCTACTTTCACATCTGGCTTGGACCTCATCGTGTTGTCTTAAACACCTCATGCAATGACTGACTTTAGAGGAAAACTTCTCATCGCTTCTTAATCCATTTATAATTTAATGATGGATTATTCCACGTCAGCCCTATCGATCACTATATGTCACCCCATCAGCCCTATCGATCAGCAAGACAAGAAGGCAAATATGTGTTTTTTTGTTACATGGTCCTTGAGCAAAGAGATAAGGTATCTATTAGGGGAGACACATTAATGAGTGCATCTCAATATTATTGACCAATTCTCTCACTGCATGCTGTCGGTCACGAGAATTCCACAATGACTCAAAATTTCATTTTGATGCTACCATTTTTTCACTTTGGCATGCAAATTACTTTTTCAGTAATCTTATTAAACGAATTATGCAGCAATGTCACAATTCTCCGGAGAGGTTTCCGAGACGAGATGATGTGGTGACTACTATGCCGTGGCCGTGTATGCATGGTATTGTACTGTCCACTAAAATAGAAAAATACAGATGGAGAGAAGATCAATGTGCGGTGGATCTCAGGTCGTGTTAGACGTGCCACTCTTTTCATGTTAATTATTTTTAAAGTAATTTTTTTTCATTGTGTAAATTACAAAATGTGGCAATCAAGAGAATATGCCAGAAAGGAAGAAAGATAGTTTAGACAGGAATTTGATGGTTTTGTATTTTGTTATATAAGCAATTAGAGAGGACGGCATCAATGTTGAATTATATGCTTCCCCTTTCATCGTCAATTTTTACTTCTTTTTCTATAAAAAAAACTAATAACTCAATAAATCGATTACAAATGTTTTTCTTTCGAGGAGAGATTAAAAACTTACAAAGATCACTATGAAAATTTTGTTTCCACATAAAGATGATGTGTTGAATGCTCCGTGTCATGCACGTTGCATGGTATCGTACGAAAGTAGAAAGATGCTGGTGTGGAGAGATCAATGTTTGGTGGATCCCTTTGGCGTGTTTGACGTGCTCCACATTAATGCTCCTTAGATTGGCTTTGTCAATCGAGTGGATATATAAAGGACGGAGAGAGATATTTTACACAGGAACTTTTGGTGGTGGTGTATTTTGCCGGATCAGCAATCAAGTTAATAAATCATGGGAGAGAACAACCTGTATGTTGAATTATGCTCTTCCGTTGCTCGTCAGTTTTTTTTCTTGTTTTTCTAAATAAAGGAAAAACTAATAACTCAACAAATGAAGTACAAAAACTTCCCTTTCTTTCGGAGATTAAAAGCCCACATACCTCAAGTCAAATCAAGTCAAGTCAATCATATTCATTTGTATACCTCAAGTCAAGTCAATCATATTCATTTGTATACCTCAAGTCAAGCAAGTCAACCCTGTCCAAATATGAACGAGCTGAATGAGATTGAAAGAACGAGCCCATATTGCCATGCAGTATGGCAGTGTCAGCATGTCTATATCAACTTCTCGGAATCAGACCGACGGTATACAATTTAAGTTGGGCCATACATCCCATTTCTCTTCCACCCTCGTCAAATAAGTAAGTTCTACAACAAACAAAAACAAAGTGTCGCTGAAGTGTTTGTTCGGTGACGACTTCACATAAGCCATCTGATACACCTACATCGATTGACTAGTTTTGATATAAGCATAAGAGAAAACCAAAATATCGATATATATTATGTTTAGAAGAAAATATTATTGACGTTAAAATCAGTCCAACATGATTTGACTATACATGTGCAACAACAACGAGGTGTTATCAAAATAACGTCGGAGGTCTCAGGGAAGTTGATGTGGGTATGCTCTGATGATGACTTATATGAAAATTGAGATTGAGAGTGGGTTTCTTGATCTAATTACTCTAATGAGATAAAAGTGGTGAAAAATTGACTGACATTAGTTCTTGTGCCAAAGATAGACCTTTATATCGAATAAAAAAGGATAAAAATATTCAAAACAATTTTTAATGGCCCCACATAGATTCTTGTATATGTTGACGATAAAAAAGAAAAGACAAAAAAAGACAATTCATAATCATACTTATATCTAAGCGAGCAAGAGGATGAGATTGGTCTCCCTTATGTCATCTTATTAGTCAAGTACATAGCACGTATGGATGATAATTGATCGATAATATTTTCTCCATCAGATAGAAATAAAAAAAATTAAACTATAATCAATTAACATTTTACTTTTAGCACATCCAAAATTATCGATCTCGACAACTTTATCGCAGACACCTCATCACAACTTCAAGAGCCTGTTTCCAATTAGGCTTCTGTTACTTGCCTCGTAACGACAGTACTACACAACCAAAGGGTCCGAACCACCTACACGGCATAACAGTACATCCAAATAATACCCTACGAGCCTCAAGAAAAAAGGCTACAACAAAGGAGACTATTTGTTCGATCATATGTCTGCATTCATCAAGTCGGAAAGCCTCAGCGCGTCAAGAGATCCACAGCCCTGTGGTGTCTTGACAGCACATATATTTTCATAGACTTGCTTCATCGTTGGGCGCGATTCTGGGCTGTTGTTGGCACAACTTAGTGCCGCTGTTAAGACTGCAATTACTTCATCTGCAACTCGAGCCACATGAAGTGATAGACGTTGGTCTAATACATCTTTCACGTAGACATTGTTACCAGACGGAGATGACAGAATGGAGATTAGTTCTTCTCCATATGCTCCTACTAGCAACTCAAGCGTGACCACACCAAAGCTGTACACATCACATTTGGTGGTTACTCTCATTGTGTAAGCAAGCTCTGCAAGCAGCAACGGCAAATAGATGAAACTTCCAATTTATAAAGATATCCAAAATATATACGATTGTCAAAGAGTAGGTCTACGTATGCTTCGATATAATACTGAGTAGGGGATGCAAAATTTAGGATCATTTGTCTTTAATGTATTAATCTGGGCGAGAAACTTACCTGGTGCTAAGTAACCCGGTGTGCCTGCAAGCATGGTCCAATTTGATGAATCGGGCTTCAGTAGTCGAGCAATTCCAAAGTCGGAAACACAAGCGTTGAATTCGGAATCAAGTAGGATGTTGTTGCTGGTAATATCTCGATGAACGATAGGCGGTGTGTAATCATGATGCATGTAGAACAGAGCACGAGCAACATCCTTCACGATGCTCACCCTCTTCACCCAGTCCAATTCAGCTGCCGTCTCGCTTCGGAGGACAGATCCCAGACTTCCTCTCTCCATGTACTCGTACACCAGAAATTTGCGTCGGGGAGAGGAGCAGAACCCGTAAAGCTTGACGATATTGCGATGTCGAATTTGAGTCAGAGTTTGTATCTCAGTTTGAAAGGGTTGCTCGTCGCATGTACCTTCAGTGTCTGGTAGGTGAATCTTCTTCACCGCTAGCAGTTCCCCACTTGCTAACTCTGCTCTGTAGACACTGCCGTATGCACCGCTTCCGATACAGTATTTGGCATCGAAATCTTCGGTGGCTTCGATGATGTCCTTGCAAACATCTCTTCCAACAAAATTCAATATACAGAATGCACCTTCTTTGATGTGATTATTATCAACAGGTACTGTATCTTTTTCTCTCTTGCGGAATGCTCCAATGAATATAAACAAGAGAAGGAAGAAGACCAAAGAAGCAATGATGGCTACTATAACAATTTTGTGGCGCTTGCTTCGGTCGTCTGTTGTTGGAGTACCGAGTGAAACACATGGAGTCAATCCTCGAACAACTCCACACAGATCATTGTTATGGACAAACCACTCCGCTGGGGCTCTTCGGAAAGCTGGGCTATCAGGAACCGGGCCGTCCAGTTCATTGTAGGATACATCAACGGTAGACAAGCTCGCCATATATGTTAGCGAAGGTGGAAGATGACCCGACAAGGAATTATGCGATAGATTCAGGCTTTGCAGCATCACCAATTTGCTGAGTTGGGATGGAATCTCCCCTGTTAGCGAGTTCTGGCTGACATCAAATGTGAATTGAAGGTTCACCAGATTACCAATGGCCAAAGGAATGGTTCCACTGAAGTTGTTGTTGTTAAGCTTCAACGATCGGAGTTTCATGCAGTTGCCTAATTGATCTGAGATTCTTCCTGCCAAGTTGTTGGATGAGAGATCAAGCAGTTCAAGATTGGACAGCATTTCAAACTCCGGAGGCACCTGGCCGACGAGTTGGTTGTTGCCCAAGCTCAGATTGTAGAGAAGGGTTAAGCTGCCGAAGCTCTTTGGGATCTCGCCTTGTAGGTAGTTGGAAGAGAGGTCCAGCTCTCCCAGTTTCGTCAACTGCCCAAACTCGGTGGGTATGACTCCGGTGATGTTGTTATTTGAGATCCTCAAGAGCGTCAGATTGTGCCATTTTGCCCGGTCTGATGAGAGTGTCCCGGAGAATAGATTGAAGCTCAAATCCATGTAGGAAAGATACAGATACACTCCAAGATTTTGAGATACATCTCCGGTGAATTGGTTATGTTCAAGACGAACCCTCACTAATCCCGTACAATTCTTCAAAGTCGTGAGAATGGGACCTTGGAAATTGTTCGTGGTTAGAACGAGACGCTGTAGCGCTCCTCCCTTGCATATATCTTGAGGCAAATAACCGGAGAAGCTATTATTTCCCAGCTGGAGCGAAATCAGTCCTGTAATGTTACTGATCTCCGTAGGCAAAGGTCCGGACAACTGATTCCTGAATAAGACTAGATAGATGAGGCTGCTTAACCTACCAAGCGATGCAGGAATCGAGCCAGAGAGCTGGTTCATTTGGAGCGATAGGAATTTAAGTTGGGTCAGGTTTCCAAGACTGGATGGGATGGACCCAGAGATTTGGTTTTTTTGGAGGAATAGTCCATTAATTAACTGCACGGGTCATGACAAAGGATGACATCAATGTTGAATTATATATGCTTCCCCTTTCATCGTTTATTTTTCCTTCTTTTTCTATAAAAAAAATAAACAACTCATAAATCAATAACAAATGTTTTCCTTTCAAGGAGAGATTAAAAACTTACAAAGATCACTATGAAAATTTTGTTTCCACAAAAAGATGATGTGTTGAATGCTCCGTGTCATGCACGTTGCATGGTATCGTACCAAAGTAAAAAAGGCTGGTGTGGAGAGATCAATGTTCGGTGGATCCCTTTGTCGTGTTTGACGTTCTCCACAGTAATTCTCCTCAGAGTGGCTTCGTCAAACAAGTGGCTATATAAAGGACGGAGAGAGATATTTTACACAGGAACTTTTGGTGGTGGTGTATTTTGCCGGATCAGCAATTAAGTTGATAAATCATGGGTGAGAACAACTTGAATGTTGAATCATGCTCTTCCGTTGCTCGTAGTTTTTTTTCTTGTTTTTCCAAAGAAAGGAAAAAACTAATAACTCAACAAATCAACTACAAAAAATTTCTCTTTCTTTTGGGGATTAAAAACCCACCTAATTTGTATACCTCAAGTTAATCATATTAATTTATATACCTCAAGTCAAGTCAAGTCAATCCTGCCATATGACAATATAAGCTTGTATCATCTTCTCGGAATCGACGATATACCATTTAAGTTGGGTCATACATCGTAATCGTCTGCTTTGGACTTATGTACACGCGAGCAAAACAAAAAGATAAATATTGTCTCTCTTATACGAATTTGATGGTCGCATATAGATCATGTATCGATAATAATTGATCGGTAATATTTTTCTTATCAAATTAAAAAAATTAGACTATAATCAATTAACATTTTATGATTAACACATCCAAAATTGTCGATCTCAACAACTTTATTATAGACACCTCATCACAACTTCAAGATCCTGTTTCCAATTAGGCTTCTATCACTTGCCTCTAAACGACACTACTACACAACCAAAGGGTCCGAACCACCTACACGGCATAACAGTACATACAAATAATACCCTGCGAGCCTCAACAAAGAAGGCAACAACAAAGGAGACATGTGTTCGATCATATGTCTGCATTCATCAAGTCGGAAAGCCTCAGCGCATCAAGAGATCCACAGCCCTGTGGTGTCTTGACAGAACATATATTTTCATAGACTTGCTTCATCGCTGGGCGCGATTCTGGGCTGTTGTTGGCACAACTTAGTGCCGCTGTTAAGACTGCAATTACTTCATCTGCAACTCGAGCCACAGGAAGTGATAGACGTTGGTCTAATGCATCTTTCACGAAGACATTGTTACCAGACGGAGACGACAGAATGGAGATGAGTTCTTCTCCATATTCTCCTACTAGCAACTCAAGCGTGACCACACCAAAGCTGTACACATCACATTTGGTGGTTACTCTCATTGTGTAAGCAAGCTCTGCAAACAGCAACAGCAAATAGAAGAAACTTCCAATTTATAAAGATATCCAAAATACATACGATTGTCAAATACTAAGTCTACGTATGCTTCGATATAGCAGTAAGTGAATAGGGGATGCAAAATTTAGGATCATTTGTCTTTGATGGATTAATCTGGGAGAGAAACTTACCTGGTGCTAGGTAACCCCGTGTGCCTGCAAGCATGGTCCAATTTGATGAATCCGGCTTCAGCAGTCGAGCAATTCCAAAGTCGGAAACACAAGCCTTGAATTCTGAATCAAGTAGAATGTTGTTGCTTGTGATATCCCGATGAACGATGGATGGTGTGCAGTCATGATGCATGTAGGATAAAGCACATGCGACATCCTTCACGATGCTCACCCTCTTCACCCAGTCCAATTCAGCTGCAGTTTCGCTTCGGAGAACAGATCCCAGACTTCCTCTCTCCATGTACTCGTACACCAGAAATTTGTGTCGAGGAGAGGAGCAGAACCCGTAAAGCTTGACGATATTGCGATGTCGAATTTGAGTAAGAGTTTGTATCTCATTTTGAAAGGGTTGCTCGTCGAATGTACCTTCAGTGTCTGGTAGGTGAATCTTCTTCACCGCTAGCAGCTCCCCACTTGCTAACTCTACTCTGTAGACTCTGCCATATGCACCACTTCCGATACAGTATTTGCCATCGAAATCTTCGGTGGCTTCGATGATGTCCTTGTATACATCTCTTCCATCAAAATTCAATATAGAAAATGCACCTTCTTTGTTGTGATTATCATCGACAGGTACTGGCGGGTTCTTTCTCTTGTGGAATCGTAAAGCAGCTGCATTGAATATAAACAAGAGAAGGAAGAAGACGACGGAAGCGATGATGGCTATTACAACCACTTTGTGGCGCTTGCTTCGGTCATCTTTTGTTGGAGTACCGAGTGTAACACACGGAGGCAATCCTCGAACAACTCCACACAGATCATTGTTATGGGCAAACCACTCTGCCGGGGCTCTTCGGAAAGCTGGGCTATCAGGAACAGGGCCGTCCAGTTCATTGTAGGATACATCTACGGTAGACAAGCTCATCATATACGTTAGCGAAGATGGAAGATGACCAGACAAGGAATTATGCGATAGATTCAGGCTTTGCAGCATCACCAATTTGCTGAGTTGGGATGGAATCTCCCCTGTTAGTGAGTTGTGGCTGACGTCAAATGTGTCTTGAAGGTCCACCAGATTACCAATGGCCAAAGGAATGGTTCCACTGAAGTTGTTGTTGTTAAGCTTCAACGATCGGAGTTTCATGCAGTTGCCTAATTGATCTGGGATTCTTCCTGCCAAGTTGTTGGATGAGAGATCAAGCAGTTCAAGATCGGACAGCATTCCAAACTCCGAAGGCACCTGGCCGACGAGTTGGTTGTTGCCCAAGCTCAGATTGTAGAGAAGGGTTAAGCTGCCGAAGCTCTTTGGGATCTCGCCTTGTAGGTAGTTGGAAGAGAGGTCCAGATCTTGCAGTTTCGTCAACTGCCCAAACTCGGTGGGTATGACTCCGGTGATGTTGTTATTTGAGATTCTCAGGCGCGTCAGATTGTGCCATCTTGCCCAGTCTGGTGGGAGTGTACCGGAGAGTAGATTGAAGCTCAAATCCATATAATAAAGATGGGGATACATTCCAAGACATTGAGATACATCTCCGGTGAGTTGGTTGTGTTCAAGACGAACCCTTTCTAGTGTGGTACAGTTTTTCAAGGTCGTGGGAATGGGACCTTGGAAGTTGTTCATGCTAAGAATGAAGTATTGTAGGGCTCCACTTTTGCATATGTCTGAGGGTAAATAACCAACGAAGTTATTATTTGACAACACTAGGTATGTCAGTCCAGTAATGTTGTTGATCTCCACGGGCAAAGGTCCAGACAACTGATTATCTAATAAACCTAGTTTTTTGAGTTTGGTCATGTTTCCTATAAAAGAAGGGATGGGACCTGACAATTGATTTTTTAAGAGTGCCAGATCAGTAACTTCAATTAGATTCCAAATCTTAAGAGGAATAAAACCAGATAATTGATTATCCTGAAGGTAAAGAATATTTAATTTAGTCATATTTCCTATAGAGGAAGGAATGAGACCAATTAAAAGATTTTTTGAAAGTAAGAGATCAGTAACTTTAATTAGATTTCCAATCTCAAGAGGAATAAAACCAGATAGTTGATTACCCCAAAAGTAAAGACTCTCTAATTTGGTCATATTTACTATAGAGGAAGGAATTGAACCAGTTAATAGGTTTTCCGAGAAGTCAAGATAGGTAATCTCAATAAGGTTTCCAATCTCGAAAGGGATAGGACCTGAGAGCTGATTTCTTGATAGCGAAAATAATTGCAGCTTGCTTAGGTTTCCAAAAGAAGAGAGAACTCCACCTGTTAGGTTATTATCAGCGATTGATAGGTAAATGAGATTAACTAGATTTTTCAATTCTCGAGGGATGACTCCAGTCAATCGATTTTGGTAGAGATCCAAGTGATAGAGCTTTGTTAAATTTCCTAAACTAGATGGGATTGATCCAGATAGCCTATTAACTCCAATCTCCAGATACATCAATTCGTGGAGCCTCCCTAACTCCTTAGGAATGACACCCACAAGCTTATTATCTTCCAAGTGCAAGGACACAAGGCCGGTGAGGTTGCTAAGAGATGGAGGTATAGCACTAACCATTTGATTCTGGCTAAGACTCAAGAATCGAAGCTCTTTCATGGAGCCTATCCCAATTGGGATTTTGCTTGTGAACTGATTGCTAGTGAGATCAAGAGATACAAGCCTGGAGAGAGCCGAGATGGTCGGAGGAATTGCCCCACCAAGCTGGTTGTAAGAGAGATTGAGACGGAGGAGCGATCCCAATGCCGAGAAATCAAGAGCATCAAGTGGCCCTGCCAAGCCCATTCTCGGCAAGGATATCTCGGTGATCACCAAACGCCCTCTACTTGTGACGGGGTAATTGCATGTAACTCCGGTCCAATTGCACGGACTAGAATTGAGATTCCAATATCTCAGGGATTGAGGACTCCTAAGAGTGGCTTTCCAGTGGAGCAACACCCTCCCTTGGGATCCGAGTGAAGCTTTGACAAGAAGAGCACGGGGAAGCAAGAACAGTAGCAGCAGCAAAGTGGCACAAAGCAAAGTTTTGTGAAGCTGAGATGCCATACAGCAAGACAAGAAGGCAAATATGTGTTTTTCTGTTGCATGGTCCTTGAGCAAAGAGATAAGATATTTATTAGGGGATACACATCAATGAGTGCATCTTAATATTATTGACCAATTCTCTCACTGCATGCATGCTTCGGTCACCAGAATTCAACAACCATGACTCAAAATTCCATTGGTCATGACATCTAGTGCTATGTATGCCACTTAAGACTTTCTCTGCTACCATTTTTTTGTCTTTGGCATGCAAATTACTTTTTTTTTGTACTCTTATTAAACTAATCTTACAGCGATGTCATAAGTTTACCGAAAAGTCTTACGAGACAAGAGATGATGTGGTGATTACTATGTCGTGTAATGTATGGCATCGTATTGTCTACTAAAATAGGAAAATATAGATGGAGAGATCAATCGTGTGATGGATCTCAAGTCGTGTTAGACGTGCCACTCTTTCCACATTAATTCTCTTTAGAGTAGCTTTTTTTTCATTGTGTAAAACATAAAACGTTGCTATATTAGTAATCAAGAGGATATGTAAGAGAGGAAAAAAAATATTTTAGATAAGAATTTTGATAGTTTTGTATTTTACTATATCAGCAATTAAGTTGATAAGCCATGAGAGGACGACATCTATGTTAATTATATGCGCCCCCTTTGATCACCAATTTTTCTTTCTTTTTCTAAAGCAAAAAATTAATAATTCAACAAATCGAGTACAAATATTTCCAAAAAATATATTGTGAGACCAATATATATATATATATATATATATATATATGTATATATATATGTATATATATATATATATGTATATATATATGTATATATATATATATATATGTATATATATATGTATATATGTATATGTATATATATATATATATGTATATGTATATATATATATATGTATGTATATATATATGTATGTATATATATATGTATGTATGTATATATATATGTATGTATATATATATATACATATGTATATATATATATATATGTATATATATATATATGTATATATATATATATATATGTATATATATATATGTATATATATATATATATATATATATATATATATATATATATATATATATATATATTTCTTTGAGGAAAAAAATTATTTAAAAATTATTCTTTTATAAGCATATGAACTGCATGAAACTTAGTTTTATTTTGGATTCGCAAGCATTTTAGATTGAGTCATTTCCCCAAGCCAATCCGGTGAGAATCTACGAGAGAACAGATTAAAGCTTAGATCCATGTAGGAAAGTCTTGTCATAAGGCCTAAATGATCGATTCGCATGGCTTTTGTATCGACGAGAATAGTATTTTCTACGATACTGTGCAACTTCGATCATGTGCGCTTGTGTCATAATACTCTTTAAGGTAAATCTATACCGACTTTGGACGTGTGAAAAGAGTTTAAGATTCAATGTATTTATCATATAATAAGAAAAAATAGCCCAAGACTCCCGTCGATGGGAATTTGACGTTGAGATGGCATCTAATGCTCCTTTATTAGGGTAAAAGTAATATAGACTTCCGCATGGACACAATGATCATTCTAACTGTACGTGATTAGAGAGCTTCAACGATAAATTATAAGTTTTCTTCTCTCTTATCATGTTTCGACCATTTAACCACTTTATTTCGAGCTCACATTGATTTAGGCATCATAAGGATCCGATATTGGTCTTTTCTTGCGAATACTTTGGAAGCACTTCACTACTACCTTAGGGAGTCCCACCTAAATGCTTGAGCTCTACATAGATAACTTTGGAACATTGGGACTTTTGGTCGTATCACGCTACTTTTATGCTTCGACCTCATCGAGATGTCTCAAACACCTCATAAAACCACCTTTAGACATCCGAAATGCCATAATTACAATGTGGCTTTGGACCAGAATACAAATGAGCTCTACGTATATAGGATTTTTACAGGTGATGCTTTACCACATGGAGTCTATATATATATATATATATATATATATATATATATATATATATATATATATCTCACGCCGACCAAATCCATTGTCTTACCTCAGGAGACTTACAGAACAGTACAACACACTGTCCCATGCTGAAATGAATGGTTGACAAAGTGGAGAGAGATCAGCGTGCGGTGAATCCTGTTGCCATGGTATTCACGTTTTCTAGATTCGTTCTGTACTCGGCGTATCAATTTTCTTTGTTCTTACAGATTCTCTTCCAGTATTCGAAGTCGTAATAAATCTCAGTAAAGTCTTCCAGAAAATCTATGGGAGAGCGCCATCAGCTAACATTCAACGGTTGGTATAGTAGAAATTAAGCGATGAGTCCTTTGCCGTGTTATGCACGCTGTTGTAATTGACCATTCATATATTCAAATTCTTCGAGTTGAATCCCTATTTTCAAAAGAACAAAAGAAAACATGCGGAGAGATCGGTGTTTGGTGAATCCAACGTTGTGATAGATGAGCAGAGCATTGAGTTGCTCTGCTTCCGGTTCTTTGTGGTTGTATATACACGTTGCTACCTTCTTCATGATAGCTAGAGACTGCGCCTGAAACTTCAGCTGGAGGAAGTGAAAGATGTGGGTCGAGCATCTCTCTCATCGCGCTACCTTCATCATGATAGCTAGAGATGAGATCGCCTGGATGTCTCCCCAGTAGACCCTCAAGCGTCACGACTCCAAAGCCACTGAATCAGACGACCATTGCATTGCATTGCATCACACGAACGCTATTCCTCCGTCCTATTGCGTTAAATATTACTCTTAAGTAGTATAGCAATCTCATATGCTAAGCCGTGAGAATAGGAAGCTCATTGCTCCGATTCGTGGAAATGGTGTAGGAGATTTCATTTGATAATATTTAATGGATGCATGAGCTATTGATTACGTAACGAAATCACTAAAGCAATGAACGAATTCCTACTCATCGGTCGGCCCACTGTCATGCCTCCGAAGCAGAGCAGTCATGGTGGGCAGGTACACATCAGAAACCAATCATCCCTCAGCCTTCATTTAATTACCTTCACAAATTCTCAAGAAACATATAGTACAAGAAAATCAAACTTTTCAAACGTCCAAGATTTACATGACAAGGCAAAGATTACCAACCAAGTCGAAAATAATCTTAGAAAAGAGATCGATTACCAACCGATGCTTTTATTAAAGCAAGCCACACGGAAACAAAGTCTACCGATCCTGACCAAAAGAAGCATCGGGGCACAGAGGAGTGCATTTAGATCATATCTCCACGGTCATCAAATCGGAAACTTCAATGCATCAATAGATGGAAGGCTTGGTGGGGGTGTTCTGACCACGCATAACTTGTCGGAGACCTGTTTCATTGTCGGGCGTGATTCAGGGTGGTTATCCACGCTACGAAGAGCCTGTTGGGCTGATGGCCCATATTCAATCCATGTGGGCTTTATCGGCCCACACTCCCTTTTAATCTAACCCTGTTTTATCAGGCCACACTCCCTTTTAACCTAACCCTAATTAAGATTAGGGGGGTGTGGTGGCTGCGTTTTTGAAGCAGATTAAAGCTATAAAAAGGCAGCAACGAGGCAGATCTTTGCAGCGATGAGATTCCAAAGAGAAGAAGGAGAACAAGGCAGAAAAGGAAGAGAAAGAAAGGGAAAGAAAGGGAAGAAGACAAGGACAACGTAGAGAGACTGTTCTCAATCATCTAGCAGTGTTCTCATCTCAGGTTAGATCAAATCTACAATAGGCTCTTGCTGTGATTACTTGGGAGTTTTAGATATTGTGGGCAGTGACGTGATCCTTATATCCCAGTTATTCTCTTGTGGTTGTTGCTAGGGTTTTGGGCAAGAGATTGAGATTTGTACATTCATTATTCTCATAGTGGATTATCTCTAGTTTGCCCCGCCTTGTATCCCAGTTATTCTCTTGTGGTTGTTGCTAGGGTTTTGGGCAAGAGATTGAGATTTGTACATTCATTATTCTCATAGTGGATTATCTCTAGTTTGCCCCGTGGTTTTTACCCTTCACATTGAAGGGGTTTTCCACGTATATCTTGGTGTTATGTTTGATTGTGTTTCCATTTTATTCCGCTGCGTATTTTGGTCTTCTAGTATTTGTTCCTATACAAAGGTTATTCCTGTTTATCTCCCCATCAGAGCCAAGCTCAAAACTGTAACCACTTAATCCGCAACTTGACCCTTAGGAACAAGTAGACGTCGGTCCAATACGTCTTTCACAAAGCCATCATTGATCGGTGAAGACGACAGAATGGAAATGAGTACTTCTCCATACTCTCCTATCAGCAACTCCAGCGTCACGACTCCGAAACTGTACGCGTCGCATTGGGTGGTCACTCTCATTGTATATGCAAGCTCTACAGACAACAAGAGCCAATGATCAAACCGCCAATCCATATAGATCTCCTCCGAAATATAATTTGAAGATGTTCTCAATTGCAGATAGTCTTAATTTGCACAAACAACGAGATCTGAGAGAGAGAAACTTACCAGGTGCCAAGTAACCCCGCGTGCCTGCAAGCATGGTCCAATTTGATGAATCCGGCTTCAGTAGTCGAGCAATTCTAAAGTCGGAAACATAAGCCTTGAATTCGGAATCAACTAGGATGTTGTTGCTGGTAATTGTTAGTTTGGCAAGTCCCATAGTCCCACATCGGGAAAATCAGACTTGTTGTCTCGTCTTGGAACTATAAATAAGGGCCTGAGCTTTGATGTTAGACACACCACAAGAAGTACAGCAGGCATCACAAGAAAACCTGCTTATGGTTTGAAGTCTTCTTGTTTAGGAAGCTGAAGGTGTTTTATGGCCTAGGAACATTTCCTAAGGCATTTGTAAGTGTCCCTCTTTTATAATAGTAATTTGCTCCTCTTTCTTCCGTGGATGTAGGTCAAAGTCATTTGACCGAACCACGTATATCTGGTGTTCTGGTGTTTTGTTTGTTCTTGTCGCTTTTATTATTTCCGCTTTATTGTCTTTGTTGTGTTGCCAAAATTACCCTTTGGTAAATATCCTGGGGCTAGCTCTAACAAACTGGTATCAGAGCCTGGTTTTGGGATCTTTTGGCAACGATGACAATAACAAAGATTGTTGTCGAGAAATTCGACAGAAATGTCAACTTCGGCATGTGGCAACTCAAGATGGAGGCCATTCTGGTTCAAGACGGAGTTGATTTGGCACTTCAGGGTGCTGAGAACATTCCAGATGGTACGTCAAAGGAAGATCTTGCGGGTATGGATAAGAAGGCCCGATCCAGCATCATTCTAAACCTCTCTGACGAGGTTTTACGGGAGGTAGCTACGGAGACTACGGCTAAGAGCATGTGGGACAAGCTTAAAGCCTTGTACATGAAGAGGACAGTGGAGAATCGTCTCTACTTGAAGCAGAGTCTATATATGCTTCGGATGACTGAAGGTACATCTATACTCTCGCATCTTGATAAGTTTGATTCTTTGGTTATGGATTTGGAGAATATAGATGCAAAAATTGATGATGAGGATAAGGCTTTGTTGCTCTTGTGTTCTCTTCCCCAATCTTTTAAGCATTTCCGTGATACTTTGATTTATGGAAAAGAAACAGTTTCGTATCAGGAAATTAAGTCTGCACTAAAATCTAAGGAGCAAATAGACAGAGATATCACTGGGGAAAGTAGAGGAAATCAGGCTGAGGGTCTGGTTGTCAGGGATAAAATGGATAAAAGAGAATTTGACAGTAGTAGATCTAAATCTAGATCTAAATCCAGACATAGAAATTTGGAATGCAGATATTGTCATAAAATGGGCCACTGGACTTTTGTGAACACTGCATTTTTGGAAAGCAGAAAAGAGTCAGCTTCAATTCTCCGGCAGTTCACAAAACGAAAGGTACTCTTGACTATATTCATTCAGACCTTTGGGGTCCAGCTCAAGTTCAGTCTAAGGGTGGTGCCAGGTATATGTTGACTTTCATTGATGATTATTCCAGGAAAGTTTGGGTTTATTTTCTGAAGCATAAAAATGATGTTTTTCTAACCTTTAAACAATGGAAGGCTTTGATTGAGAAGCAAACATGTAAACAGATTAAGCGGCTTCGAACAGATAATGGCATGGAATTTTGTGAAGGTGACTTTGAAGAATTCTGCAAAAATGAAGGAATCGTTCGGCATCGCACTGTTAGGATGACACCCCAGCAAAATGGTGTGGCAGAACGTATGAATAGAACACTCTTGGAGAGAGCGAGGTGTATGATCTCAAATGCAGGGTTGACAAAAGACTTTTGGGTAGAGGCGATTAATATGGCCTGTTACGTTGTCAACCGCGCTCCTTCTGCAGCACTTAACTTTAAAACTCCAGAGGAAGTTTGGTCAGGTACTCCTGCTGATTATTCTGATTTTAAAATTTTTGGGTGCCCAGCATACATGCATGTAAATGAAGGAAAATTAGAGCCTCGGGCTAAAAAGTGTATTTTCCTTGGGTATGCTTCTGGGGTGAAAGGATACAGATTATGGTGTCCTGATCCCAAATCCCCAAAATTTATAATCAGTAGAGATGTTACTTTTGATGAATTATCTATGCTATCTTCTAAAGAGGAATCTATTAGTTGTACAAATGATAGTGCGCAGAAGCAGGTGGAGCTTGAGATTGGTAGTTCAGATTCTTTTAAGTCGAACTCTTCTACTCAAAGAATGCCAGTAGGTGGTCCCGAGTCTACTGATGCAGATGATCCAGAGGAAGAGCAATATTCCATAGCCAAGGATAGACCACGGAGAAATATTCGACCACCACAAAGGTATGCAAATTTGGTTGCATATGCTTTGTCTGTTGCAGAAGAGACAAGTGAAGTTGGTGAGCCTACTTCCTACTCAGATGCAGTTTCTTGTGATAATTCCGCTAAGTGGTTGATTGTGATGAATGAAGAAATAGAATCTCTCCATCGGAATAGAACTTGGGGTCTTGTGAAGCCGTCTTTGGATAAGAAAATTGTTGGATGCAAATGGGATACCATTGCTGAAGGAAAAGTCCTTGTTCAGAAAATTCATACGAAGGACAATCCAACTGATATGTTTACGAAGCCTCTTCCGGTTTACAAGTTCAAGCAGTGCTTGGACTTGGTTGGTGTTCATTGTTGGTGATTGCCCGTTGGGGCTTTTGTGAAGAAGGTGGAGCAAGTTTTGTTGGGACATGCCAAGGTGGAGATTTGTTAGTTTAGCAAGTCCCATAGTCCCACATCGGGAAAATCAGACTTGTTGTCTCGTCTTGAAACTATAAATAAGGGCCTGAACTTTGATGTTAGACACACCACAAGAAGTACAGCAGGCATCGCAAGAAAACCTGCTTATGGTTTGAAGTCTTCTTGTTTAGGAAGCTGAAGGTGTTTTATGGCCTAGGAACATTTCCTAAGGTATTTGTAAGTGTCCCTCTTTTATAATAGTAATTTGCTCCTCTTTCTTCCGTGGATGTAGGTCAAAGTCATTTGACCGAACCACGTATATCTGGTGTTCTGGTGTTTTGTTTGTTCTTGTCGCTTTTATTATTTCCGCTTTATTATCTTTGTTGTGTTGCCAAAATTACCCTTTGGTAAATATCCTGGGGCTAGCTCTAACAGTAATATCTCGATGAACGATAGGCAGAACACAATCGTGATGCATGTAGAACAGAGCACGAGCAACATCCTTCACGATGCTCACTCTCTTCACCCAGTCCAATTCAGCTGCAGTGTCGCTTCGGAGGACAGATCCCAGACTTCCTCTCTCCATGTACTCGTACACCAGAAATTTGTGTCGAGGAAAGGTGCAGAACCCATAAAGCTTAACGATATTGCGTCTAAGAGCAGTTTACGCAGTTTGCGTCTAAGAGCAGTTTACACAGTTTACGTCTAAATGCAGTTTGCGTCTAAATGCAGTTTGCGTCTAAATGTAGATTGCGTGCAAGCGTAGTTTGCGTCTAAGCGCAGTTTGCGTCTAAGCGCAGATTGCGTCGAAACTCAGATTGCGTCTAAGCGCAGTTTTCGCCTAAACACAGTTTTACGTCAAAACATAGATTCGGAAAGATCTGAACTTAGACACTCGTTCGTAAAAGCGCAGAAGTCAGTTTGCAGTTATAAATGGAATCAAAACATAAACTGTAGAGGAACTCGTTCGTAAAAGCGCAGAAAACAGTTTGCAGTTATAAATAGAATCAAAACGTAAATGTAAACTGCAAAGTAAAGATCGTACGAAAACACCGATTTACGTCTGAATGCAGATTTGGAAAAATCAAAACTTAGAAACTTGTTCGTAAAAGCGCAGAGAGCAGTAGCTATGTAGGAGGTTTGCAGTAATGATAAAGTGCTTAAAATAAAAGAAAACCAGAGATTTAGAGTGGTTTGGTCAGTCTTGACCTACTCCACTTTTGGCTTCCTCCACCGACGAGGTCATTGACGTCAACTAGAGGCCTTCCTTCAATATGCGAAGGCCAACTGCCCTTTTACAGTTTCACTCCTTTTGACGGGCTCAGGAGACAACCCTTACAGAACCTTTCTCTCATCTCTTTACAACTCAAGACTTGAAGAACAGAAAGAGGAGAACTTTTGGACTTTACACAAATTTGAGCTCTTAGAATCACAGAAAAGATCAAGAATTCGGTGTAGTTCTGTATCTTTTCAGTGCTGAATGGGTGGGGTATTTATAGGCCCCAACCCAGTTCAAATTTGGAGCTCAAAACGATCAAATCCTGGAATTCCGGGATCAGGCGGTTGCACCTCCTGACTGGAGAGGTTGCACCGCCTGGCAGAGCTCGAAGACTGAGCCTCTGGGCGGTGCCACCTCCCTGCCAGAGCTCGAAGACCGAGCTCAGGCGGTTGCACCGCCTGGTAGAGCTCGAAACTTGAGCTCTGGCGGTGCTACCTCCTGACAGAGGAGGTTGCACCACCCAGTCTCGCTCGGAGACTGAGCCCTGGGCGGTTGCACCTCTTGGCTGGGGCTGTTGCACCGCCCAGTCTCGCTGGGAGACATAGCCTGGGCGGTGCTACCTCCCTGCCTGGGCGGTTGCACCTCCCACAGCAACCTGGGTTCGAATGGATTGAACCATTCGACCCAATTTGAGTTCTTCAGGGGCCCAATTGCCCCAGGATTAAGCTAATGGGATCACCTCCCATTTCTAACTTAATCAAAGTGCTAACTACGATTATTTCCTAAGACATATTCTGCAGCTTGCTTCGGTGCGTCACTCGCTTCTTCCGGCGAGTTTCCGGCGAACTTCCGTCGATCATCCGATGAACCCTCGGTGATGCTCCTGCGGACTTCCAGCAAACTCCTAGACTGCGACGATCCACTTGGCAAGTTCCGACGAGCTCCTTTGGCAAGCTTCTGGACTTCTCGGATTTGTTCCCGCAGAACCTCCGACGACTGTCCGAACTTCCGTCGAGCTCTCGAACTCCCAACGTGATCATTGTAATGACTCCAGCGCAACTCCTGCTGCATGTCTTACTTTCATCGTAGTTAATCCTGCACACTTATCTCAACACACTGATTAGACAAACAATTGTCAATTGACTTCATCATCAAAATCCGAGATTCAACAATCTCCCCCTGACAATCAATTGATAATGGAGTTAACCTTAACTCTCCCTGTCAATATGCCATACTTCTTGAATTTAAAAACTTTATAAATTCAAGAGACATATTCCCATTATGATTCCTATCATAATGTATCTCTTTGAAGATGATGTCAAGGCTTGACATTCATTTTCAAATATAACAAGTTTGAATTATGGTTATTTGTAGCAATTCATCATATTGTAAGATATCGACATGTAAAGCTGTGAAGCAAGATTTTGATATCATTACATGATGTACACATTTTGAATATTTTAGCAAATGTAGTATTGCATCACATGATAAGATATCAGTTCGTACGATGCAAATTTTTGTTTGATATCTTTATACAGGAAATATGGCAATCATATATTTCTTGGTGATGCAAGTATGGCCTAATCATAGCATCAGTGATAGCAATCATATCAACATCATTAATAGCAACCATATCATTATCAGTGATAGCAGGTATGGCCTAATCATAACATCATTAATAGCAACCATATCATTATCAGTGATAGCAGGTATGGCCTAATCATAACATCAGTAATAGCAACCATATCATTATCAGTGATAGCAGGTATGGCCTAATCATATCATCAGTAATAGCAACTATATCATTATCAGTGATAGCAGGTATGGCCTAATCATAACATCAGTAATAGCAACCATATCAATTCATATTTTTCTCCCCCTTTGTCATCAACAAAAAGCATGGTAGCATTATCAAAAAGCATGGTAGATGTGATTCCAGCAGGTTATCAAGCACATAAAGGAAGGCTTGACATGCATTGAATATCTCTTCTCCTTGTTATGTTATAGTTCGTTGCTTGAAGGAGGAAACTCATTTTACAAAAGGTTTTCATAAGAGTGTACAGGAAAATAAATTCTATTTTTAGCATTCAAACCGAAAATAAGATGAACTTCTTACATGCATTCGGATATGAGTAAGCTACTGATTTTCAAAAACATTTGTCACATAATTTTCAACATGTTATTTGATCAAGTGATACCAAGGCATGTAATAGTAATCAATAACGTCCGAAAAATAATTTTAACTAGTTTAAGTATTCGGACACATCAACATTCCTAATTCTCTTCTTATGAAATCAAATTGTTCTTCACTTAGAGGTTTTGTAAAGATATCAGCTAGTTGATGTTTCGTATCAATGAATTTTATGATTACATCATGATTCGTAACATGATCTCGTAAAAAGTGATGTCTGATGTCAATATGTTTTGTTCTTGAGTGTTGTATAGGGTTTTTTGTTAGGCATATTGCACTTGTGTTATCACATTTAATGGGAATATTTTGAAGATGAACTTTATAATCTTCTAAGGTATTCTTCATCCAAACAACTTGTGCACAACATGCAGTTGCAGCAATATATTCAGCTTCGGTTGTTGATAGTGCAACCGAGTTTTGTTTCTTAGATGACCAGGAAACAAGGGCATGTCCTAAGAATTGACATGTACCTGATGTGCTTTTTCTATCTAATCTACAGCCAGCGAAGTCCGCATCAGCATAAGCAATTAACTCAAGCTTCTCTGATTTTGGATACCATAATCCTAGATTTGTGGTACCATTAAGATATCTGAGTATTCTTTTAACTGCTTTGAGATGAGATATCTTAGGGTTTGATTGAAATCTAGCACAAAGTCCTATACTGAACATTATGTCTGGTCTAGTTGCAGTGAGGTAAAGTAAACTTCCTATCATACCCCTATAGGTTTTTTGATCGAAGCTTTCTCCACTTTCATCAATTTCTAACTTAGTGGAGATGCTCATAGGAGTGTTAATAGCTTTTGAGTTATTCATATTAAACTTCTTTAGTAAACTCATAGCATATTTAGTTTGACTAATAAAGATGTCATTGCTTAGTTGTTTGATTTGTAGACCTAAGAAGAATGTTAACTCTCCCATTAGACTCATTTCGAATTCAAGACTCATAGTTTTAGCAAAGGATTCACAAAGAGATTCATTCATAGAACCAAAGATAATATCATCAACATAAATTTGAACAATGAGAAAATTATTTTTAAAGTTCTTGATAAATAATGTAGTATCAACCTTGCCTTTTATGAAATTATTTTTAATAAGAAAAGAACTAAGTCTCTCATACCAAGCCCTTGGAGCTTGTTTTAAACCATAGAGAGCTTTAGTTAATCTAAACACATGATTAGGGAGACTATTATTTTCAAATCCAGGAGGTTGTTCAACATAGACTTCTTCGGAAATAAATCCATTAAGAAAAACGCTTTTAACATCCATTTGAAATAATTTAAAATTATTACTACTAGTATAGGCAAGGAGCATTCTTATGGCTTCCAATCGAGCCACAAGAGCGAAGGTTTCTTCATAATCGATACCTTCTTCTTGGTTGAAACCTTTGGCCACTAATCTAGCATTGTTTCTAACCACGATATCATTTTCATCTTGCTTGTTTCTAAAGACCCATTTAGTACCAATTACTAAATGATCATTTGGCCTAGGAACAAGCATCCACACCTCATTTCTCTCAAATTGATTCAATTCATCTTGCATTGCGATAATCCATGAATCATCTTTCATGGCTTCATCAACATATTTGGGTTCAATTTGGGAGAGAAAGGCGGCGTTGACACAAAAATTTTTAAAAGAAGATCGTGTTTGAACCCCCTTTGATGTGTCTCCTAAGATTAGCTCCTTAGGATGAGCATCTACATACTTCCAATCCTTGGGTAAGGAAATCTGGGAAGTGGATGCATCCAAGTTGCTAGTTGGAGACGGGGTTGCGTTTAAATTCAAAGAATCAAAATTAACATCATCGTCAAGATCATTTTTCCTAATTTCGGAAATCTCATTGAAAACAACATGGATGGATTCTTCAATAATTAAAGTTCTTGAAAATACGAAAAGCTTTAGAAACCGAAGAATAACCAAGAAAGATTCCTTCATCAGATTTAGCATCGAATTTTCCTAGGTTATCCTTTTCATTTAAGATAAAACATTTACAGCCAAAGACTTTAAAATATGAGACATTGGGTTTTTTGTTATTCCATAACTCATAAGGAGTTTTGGTGAGTAGGGGTCTTACTAGAACTCTATTCAAAATATAGCATGCAGTGTTTACAGCTTCGGCCCAAAAATATTTGGGTAGGCTATGTTCATTCAACATGGTTCTTGCCATTTCTTGTAGATTTCGATTTTTTCTTTCTACTACCCCATTTTGTTGAGGATTTCTTGGAGTAGAGAAGTTATGGTTGTATCCATTGAGTTCACAGAATTCTTGGAAGTCATGGTTTTGAAATTCTCCACCATGATCACTTCTAATTGACGAAATTATAGAACCCTTCTGATTTTGAACAAGTTTACGAAACTTGGTAAAATATTTAAAGCATTCATTTTTTTGTTTTAAGAAGTAGGTCCATGTATATCTGCTATAGTCATCAATAATGACAAAGGCGTACTTGCTACCTCCAAGACTCGATGTAGAGATTGGTCCGAATAAGTCCATATGGATCAATTGTAAGGGACTAGAGGTGCTTATTTGATTCTTAGCTTTGAAACTACCCTTAATTTGTTTACCTAATTGGCAAGCATCACATACATTATCTTTGATGAACTTGATATGAGGAATTCCTCTTACAAGTTCTCTAGATGATATTTGAGTGATTAATTTCATGCTAGCATGATCTAATCTTCTATGCCATAGCCAAGCATCCTCATTCATAACCGCAAAACACATTTCATCACATAAATCATTGATGTCAATAGTGTATACGTTATTTTGTTTTAATGCAATCATAGACATGTTCTTATGTAGTTTTTCAATGATGCAAGCATTAGATTCGAATTTGACAGTGTATCCTTTATCACATAATTGACTAATGCTCAAGAGGTTATGTTTTAAACCATCAACTAATAAAACATCTTCAATAAAGAAGTTGGATTTGTTACCTATGGTTCCTTTGCCAATGATTTTACCCTTGTTGTTGTCTCCGAAGGTGACATAGCCTTCGTCTATGCTAGTGAGCTTAGAGAATTGAGATGGATCTCCGGTCATATGCCTTGAGCATCCACTATCAAGGTACCATCTCTTGCTCCTAGCTTGCGATGGTGTGGGTTTCTACAAGAAAGGATGATTTTTAGGTACCCATTTGCTTTTGGGTGCCTCAAAGATAGATCTACATTGTTTATCATGTTGCATAGAGTTTATCATGGTTCCTTTAGGAACCCAAATCAATTTGTTTGGACTAATTTTCTTGAATGGACAATAATGCGTCTTGTGTCCAATTTTGCAACAAAAGTTATATTTTGCTTGGTGTTGAACATGTAAGATGGGGTCTTTTATAAAGGTGGTTGGATTTAGGTGAGGACTTCTCACAAATCCAATTCCACTTCTTTTTGGAACGTGACCCTTGTTTGCAAGGATCATGTTCAATGACTTGCTACAAACCTCGAATTTCTTCAAGGTGTCCTTGAGTAGCAGGTTTTCTTTTTGGAGAGTTTCTAGATCATGATATTTGATACATGAATTTAAACTATCATGATATTCAATTTTTAACTTATCAAAATCACAAGTAAGACTATCATGCTCCTTTTTCAGCAATTTGTATTTTCTATTGATAATCTTGCATTCATCAAATAAGTCATGGAAGGCAGTTAATAATTCATCGAAAGATAAATCAGCATCTAATAAATTCATTACCTCCTCTCCGATGGCCATTAAGGCATAATGAGCAATTTGCTCGGTGTTAGACTCCTCTTCTTCAGACGCGCTTGAATCATCCCATGTTGCTTTGAGCGCCTTCTTTTTTGTTATTCTCTTTTTGGCTTGGGGACAATCACTCTTGTAGTGTCCCGGCTTTTTGCACTCATAGCAAATAACTTGGTCTTTCTTGGGTTCAAGTTTACTTTTAGTGTCATTCTTAAACTTGTTTCTTTTAATGAATTTTTTAAATTTTCTTGTTAGAAGTGCCAAATCATCATCACAGTCCTCATCACTTGAGTTTTCTTTCAAGTGATCTTCCAAAGTTCTAAGTGTCATATCCTTCCTGTTCTTTGGAAGGATGTCTTCTTGCTCTTCATGAGCTTTGCAAGTCATCTCGTAGGTCATTAATGACCCAATTAGTTCTTCAAGAGGGAAGTTGTTTAGATCTTTTGCCTCTTGAATAGCAGTGACTTTAGGATCCCAACTCTTAGGAAGGGATCTTAGAATCTTATTTACGAGCTCAAAATCCGAAAAGCTTTTTTCGAGTCCTTTTAGACCATTGACAACATCCGTGAAACGGGTAAACATGTCGCCAATAGTCTCACTCGGTTTCATCCAAAAAAGTTCGAAAGAGTGTAACAAAAGATTGATTTTTGACTCTTTCACTCTACTTGTGCCTTCATGAGTCACTTCGAGTGTGTGCCAAATATCAAATGCAGTTTCACAAATCGAAACACAATTAAACTCGTTTTTATCAAGTGCGCAAAATAAGGCATTCATAGCCTTTGCATTAAGAGCGAAAGCCTTCTTCTCCGAATCGTTCCAATCGATCATTAGAAGAGAAGACTTTGAAAAACCATTCTCGACAAGATTCCAGAGTTCAACATCCATAGAAATAAGGAAGATCCTCATTCGGGTCTTCCAATAGGTGTAGTCCGTCCCATTAAACATGGGTGGACGTGTAATGGAATGGCCCTCTTGGTTTCCGGCGTAAGCCATCTCTCTTGGGTTTTAATCCGTTTGAGAGTTAACCGGGCTTTGATACCAATTGTTAGGATCGAGAGCACTAAGAGGGGGGGGGGGGGGGGGTGAATTAGTGCAGCGGAAATCTTTCAGCGATTAAAAACGAAAG